>NC_041389.1:44444609-44482379 GCF_002162155.2 Triticum dicoccoides
TTTTCATTCTTTTTTCATTTTCGTTCTTCTCTTTATTTTGTCATTTTTTATTTTCCTTTTTTCTCACGTTTGCCTTTTGTTTTATTTGTTATTTTCTTTTATTTTTCATTTTTTGAAACCGTGAACATTTTCAAATCCGCAAACATTTTTTAAAATTGTGAATATTTTACAAATTCGTGAATATTTAAAAATCATGAACATTTTTTGAAATTGTGAACATTTGTTTTGAAACCCGTGAACACTTTCCTTTGAATCAGCGAACATTTTTTGAGTCGATGAACATTTTTTGGAAATTGGGGAACAATTTCCTGAAATTCACAAACATTTTTTGAAACAATGAACTTTCCGTGTAATTCATGAATATATTTTACTTTTGTGATTTTTTTGAATACACAAACATTTTTTCAAAATCATGAATATTTTTTTATTTCCCGAAAATTTGTTTTCAAAACCCTGAATATTTTTTGAATATGCGAACATTTTATTATTTCTTGAAAAAAATTAATATTCACAAATTTTTAAAATTTTGGAACTTTTTGAAATCCTTAACTATTTAAAATAGAAAAAATAAAAACAGGAAAGAAAAAAGAAAATGGAAAAAAATGAAATGATAAAAACAGGGCACCCCTCACATGGTCCGGCCTAAAAGAGGGTGAGCGGGGGTGCACATTGCGCCTCCTCCCAGCGCGCAGCACGTCAAATAGGACCTCCTGTGCTCAACCAAGATTTCCCTGAGAAGCAAAACTGAGCAGCAAGAAAAAAAAATCCCTAATCAAAAATCATTGAACCCATTTTCCAGTGAGGCTGCTCTCAACACCCAAGTACATTAAGCTCAGACTATCACAAGTTGATGTGTTGTGTGCTCTTAGCAGAGGAGGCGCCGGAGCTCGCCAAGCGGCAATGATGGCGGAGGCACGTAGAACTCGTCTTTTTTGGAAAGATCTCCACGCAAACCATTTCGATGTAAGGACTAGTAGAGAAGGCATCCATTGTGTCAGAACTCAGATGGACTAGTAGAGAAGGCATCTATGACGGTCATGATGCTCCGGCTGTGCTGGGTCGGATCTTCGTGACTCTGCAAGATTTGTCCCACGACTCTGCAATATGAGGGGGGCCACACAACATATGGTGTGGCCCCCCTCATATTTGGGGTATGTTGTTCGAGTTATGAGGGTGCACGAGCACACAAATGATCGAGGCCAAATGTGGACCTTACTACTACTTCAGGCCGGACAGAGTAATAAAATATGATAAGCAAGTTTAGAGAAGGCTAGCTAATCATGTCACAATGGCGCAAGAAATATGTGAACGGTACACTTGGAACAAAGAGCACCAGTTGGTGACGATGTTACCTAGAAAGCGAGAAGAGTTGCATAGCTAGACAATGAGGTGCGTGGAAATCTCTGAAGTTTAGATGTTGTAGTTCCATGTTATATTGGCAGTTGTATTAGTGATATGGTCTTTGTTGATGCGTGTCAACTGGGTTGTGAATATAACGATGACGTGAATCTTCCGTGTGCAACTGCTTGTACGTATATCACGCTCTGTGCATGGGACGTGGCTACAAATTCAGCATTTTTCCGTGCCCCATCAGAGATGACCCATGGAGTAGTTGTGTTAGGCAACCTAGATCAGCCGAGCCAGGGTTAACAGTTCAGCAGCACCATATAGTGCAGCGCTGAGCTTCAGAACTTCAACTCCAGTTTTGCTAGCGCCAGGTCATTTTCTTCCTTAAATTTGGAAGAAAGGGTCATTTTCTGCCTTAAATTTGGAAGAAAGGCCCATTTTCGCGGTATTGCTGGTGCATTACAGTCCACCCAGTCTGGCTCAATGGTGGCCATGGAAATTTCTTTGAAGTTTCCTTGATATTTGTTAGCAACGACTTGGCCCATGGCTATGACCGGTTGTATGGCAATTGAACAGTTGCTTCAGCGATTTCTCCCTCTCCACACTAATGCAGCCCCAGCGCTAGCAGAAGTTATCCTTTGCTAATTGCTGGCCCTCCTCTTACACGAACACACACCCAGAAAGAACATGGCTGCCTCTGCACTCGTTTTTGCAGGGAAATCTGTGGCGACTTCGGCCATATCCTTCTTGGTCAACAAGGCTTTCAGCTACATCGATGAGTACTGCAAGTCCGAAAGCATGGATGAGTTGAAGAATCGGCTCCTGCGGGCCATGCCACATATCCAGGCGGTGTTTGATGTCGTCAACCCAGAACTTGTCAGGGAGCAGAGCAGCGGCCTCGACGCGTGGCTCTGGCAGCTCAGGGACGCGGTCGAGGCGGCTGAGGACGCCATCGATGAGCTTGAATACTACGAGCTCGAGGAGAAGGCCAAGGACCAAAAGGTTAGTGAATGGGGTTCTCCTCTTGTTAAGATGAAGCACAAGTTTGTCAGGTCTCTTGGCCCTGCTGTCAACAAGACTATCAAGAAAATTAGTCACCGTGATACTCTGAAGAGATTGATGAAATCTGTGGATGATTTAGACAAGGCTGCCATAGGTGTTAGTGATTTCCTCAAGCTCACAGACCATCTCAGTGGAGGTTCTTCTACCAGCAGTCAGCAGAAAGTTCAGAAGCTCATGGACAATGATCGCCAGACTAGTTCAATATTAAGTGCAACCATTTTTATTGGACGAGAAAAGGAGAAAGAACAGATTATTGGATGGCTAACCAACACGTCAGATGAATTGGGAGAAACTAGGGTCAGAAGGACCAATAGTATTCCAATTATTTCAGTTATTGGTCATGGTGGCATGGGGAAGACTACCTTGGCTCAGAGCATATGCAATCAAGATGAGGTACTAAAGCATTTTAAGGTCATCTGGACCACCATATCTACTAGCTTTGATGCGACATCGGTGACAAGTAAAATACTGGAAGACGCTACGCGCGTGAAACCGAGCAGCGATCATTTGGAACCACTACAACGGGACCTCAAAGAGAAACTCGCATTCATTAATTTTTTGTTAGTTCTAGATGACGTTTGGGAAGATAAGAAGAGAGATGAATGGGAGAAGTTATTTGCTCCTCTGAAGGAACTGAACACTACTGGGAGCAAAATTCTGTTGACAACCCGAATGCAATCTGTAGCAGACATGGCTGCAAAGGTGATGGGGGTCGAAAGGGATAAGTTCTTGACATTACAAGGACTGGAAGATGATAAAAATCTCAAGCTCTTCAATCATCATGCCTTTTCCGGTTTGAATCCAAGAGATTCATATTTGGAGTTAATTGGAGAACAAATTGCAAAGAAACTGAGAGGATGTCCCTTGGTAACGAAGGTTGTCGCTGAGCATCTGCAAAGCAATATGACACCTGAATACTGGAGAAGATTCTTGCATCAAGGATTGGAACATTTTAAAGGAACCGAAAAAGATATTATGAATGTTCTCAGATTGAGCTACTACCACTTACCAACAGAGCTACAGATTTGTTTTCGGTATTGTTGCATATTTCCGCAGGACTATAGATTTGGAAAGAAACAATTGGTGCAAATGTGGATTGGTTCTGGATTAATTGCAAGTGGCATTCAATCTTTGGAGGATACCGGAGAACAATTCTTGGCTCAGCTAACTAGAAAGTCGTTCTTTGATATGAAACCTATAACTTTTGGATGGGAAGAAAAAGAAAGTTATGTAATGCATGACTTGATGCATGAATTAGCAAGCAATGTGTCCACCGGTGAATGTGCAAGAATATGTGATCCTGTTCAACTTCAAGATGAGAAGTATACAGTCCGACACCTATGCATTGTCAATATTCACAGTTTCTCTGCTGATGAGGTCAAGAAAATCTCCCATTTTAAGAATCTACGCACTATTATCATTCGTGATATCCCGCTAGTTGAAAATGCTACTGTTTGCGCACTTCAAATGATAGTTGAGACCTCAAAATCACTGCGACTATTATATGCAGAATTACGAAACCAATCCTGTTTTGCAATCAAGTTTGGTAACTTAAAACATCTTCGCTATATCTTCATGAGTTCGATAGCACAAGACAAGATATGTGGGGTCGCAAAACTTTATCACTTGATGTTCCTTTACCATGGTTTTTTTGGGACCAAAATACATGAAGCAAGATATTTAGGGAACCTTGAATGCCTGCGGTGTGTATCCTATGGTGGTGTGCATGGATTTGGTAATTTTCCTGTAAGCAGGCTCACTTCTCTTCAGGAATTACATAATTATATGGTAGAAGAAAGAACATGCAACAAAATAAGTGCAATTGGGAGCTTAAGAGATCTTCGTGAATTAGGTCTGCAGGGTCTTGAGAATGTTAAGAATTGTGAAGAAGCTAAGAGTGCCAAGTTGAAGGAAAAACAACATCTCAACTCACTATTCATGGAGTGGTCGACACCTGATCAAATCATGACAGATGAGTTAGTTCTTGACCACCTTGAGCCACATGTTAATATCAAGGTATTGAAAATTCAAGGTTACCCAGGTCCCAAAATTCCATCTTGGATAGAGGACAGCTCTGTAAAAAATCTGGTATCTCTCAGGTTGATAAGTTGCATTAATTGGGAATATCTTCCCTCTCTTGGCGATTTGGTATTTTTGAAGTTTCTAATGTTGGAGGACCTTCGTAAGCTACGTCAGATTGGTCGATCATCTGATATGTCTGGTAGTAGCTCCACGGAGTTGCTGTTACCTCAAAGACTTCATAGTTTGGAAGTAAATGAATGCCGAGAACTGAGGGAGTTACCTATTCTACCTCCAAGCCTAGTGTCACTGAATATAGGAGATGTTTGTCTGACCAAACTTCCTATTATTGGAAAGATACCGAGTGGAAGCATCGAGCCAAAATCATCTAAGTTGACTGATATAATTATCACCAACTGTCCATGCTTAACTTCGCTGGAAGGGAGCCTTTTGGAGCAAAAATTGCACATGGGAACTCTCGATGCCCTAAGAATTAATAATTGTCAGGATCTGCAATCCGCCCCCATACCATTTGAAGAAATTAAAGAGCTTAAGATGCTCATAATAACGGCATGTCCAAAGTTGAGGACGATGAGAGATGGCAAAGATAAGCTTGTGCCATCATCACTAAGAAACCTTACTATTGGCCAGTGTGGTGACCTGGAACTTCCACTACTTGAGTCACTCCACCTGCTCACCAACTTATCTGCACTTATGCTGGAAAACTGCTCGAGCCTGGTGTCCCTCCCCTCCGGGGATGTATTCAAGAGTCTCAGGTCTTTGCAGACCATGCACATAAAGGAATGCGAGAATCTCTCGTCCTTGGGAGGGCTCGGATCACTTCCAACCCTCTATTTCTTAGTAATTAGAGGGTGCGGTAAACTCGCGGAGGCTGGGTCCTCGCTAACTCGAGTTGCATCTGGTTCTGGTGGCGAAGACGAGCATCTGGTGGAGCCCGGTAGCTCACTGGAGATAACAAATCTTGACATTGATCTGCCGTCCCTGCTGCATCTTGAGCCACTCAAGAGTCTCTGCCGCACCGAATATTTGTGTATCAATAACACTGTGTCAGAGATGGATAGCTTACCTGAACGATGGCTGCTACAGAACCGTTCATCCCTCCGACTGCTGACTATACCCAAAGCAGATTCCTTGAGATCGCTCCCACCCAGAATGCAAGACCTCTGCTCTCTCCAGGAATTGTACCTAATTGATGCTGGGCAACTCCAGTCACTTCCATATCTGCCCTCCTCCTTGAAGGCCCTCAGACTTCCAGGATGCCATCCGGACCTGAAGAAGAAGATTACCAAACATGGAAGCCCCGAATGGAACAAGATTGCTCACATCCCTTATGCGCAAATAGGTACCTTCACTCTGCCACCCTCATCCTCTTAATTTACTGCTCTGTACTGATGGAACATACTGATATCTGACCTGACTGCGAACCAATGGCAGGTGATTCACTTTTCATCAGTGGCAAGAAGAAACACAAAAGGCCTTCACCAAACTAAGGTAATTAACAATCTCAAGAGAAAATTATGTTGTCCTCTTTTTGCTATGAATAAGGGTTGGTGCGTAGAAGTAGTGAAGTGCTATGGGCATCATATCTATGCCTGCCTTAATAAATATGAGGCTGATGTGAAGTCCGTTTTACTTGAATGGATGAACAATGTACACTCCAGTCAAAGCCTGTTAGTTTTTTTCTTGTTTCATTTCTTTTTTTTTGAATCGTGATAATCTGTTCTCCATTAGTTTCATAGTGGAAAATGTACGTCCAAAAAGAAGCCCTCTGTAGAGCACAAAAATATATATGGTGAACAGACAAACCATACAAAACATATCCATATCTAGTACGCAACACATGGCAAAACCTGGTGTAAGTTAAGGAATTGCAGTGGCTCACAGACTCACTAGATAAGTATGGGAAGACTGGGAATTAGAAAAAGAGAATAGGCGTCTGCTTTGCTTGTCCTTTGAGCTGCATTTTATTGACACAGCAACCGCACTGCTGAAGTAGTGGAACGCATCCTTATTTCTATCTTTGGATATGTTTCCATTTGTAGCATGTAATACTCCAACTGCATGTTATTGAAATTATTTCCCCTTGCCACAAAGAAACTGAAACTGGAACTTTTGTTTTTGCTTATCAGTGATAGTGACCGCAACAGACTTATGTCCAAGTAACCGCTGCACTAGTGGAAGAAACGGTTCTGTCTCAAGAATGCTTTGTATCCCCAGCCTGTTGTTGTTCAACAGAATGCTGACACGAAGCTACAGTGCCATCTGATGAAAGGTCTTCCAGACTCTTAATTTACTTCAATTCAACTCCTTGTTCATCAGATGCCAATGTTCTGCCGGATGACACTTTCTGAATTGAAGAATCCGAGGGAACGAAGAATTCATGTTCAGCTCAATTCAGTTGTGCGTGTACAAATTGCAGCCTAGCTACCTTTCAACCCGCGAGTTGCTTAAAAAAAATCTCCATTCTGTTCTAATTGTATTGAATATATGTTCAGGTCAGGTTACAAGTTAGGATTCGGAGTTGTAATATGAACAGGGTAAAGTCTGTGCTGCTTATTTCTGCAAATGTCTTCAGTTCAGTACAGATACCGCCTCGTGAGAGATTGTTGGGGGCATCAATTGCTGAATGAATGATCTCGCGAACACATTTCAATCAGTACATGCAAACTTGCGTGCTGCAACAACTCTTCAAATTAATCTGGATTAATTGGTTGATTGATGATGATCAAGTACTACCAGGTAGCCTACTGAGACAGATACGCTGTTGGTGATGTGCAATCGTTGTACTTGTACATGGCTGATGGCTCTCTGAAGTGCATGCATAGTGATGATGTTTCGAAGTGACTGACCAAGTGAGTGTGGATGCAGGGGCGCCACTATATATTCGGTTCTGCACACCCTGAATATACGATGTGAAAGTAAACAAGGCTCCAGGACCCGTTTGTTGGTTTGCTTTGAGTGTGTGCAGCTTCTTTTGTTATGGACGAAATGTAGCCTCCAATGTGGAACTCTACCGTGACAAACATGTGAGAAGTGATGCTTAGACCAAGACCAATGTGTGAGACGAAATTCCCGCAAAAAAAAATGTGTGAGACGAAAAGCTTTGCTTGCCCCTTCTAATTACAGTGACCGTTGAGACTTTTAAGGAGGAATTGACTAATTGTAGGTAGAGTCGCAGAGAGGGTTAGGGCAACACCAGCGCGGGTCACCAAACCGCCCGCAAATGTCCAGACCATCCGGTCCGAACATTTTCTTTTCAATAAACTGCGGTCATAGGTAATGTCCAGACTACTCCGGATGCCTGAGATCCAACAAAACGGACCTTTGCCACGTCGGACTCAGACACGCCCGGTGCACTTAAACCTCCCACCCGAATTTCTTTTTCCTCCACTCCACCCTCCCCTGTGCTTTGTATCCGCACCCTCGGAGAGCTACGCCGTCGCCGAACCACCCCGGCTGCGGCCCAGGCCTCACCGGACCTACGACACTCTAGCCAGACGCCTTCTCGCCTTGGCCTACACCGATGTTCCACCCCTGACCCCACTGGCACCCAGGTACCATCCGCCCCTGCCACCACCGTCCCTAGCAGAAGCCATGCCCAGTAAGTGTTCGGACAAATACCATGGCAGAATATTTTGATGTTTGTCGTTGTTGACTTTGAAGGAAACATGATGGTTGCGTACTCTGTGAAGGATGATGAACTGTTGTGCGATGCGTGGTTGGCCTAAAGTGTGGAGTTTCAAGGCATGGAGCATAATGCGGCATTTTGGCAAAGTGTGTGTTTGGTTCAATGAGCACAAGTACTACGCGCCTTACAACATGGAAGTGATGCATGATTGCTGTGTGAAATCACTACTTCCTCGATGGTACACCATTCAAAATGTTGCCAACAAGTTGCGATGCGTATGCACAAGTGCGGACAAGGTGGCCAAGGGGCACGTCACTCGAAGAGCACGTAAGTTTTGCTTCTTGTTGCTCTGGGGGTTGGTCATTTCATTGATTTGCTCAATGTTGTAACTTGTTGATCACTTCATTGTCTAGTCCGGACGTGTGTGCACGTTGTACCAAAGGACGGACTGCAAGCCTTCACAATGATGCATTGTTGGATGAAGCTCAATATACATAGAAACGGGATCAACCAGTGCCGATGAAGAAGTTCATCAAACTCGAGGAGAAGAAGCTCGAGACGAAGGATGCTTTTAGGATCGACGAAATTTTAAAAACTTGTTGAACATCTTTTGGATTGTTGAACTTTTTTGAGGAGTGCTTTCGGATTTAAATATATGTTTGAATTGCTATTGCTCTAGCTACATTTGCCAAAGTGACCGGAGGCGGTCATTTGCTTTATTTATTTTGATTTTTTTTATAAAACAGGCGAATATTTAGTGTCTGCGATTAGAAGGCCCCCGCCCCTATTTTTGTTGGCGGAAACGTACGGACGTGTCCACAGATTTTATGATCCGCATTGAAGTTACCCTTCCGCCTCACACGATTGTGCTCACCCTCAAACACTATGTATAGCTTAGAGCAACTCTAAGTGGAGTCGCCATATTGGCTGAATATGACGACTCTGCTAGAGTTCCTCTTACTGCAAGCGATAGTGCGTGCTAGCCGTTTTGGTGTTCTAGTGTGGGCTGACCCAAGAGCACACGGGATCCATGTGAGGAGGTTTATGTCCCGGTTTGTAGGGATTCAATTTTTATGCAGTAGGTTAGTTTGTGTCACGTTTTCGATTTGTTTTTCCGCCCATTTTTCTTGGTATTTATTCTTTCCTTTTGTTTTTAGTTTGGTTTTCAATTTATTTAGAATTATTTTTGTAAGTGCATCTAGTGCCACCCCTAGTTGGTTTTGAAGTATTGACGACAAACGTGGTTGAGGGATTAATGTGTTTGTGAGAATTGCGGGATAACATAGGTAGTAGTCCCTCATTGATTCGGTTTACCTACCATAGATGACCCCTAAAAAGTGTGAAGACATTGAAGTCAATGGTGGTTCGTGAAGACATTCACGATGAAGATTATGACGTGTGAAGATATTCACCTAAAGACTATGGAGTGCGAAGACATAACTGTTTCATAGTTTCCTTTCTTCTTTAGTGAGTCATAGGAACCACCGTAGTGTTAAGTGGGGTTCAAGTGAACAAAGTCAGAGTGACTGATGTGATGTCCAACCAAATCCTATGTCTTCGAGCGAAGACAATGAGAGCAAACCTTATCCAGAGCTAGATGAGTCAGCTTTGCTTGTAGCCCAAGCCAAGCTGCCGCGTGTGTTTGAAATCCGACCGTTGGACACGTGTCGGTTCCTTAGTGACCTAGGGTCATTTCAGACATATCACGTCGGGTTGCCACTTGGCTATAAATAGCCTACCCCCTACACCATAAATTGGTGGCTGCTCAAAGTTAGTGCATGACTTTTGTCGTTTGAGAGCAACCCACCTCCGAAGCATTTGAGAGAGAGATCCTTGCGAGGACTAAGCCCAAAACACCTAGAGCCAAAGAGTGTTAAGCATCACTGAAGTCTTTCTGTCTGCGTGATCTGAGGACTTGTTACACTTGAGGACTGTGAATCCTCCAGCCGGTTAGGCGTCGCATTCTGAGCATCCAAGAGTCATTGTGGATTGCCGGTGAACGAAGTCTGTGAAGGTTTGGAAGTCTACCTTAAAGACTTGCCAGAGTGATTGAGAGAGACTTGGTGTCCTTAGATCAAGGGGAATGAGGTGAAGACACGGTCTTCTGAGTTCAATCTCAGCCTCCCTAACAAGACGTACAGTTGTCACAGCAACTGGAACTGGTCTACCATATCCTTGTCTTCACCAAGCATCTGGTTCTATCCCCTACTCTCATTACTCTCAGTTTGTCTTCGTGAAGTCATTGCTTGCCTGCCTAATTCATTTGACTTCACTGTGTGAAGGTTTATATCTGTTTGGTTTCATACTATCTTCCATCCTGATCCTGTCTACCTAGCTGCAATTAGTCTTCATGCTTCCACCGTATCGTATGCTTGACTAATGCTTGCCTAGTGTAGTTTTCATTCCACTGCTTACTATATAGGTTCAGTTTACTTGTTTGTCTTCAAAACCATCGTGTTTTGAAGACTTTCATAAAAAACTCCTATTCACCCCCCTCTAGTCGATAACTAGCACTTTCAATTGGTATCAGAGTAAGGTACTCCCTTGTTCTGTGTGATTCGGTTTAACCACCTGGAATTTTAGCTATGTCAACTTTAGGGATAATCAAGGTCTCCGCTGCGTGCCTCGTCTTCGATGGCACTTATTACCCCTACAGGAAGAATAAGATGTGCATGCATCTTGAAGATGTCAATCTCTGGCATGTCGTCAAGACAGACGTTCCCAAATTCGGTGAAGGTGTCAGCTCATGTTCGACCGCCCGACTGATATCACCAATGAGCTTCATGCTCTTGGCGCCACTGAGATCACCAATCATGAGATCATGAAGAAGCTCCTGAGATCACTTGACAGTTCATTTAACACCTTGGCCCTGATGTTACAAGAACGTCCTGACTTCAAAGATCTCGATCTGTCTGATATACTTGAGAGGCTTAACACACATGAGTTCCAACTATCTGAGAAGCGTGATATCTATGGTCCCAACTATGGCCAAACCCCTGCCTTGAAGGCAAAGGTTGTTTCCTCATCTCAAGAAGAATCTAATTGTAGTTTTGGTGATCCTGAAGAGCTTGGCAAAGAGCTTGCAATTCTTGTGAGGAAGTTCCAAAAGTTCTCCAAGAAGAATCGGTTCAGCAAGTCTTCAAGATCTTGCTCAAAGAACGACGAGGCTTCTTCACGTGACTACAAGAAGAGTACTTGCCACAAATGCAAGAAGACATGCCACTACATCTTCGAGTGTCCTCAGTGGGATAAGGAATCAAAGAAGAAGAAGAAGAAGAGCAAGGAATATGATTCTAATGACAAGAAAAAGAAGAAATCGTCAAAGTCTTCGTCCAAGTCTTCATCTCACAAGAAGACCTCGTCAAGCAAGGCTCGTGCATTTATTGGCAAGGGGATGGATTCAGAGGTGGATTATGCGTGATGGCAAATTATCTCTCTTTTAGCAACAATGCCCAAAACAATAGTTTGTAACGGAACATGGCAACCTAAGTTCATGGAACTTAGAAAATCTAGTTTATGGGCATGTATTTTTTTAATTATGTTACACCCATGGCATTTTATGTTTACACCACACGGCAAATTTACTTTTAATACCGAGACAAATTTTACTTTGTAGCATGACAATTTTTTACTTTTTAGTTACATGGCAAAAAAATATATTTTTCATTTGCCATGGCAAATTTACCTTCGTCGACATTGAAATTTTACTTACATCACCTTGGCAATTTGTTTTTACTTTTATGCCTTGGCCAATTATTATTTTGTTTTTGTCATGGATTTTTAACTTTTATGTACCATGGTAAATTTACTTTTTAATGCCATGGAAGTTTTACTATGTAGCACGGCAATTTTTTCCTTTTATTTGGCATGGCAAAATTTACTTTTCTCATTTTCCATGGCAAATTTACCTTCTTCAACATTGCAATTTTTAACCGTATCACCATGGCAAATTTTATATTGTTTACTGCCATGGCAAAATATTCGGACCATGGCAAATTCCTTTACTCTTTCTTAAAATGGCAAGAAAATAATTTCTGGGGGGTCCATGGCAATTTTAGTTCATGAAAGCATAGCAAAATGTTTTCTTATGGGTCATGAGACTAAATTCCATTTTATGAATTTCCATGGTCAATACAAATAAATTTACCATGGTAAGTACGATAAATTTGCCATGGCCAGCACAATAACTGGTGTGCGTCATGGCAATTTATTCACATTTTTTACATGAAGTGTTTTTTAGCATCATGGCAATTTTTAACTAAATCCACCTAATTTTTTTTGCATCATGACAAGTAATGTGTGTGCATCATGGCAATTCATTCAATTTTTTGCCATGAAGTATTTTTTAGCATCATGGAAATTTTACATACATTTTTTGCCATCATTACTATTTACACACAATTCGCCTTAACTTGTTTCTTTCTTCGCTTCGTGGCAAGCAATGTGTGTGCATCACGGCAATTTTTAGATGTTTTTTTTTCAATGATGTGTTTTTTGCATCAACAAGAGCCTCAAGTATGGAGTGGTAGACGTCAGGAGACGTGGGGACCGGATTATCCTGGTCAAGCTGGTAGCTGAGGACTTGGTTCTCAATGTTATCAGCGCATATGCCCCGCAAGTAGGCCACAATGAGAACACCAAGAGGGAGTTCTGGGAAGGCTTGGAAGACATGGTTAGGAGTGTACCGATTGGTGAGAAGCTCTTCATAGGAGGAGACCTCAATGGCCACGTGGGTACATCTAACACAGGTTTTGAAGGGGCGCATGGGGGCTTTGGCTATGGCATCAGGAATCAAGAAGGAGAAGATGTCTTAAGCTTTGCTCTAGCCTACAACATGATTGTAGCTAACACCCTCTTTAGAAAGAGAGAATCACATCTGGTGACTTTTAGTAGTGGCCAACACTCTAGCCAGATTGATTTCATCCTCTCGAGAAGAGAAGATAGGCGTGCGTGCCTAGACTGTAAGGTGATACCTGGGGAGAGTGTTGTACCCTAGCATAAGCTGGTGGTTGCTGACTTCCGCTTTCGGATTCGTGTCCAGCGGGATAAGCGTGCCAAGGTCGCTAGAACGAAGTGGTGGAAGCTCAAGGGGGAGGTAGCTCAGGTGTTCAAGGAGAGGGTATTTAAGGAGGGCCCTTGGGAGGAAGGAGGGGATGCAGACAATGTGTGGATGAAGATGGCGACTTGCATTCGTAAGGTGGCCTCGGAGGAGTTTGGAGTGTCCAGGGGAAGGAGAAGCGAAGATAAGGATACCTGGTGGTGGAATGATGATGTCCAGAAGGCGCTTAAAGAGAAGAAAGATTGCTTCAGATGCCTATACCTGGATAGGAGTGCAGACAACATAGAGAAGTACAAGATGGCGAAGAAGGCCGCAAAGCGAGCTGTTGGTGAAGCAAGGGATCGGGCATATGAGGACCTCTACCAACGGTTAGGCACGAAGGAAGGTGAAAGGGACATCTATAAGATGGCTAAGATCCGGGAAAGGAAGACGAGGGATATTGGCCAAGTCAAATGCATCAAGGACGGAGCAGGACAACTCTTGGTGAAGGACGAAGAGATTAAGCATAGATGGCGGGAGTACTTCGACAAGCTGTTCAATGGGGAGAATGAGAGTTCTACCATTGAACTGAATGACTCCTTTGATGAGACCAGCATGCATTTTGTGCGGCGCATCCAGGAGTCTGAGGTGAAGGAGGCTTTAAAAAGGATGAAAGGAGGCAAGGCGATGGGCCCTGATTGTATCCCCATTGAGGTGTGGAAAGGTCTCGGGGACATAGCGATAGTATGGCTAACCAAGCTTTTCAACCTCATTTTTCGGGAAAACAAGATGCCAGAAGAATGGAGACGGAGTATATTAGTACCAATCTTCAAGAACAAGGGGGATGTTCAGAGTTGTACTAATTACCGTGGAATTAAGCTGATGAGCCATACAATGAAGCTATGGGAGAGAGTCATTGAGCACCGCTTAAGAAGAATGACAAGCGTGACCAAAAATCAGTTTGGTTTCATGCCTGGGAGGTCGAGCATGGAAGCCATTTTCTTGGTACGACAACTTATGGAGAGATATAGGGAGCATAAGAAGGACTTGCATATGGTGTTCATTGACTTGGAGAAGGCCTATGATAAGATACCGCGGAATGTCATGTGGTGGGCCTTGGAGAAACACAAAGTCCCAGCAAAGTACATTACCCTCATCAAGGACATGTACAATAATGTTGTGACAAGTGTTCGAACAAGTGATGTCGACATCGATGACTTCCCGATTAAGATAGGACTGCATCAGGGGTCAGCTTTGAGCCCTTATATTTTTGCATTGGTGATGGATGAGGTCACAAGGGGTATACAAGGAGATATCCCATGGTGTATGCTCTTTGCGGATGATGTGGTGCTAGTTGACGATAGTCGGACGGGGGTAAATAGGAAGTTAGAGTTATGGAGACAAACCCTGGAATCGAAAGGGTTTAGGCTTAGTAGAACTAAAACCAAGTACATGATGTGCGGTTTCAGTACTACTAGCTGTGAGGAGGAGGAGGTTAGCCTTGATGGCCAGGTGGTACCTCGGAAGGACACCTTTCGGTATTTGGGGTCAATGTTGCAGGAGGATGGGGGTATTGATGAAGATGTGAACCATCGAATCAAAGCCGGATGGATGAAGTGGCGCCAAGCTTCTGGCATTCTCTGTGACAAGAGAGTGCCACAAAAGCTAAAAGGCAAGTTCTACAGGACGGCGGTTCGACCCGCAATGTTGTATGGCGCGGAGTGTTGTACGACTAAAAGGCGACATGTTCAACAGTTAGGTGTGGCGGAGATGCGTATGTTGAGATGGATGTGTGGCCACACGAGGAAGGATCGAGTCCGGAATGATGATATACGAGATAGAGTTGGGGTAGCACCAATTGAGGAGAAGCTTGTCCAACATCGTTTGAGATGGTTTGGGCATATTCAGCGCAGGCCTCCAGAAGCTCCAGTGCATAGCGGACGGCTAAAGCGTGCGGAGAATGTCAAGAGAGGGCGGGGTCGACCGATTTTGACATGGGAGGAGTCCGTTAAGAGAGACCTGAAGGATTGGAGTATCGACAAAGAGCTAGCTATGGACAGGGGTGCGTGGAAGCTTGCTATCCATGTGCCAGAGCCATGAGTTGGTTGCGAGATCTTATGGGTTTCACCTCTAGCCTACCCCAACTTGTTTGGGACTAAAGGCTTTGTTGTTGTTGTTGTTGTTGTTGTTGTTGATGTGTTTTTTGCATGATGCAAGTAGTGTGCGTGTGTGTGTGCGCACGCGCATCATGGCAATTTTTTGTTTGTTTTTGGACTTGTTTTGTGCAACATTAGGCAAGTGGGTTGCGGCTGGGCCTTTTTTTTTTATTTTGGGCTTACTGGTGCGGCGCGGGTGGACAGCAGGAATCCTTTGATGTTTGCCTCAAGAAAAAATGATTCGTTCGATATGGGAAAGGAAACGTTCAGTGTGGCCTCCTTCCTAGCCCAAACGTTTTCGTTCGGTTTGATCGATGGACAAGAACGATGAGTCGTTTGGTCCGGGAGTCTCCCACACCGAACGTCAGCGCCATATCGGGGTCCAAAAACATGATGGTAACATAGCACTACAAAAGATTGACCAGTTTTTCCAATTGTACTAATAGATTAGCATTAATACAAACTGTACCAACAAGCAACTAATTGATAGCAAACTTGGCACATGTGGATCTAATATTTGTGCAAGCGCATGGGCAATATAATGAATCCGGACAGCAATGTAACTGGTTAATTTTGAATGTCTAAATGTTTATGAGATAAAACTACAGAAATAAATAGTGCAATTCAGTCGATAACTACTATTACATGACATTTGGATTCAGCCATTCATGAGAAACAAAGGATTGATGAATGGGCTGATTGAAAGTCACCCGCAAGAACTAATCACTAAATGCATCTATTTGCAATACAACACCTATGAAGGACACTAAGATAGAACAACAATCGATTACCACACCGAGACCTAATAATGGCAAACTTAACTCGTGGCCGACAGGGATTGGACGCAGGTCAAGGCTTGGCCAAGAACACGGTCCACTGGCGCCCGATGGATAAGATCTGGGAATAGCTCCGAATAGGGGGATGGGGATGATGTCTACTATGCAACCTTCTTCTTATAGACGTTGCTGGGCCTCCAAGTATAGAGTTTTGTAGGATAGTAGCAAATTTCCCTCAAGTGGATGACCTAAGATTTATCAATCCATCGGAGGCATAGGATGAAGATGGTCTCTCTCAAATAACTCTGCAACCAAATATCAAAGAGTCTCTTGTGTCTCCAACACACCCAATACAATGGTAAATTGTATAGGTGCACTAGTTCAGCAAAGAGATGGTGATACAAGTGCAATATGAATAGTAGATATAGGATTTTGTAATATGAAAATATAAAAAAGCAAGGTAGCAAGTAACAAAAGTGGGAAAAAACGGTATTGCAATGCTTAGAAACAAGGCCCAGGGTTCATACTTTCACTAGTGCAAATTGTCTCAATAATGATAACATAATTAGATCATATGGCAATCCCTCAACGTGTGACAAAAGTCACTCCAAAGTTCCTATCGCGGAGAACATAAGATGAAATTGCTTGTAGGGTATGAAACCACTTCAATGTTATTCTTTCTGATCAATCCATTGAGCTATTCCTATAAGTGTCACAAACAGCCCTAAAGTTCGTAGTAAAATAACACCATATGACACACATCAATCAACCCTAATGTCACCTAGTTACTCCAATGTCACCACGAGTATCCGTGGGTTAATTATACGATAAGCATCACACAATTTCAGATTCATAATATTCAATCCAACACAAAGAACTTCAAGAGCATCCCGAGATTTCTACCAGATAAAGGAATATGAAAACATGCATCAACCCCTATGCATAGATTACTTCAATGTCACCTGATACGTCTCCAACGTATCTATAATTTTTGATTGTTCCATGCTATTATATTACCCGTTTTGGATGTTTATGGGCTTTACTTTACACTTTTATACCATTTTTGGGACTAACCTACTAACCGGAGGCCCAACCCGAATTGCTGTTTTTTTGCCTATTTCAGTGTTTCGAAGGAAAGGAATATCAAACGGAGTCCAAACGGAATGAAACCTTCGGGAGCGATCTTTTTGGAACAAACGTGATCTAGGGGACTTGGACTGGACGTCAAGCAACAGAGGAGGCGTCCATGAGGGTGCCCGGCACGCCCCCTAGAGGTGGGCGCGCCCCCCACCCTCATGGGCCCCTCGAGCGTCCACCGACCTACTTCTTCCTCCTATATATACCCATGTACTCCGAAAACATCCAGGAGCACCACGAAAAACTATTTCCACCGTCGCAACCTTTTGTATCTGCGAGATCCCATCTTGGAGCCTTCGCCGGCGCTCCGCAGGAGGGGGAATCGACCATGGAGGGCCTCTACATCATCTCCAAGGCCCTTCCGATGAGTTGTGAGTAGTTTACGACAGACCTTCGGGTCCATAGTTATTAGCTAGATGGCTTCTTCTCTCTCTCTTTAAATCTCAATACAAAGTTCTCCTCGATCTTCTTGGAGATCTATTCGATGTAACTCTTTTTGCGGTGTGTTTGTCGAGATTCGATGAATTGTGGGTTTATGATCAAGTTTATCTATGCAAAATATTTGAATCTCCTCTGAATTCTTTTATGTGTGATTAAGTTATCTTTGCAAGTCTCTTGGAATTATCAGTTTGGTTTGGCCTACTAGATTGATCTTTCTTGCAACGGGAGAAGTGCTTAGCTTTGGGTTCAATCTTGCGGTGTCCTTTCCCAATGACAGCAGGGGCAGCAAGGCACGTATTGTATTGTTGCCATCGAGGATAAAAAGATGGGGTTTATATCATATTGCATGAGTTTATCCCTCTACATCATGTCATCTTTCTTAATGTGTTACTCTGTTCTTTATGAACTTAATACTCTAGATGCAGGCAGGAGTCGGTCGATGTGTGGAGTAATAGTAGTAGATGCAGGCAGGAGTCTGTCTACTTGTCACGGACGTGATGCCTATATACATGATCATGCCTAGATAATCTCATAATTATTCGCTTTTCTATCAACTGCTCGACAGTAATTTGTTCACCCACCGTAATACTTATGCTATCTTGAGAGAAGCCACTAGTGAAACCTATGGCCCCCGGGTCTATCTTTTATAATATAAGTTTACCATCTACTTTTATATGCATCTTTACTTTTCCAATCTATATCATAAAAATACCAAAAATATTTATCATATTATCTCTATCAGATCTCACTTTTGCAAGTGGTCGTGAAGGGATTGACAACCCCTTTATTGCGTTGGTTGCGAGGTTCTTGTTTGTTTGTGTAGGTGCGTGGGACTTTTGAGGAGCCTCCTATCGGTGAAGGAAATATACCCTAGAGGCAATAATAAAGTTATTATTTATTTCCTTATTTCATTATAAATGTTTATTATTCATGCTAGAATTGTATTAAACCGGAAACATAATACATGTGTGAATACACAGACAAACATAATGTCACTAGTATGCCTCTATTTGACTAGCTCGTTAATCAAAGATGGTTAAGTTTTCTAACCATAGACATGAGTTGTCATTTAATTAACGGGATCACATCATTAGAGAATGATGTGATTGACTTGACCCATTCCGTTAGCTTACGACTTGATCGTTTAGTATGTTGCTATTGCTTTCTTCATGACTTATACATGTTCCTATGACTATGAGATTATGCAACTCCCGTTTACCGGAGGAACACTTTGTGTGCTACCAAACGTCACAACGTAACTGGGTGATTATAAAGGTGCTCTACAGGTGTCTCCGAAGGTACTTGTTGAGTTGGCGTATTTCGAGATTAGGATTTGTCACTCCGATTGTCGGAGAGGTATCTCTGGGCCCTCTCGGTAATGCACATCACTATAAGACTTGCAAGCAATGTGACTAATGAGTTAGTTGTGGGATGATGTATTAAGGAACGAGTAAACGAGATTGAGCTAGGTATTCAGATACCGACGATCGAATCTCGGGCAAGTAACATACCAATGACAAAAGGGAACAACGTACGTTATTATGCGGTTTGACCGATAAAGATCTTCGTAGAATATGTGGGAGCCAATATGAGCATCCAGGTTCTGCTATTGGTTATTCACCGGAGACGTGTCTCGGTCATGTCTACATAGTTCTCGAACCCGTAGGGTCCGCACGCTTAACGTTCGGTGACGATCGGTATTATGAGTTTATGTGTTTTGATGTATCGAAGGTAGTTCGGAGTCCCGGATGAGATCGAGGACATTACGAGGAGTCTTGAAATGGTCGAGACATAAAGATTGATATATTGGACGACTATATTCGGACACCGGAAGTGTTCCGGGTAGTTTCGGAGAAAACCGGAGTACCGGGAGGATACCGGAACCCCTCGGGAGAAGTTATGGGCCTTATGGGCCATAAGAAGGAAGCACGCCAGCCCAAAAGGGGCTGGTGCGCCCCCCTTTGGGCAGGAGGCCGAATAGGAGTAGGTTTGGGGGGTGCGGCCCCCCTTTCCTTCTCTCCTACTCCTCCTTCACTTTCCTCTCCTACTACAACTTAGGAAGGGGGAATCCTACTCCCACCGAGAGTAGGACTCCCCCCTTGGGCGCGCCCAGAGAGGGCCGGCCCTCCCCTCCTCCACTCCTTTATATACAGGGGCAGGGGGCACCTCTAGACACACAAGTTGATCTGTTGATCTCTCCCAGCCGTGTGCGGTGCCCCCCTCCACCATATTCCACCTCGGTAATATCGTAGCGGTGCTTAGGCGAAGCCCTGCGTCGGTAGCATCATCAACACTGTCATCACGCCATCGTGCTGACGGAACTCTCCCGCAAAGCTCTGCTGGATCGGAGTTCGTGAGACGTCATCGAGCTGAATGTGTGCTGAACTCGGAGGTGCCGTGCGTTTGGTACTTGGATCGGTCGGATCGTGAAGACGTACGACTACATCAACCGTGTTGTGCTAACGCTTCCGCTTTCGGCCTACGAGGGTACATGGACAACACTCTCCCCTCTCGTTGCTATGCATCACCATGATCTTGCGTGTGCGTAGGATTTTTTTTTGAAATTACTACGTTCCCCAATAGTGGCATCCGAGCCAGGTTTTATGCGTAGATGTTATATGCACGAGTATAACACAAGTAAGTTGTGGGCGATACAAGTCATACTGCGTACCAGCATGTCATACTTTGGTTCGGCGGTATTGTTGGATGGAGCGGCCCGGACCGACATTACGCGTACACTTACGTGAGACTGGTTCTACCGACGTGCTTTGCACATAGGTGGCTGACGGGTGTCAGTTTCTCCAACTTTAGTTGAACCGAGTGTGGCTACGCCCAGTCCTTGAGAAGGTTAAACAACACTAACTTGACGAAATATCATTGTGGTTTTGATGCGTAGGTAAGAACGGTTCTTGCTCAGCCCGTAGTAGCCACGTAAAACTTTCAACAACAAAGTAGAGGACGTCTAACTTGTTTTTGCAGGGCATGTTGTGATGTGATATGGTCAACACATGATGCTAAATTTTATTGTATGAAATGATCATGTTTTGTAACAAAGTTATGGGCAACTGGCAGGAGCCATATGGTTGTCGCTTTATTGTATGCAATGCAATCGCCCTATAATTGCTTTACTTTATCACTAAGCGGTAGCAATAGTCATAAAAGCAATAGTTGGCGAGATGACAATGATGCTACGATGGAGATCAAGGTGTCATGCCGGTGACGATGGTAATCATGACGGTGCTTCGGAGATGGAGATCACACGCACAAGATGATGATGGCCATATCATATCACTTATATTGATTGCATGTGATGTTTATCCTTTATGCATTTTATTTTGCTTTGATTGACGGTGGCATTATAAGATGATCTCTCACTAAATTTCAAGGTATAAGTGTTCTCCCTGAGTATGCACCGTTGCAAAAGTTCTTCGTGCCGAGACTCCACGTGATGATCGGGTGTGATAAGCTCTATGTTCAAATACAACGGGTGTAAGCCAGTTTTACACACGCAGAATACTCAGGTTAAACTTGATGAGCCTAGCCTATGCAGATATGTCCTCAGAACACTGGAGACCGAAAGGTCGAGCATGAATCAAATAGTAGATATGATCAACATAGTGATGTTCACCATTGAAAACTACTCCAACTCACGTGATGATCGGACATGGTTTAGTTGATTTGGATCACGTGATCACTTAGATGATTAGAGGGATGTCTATCTAAGTGAGAGTTCTTAAGTAATTTGATTAATTGAACTTTAAGTTATCATGAACTTAGTCCTGATAGTATTTTGCAAATTATGTTGTAGATCAATAGCTCGCGTTGTTGCTTCTCTATGTTTGTTTTGATATGTTCCTAGAGAAAAACTATGTTGAAAGATGTTAGTAGCAATGATGCGGATTGGATCCGTGATCTGAGGATTATCCTCATTGCTGCACAGAAGAATTATGTCCTTGATACACCGCTAGGTGACAGACCTATTGCAGGAGTAGACGCAGATGTTATGAATGTTTGACAAAGCTCGGTATGATGACTACTTGATAGTTTAGTGCACCATGCTTTACGGCTTAGAACCGGGACTTCAAAAATGTTTTGAACGCCATAGAACATATAAGATGTTTCAAGAGTTGAAATTGGTATTTCATACTCATTCCCGTGTCAAAAGGTATGAGACCTTTGACAAGTACTTTGTCTACAAGATGGAGGAGAATAGCTCAGCTAGTGAGCATGTGCTTAGAATGTCTGAGTACTACAATCACTTGATTCAAGTGGGAGTTAATCTTCCAGATAAGATAGTGATTGACAGAGTTCTCTAGTCACTATCACCAAGTTACTAGAACTTCATGATGAACTATAATATGCAAGGGATAACAGAAACGATTCCCAAGCTCTTCGTGATGCTGAAATCGACAAAGGTAGAAATCAAGAAAAGCATCAAGTGTTGATGGTTGACAAGGTCACTAGTTTCAAGAAAAGGGAAAAGGGAAGAAGGGGAACTTCAAGAAGAATAGCAAGCAAGTTGCTGCTCCAATGAAGAAGCCCAAAGCTAGACCCAAGCCTGGAACTGAGTGCTTCTACTGCAAAGGGAATGGTCACTGGAAGCGGAACTACCCAAAACATTTGGTGGATAAGAAGGATGGCAAAGTGAACAAGGGTATATTTGATATACAGGTTATTGATGTGTACCTTACTAGTGTTTATAGTAGCCCCTGGGTATTTGATACTTGTTCGGTTGCTAAACATTAGTAACTCGAAACAGGAGTTACAGAATAAACAGAGACTAGTTGAGGGTGAAGTGACGATATGTGTTGGAAGTGGTTCCAAGATTGATATGATCATCATCGCACACTCCCTATACTTTCGGGATTAGTGTTAAACCTAAATAAATGTTATTTGGCATTTGCATTGACTGAATATGATTTGATCATGTTTATTGCAATACGGTTATTCATATAAAGTCAGAGAATAATTGTTGTTCTGTTTACATGAATAAAACCTTCAATGGTAATACACCCAATAAAATAGTTTGTTGGATGTCGATCGTAGTGATACACATATTCATAATGTTGAAGCCAAAAGATACAAAATTGATAATGATAGTGCAACTTATTTGTGGCAGTGCCGTTTGGGTCATATCAGTGTAAAGCACATGAAGAAACTCCATATAGATGGACTTTTGGAATCACTTGGTTATGAATCATTTGATGCTTGAGAACCATTCCTTTTGGGCAAGATGACTAAAACTCCGTTCTCCGGAACTATGGAACGAGCTACTAACTTGCTCGAAATAATACATACCGTTGTATGCAGTCCAATGAGTGTTGATGCTCGTGGCAGGTATCATTATTTTCTGACCTTTCACAGATGATTTGAGCAGATATGAGTATATCTACTTGATGAAACATAAGTCTGAAACATTTGAAAAAGTTCAAAGAATTTCAGAGTGAAGTGGAAAATCATCTTAACAAGAAAATAAAGTTTTCTGCGATTTGATCGCGGAGATGAATATTTGAGTTACGAGTTTGGTCTTCAATTAAAACAATGTGGAATAGTTTCACAAACTCATGCCACCTGGAACACCACAGCTTAATGGTGTGTCCGAACATCATAATCGTACTTTATTGGATATAGTGCAATCTATGATGTCTCTTACCGATTTACCACTATCGTTTTGGGGTTATGCATTAGAGACAGCTGCATTCACGTTAAATAGGGCACCATTGAAATCCGTTGAGACGATGCCTTATGAACTATGGTTTGGCAAGAAACCAAATTTGTCGTTTCTTAAAGTTTGGGGCTGCGATGCTTATGTGAAAAAACTTCAACCTGATAAGCTCGAACCCAAATCGGAGAAATATGTCTTCATAGGATACCCAAAGGAGACTATTGGGTACACCTTCTATCACAGATCCGAAGGCAAGACTTTTGTTGCTAAATTTGGATCCTTTCTAGAGAAGGAGTTTCTCTCGAAGAATTGAGTGGGAGGAAAGTAGAACTTGATGAGGTAACTGTACCTGCTCCCTTATTGGAAAATAGTTCATCACAGAAACCGGTTCCTGTGACGCCTACACCAATTAGTGATGAAGCTAATGATATTGATCATGAAACTTCAGATCAAGTTACTACCAAACCTCGTAGGTCAACCAGAGTAAGATCCGCACCAGAGTGGTACGGTAATCCTATTCTGGAGGTCATGTTACTTGACCATGGCAAACCTACGAACTATGAGGAAGCGATGATGAGCCCAGATTCCGCAAGATGGCTTGATGCCATGAAATCTAAGATGGGATCCATGTATGAGAACAAAGCAAGGACTTTGGTTGACTTGCCTGATGATCGGCAAGCCATAGAAAATAAATGGATCTTCAAGAGGAAGACGGACGCTGATAGTTGTGTTACTATCTACAAAGCTCAAATTGTCAAAAAGGTTTTTCGACAAGTTCAAGGTGTTGAATACAATGAGATTTTCTCACCCATATCGATGCTTAAAAGTCTGTCCGAATCATGTTAGCAATTGCCGCATTTTATGAAATTTGGCAAATGGATGTCAAAACTACATTCCTTAATGGATTTCTTAAAGAAGAGTTGTATATGATGCAACCAGAAGCACTAGTAGAAAACAGGGCTTTGGTTCGGGCCTGGCCAGCCCATTAGTCCCGGTTCTTCATGAACCGGGACCCATGGGGGGCATTAGTCCCGGTTCATGAGCCTAGGGGGCCGGCCGGGGCCTCATGGGCATTGGCCCCGGTTCATCTGGATCCATTTGTCCCGGTTCTAGACACGAACTGGGACCAATGGTCCTCGCTCCTGGCCCACAACCATTGGTCCTGGTTCATGGCTTGAACCGGGACAGATTGCCGGTCTTTAGTACCGGTTTCTACCATGAACCGGGACAAATGAGTTGCCTATATATACCCCATCGCCACAGCAGATCACCCCATAGTGCTCTGTTTTTTCTGGCCGGCGAGGGGTGGGCATTTGGGTGCTCTAGCTCACCTCCTATGCACATGAGGTGTTCGATGAAATGTTCGAGCCACACTAGTTAATCTTTCTCCTCTCGAAACTCAACCTCCGAGCTCCATTTTCCCTGAGATTTGTCTAGGTTTAGCGGTCCGTCACGTCCCGCCCCCGTCTTCACCACCGTCGATCGCCCATGCCGATCTCGTCGATGGCACCACCGTGGTGAGCCTCTTGTTCTTATGTTCTTTCTGAAAGAAAAATATTTTACTTCAGATAGATACTTATCTAATTTTCTTACTTTTATTATTGCTTGTTATTATATAGTGCGATGGTTTTGGTATCCGCCCCCATCGGCCCTCGTCCTGTCTATGATTCAGATGTGGTATATATTATCTTTTCATAACTATTTTGTTCATTTATTGTTTATGACAATTATGCCGACCAATGTGACATAGATTTTATTTATCTAGGAGGTTGTTGAACCGGAAATTCCAACTGACCCTATTGTCGAGAGGTTAAATTTAGTTGAAGAAGAAAACAATTACTTGAAGGAAAAAATAAGAAAAATTGAGGAGGAGAAAGATGATATTGGAGTTGCATGTTGCGGATGTCGTCGATGATCACAAGATCAAGATGGATGCAATGCGGTTGAAGATTAAAAAGATTAGAAAATATGCCATTCATACCGAGGCTTGGTATCATTATGTAGTTGGATCAGTTGTTACCTTGGTTGCGATTATGATCGCATTTGTCATTGTATTGAAATGTTTTGCATAATTTCAATGTATTGTTTAATTAGATGCTCTCGAGAGCTATATGTCGTTCAATGAGAACTATGTATGTACTTTGGTTTTAATGTGATGATGTGATAACCCACAAGTGTAGGGGATCGCAACAACTTTTGATGGTAGAGTATTCAACCCAAATTTATTGATTCGACACAAGGGGAGCCAAAGAATATTATTGAGTGTTAGCAGTTGAGTTGTCAATTCAACCACACCTGGATAACTTAATATCTGTAGCAAAGTATTTAGTAGCAAAGTAGTATGATAGTAATGGTAACAGCGGCAAAAGTAAAGATAATAGTTTTGTAGGAATTGTAACAATAGCAAGGAAAAAGTAAATAAGCGTAACACAAGATGTGAAAAGCTCGTAGGCATTGGATCCGTGATGGATAATTATGTCGGATGCAATTCCTCATGCAATAGCTATAACATAGGGTGACACAAAACTAGCTCCAATTCATCAATGTAATGTAGGCATGTATTCCAAATATAGTCATACGTGCTTATGGAAAAGAACGTGCATGACATCTTTTGTCCTACCCTCCCGTGGCAGCGGGATCCTAGTGGAAACTAAGGGATATTAGGGCCTCCTTTTAATAGAGAATCGGACCAAAGAATTAGCACATAGTGAATACATGAACTCCTCAAACTACGGTCATCACCGAGAAGTATCCCGATTATTGTCACTTCGGGGTTGTCGGATCATAACACATAATAGGTGACTATAGACTTGCAAGATAGGATCAAGAACACACAAATATTCATGAAAACATAATAGGTTCAGATCTGAAATCATGGCACTCGGGCCCTAGTGACAAACATTAAGCAAAGCAAAGTCATAGCAACATCAATCTCAGAACATAGTGGATACTAGGGATCAAACCCTAACAAAACTAACTTAATTACATGGTAAATCTCATCCAACCCATCACCGTCCAGCAAGCCTACGATGGAATTACTCACGCACGGCGGTGAGCATCATGAAATTGGTGATGGAGGATGGTTGATGATGATGACGACGACTAATCCCCCTCTCCGGAGCCCCGAACGGACTCCAGATCAGCCCTCCCGAGAGAGATTAGGGCTTGGCGGCGGCTCCGTATCGTAAAACGCGATGAAACTTTCTCTCTGATTTTTTTCTCCGCGAGACGGAATATATGGAGTTGGAGTTGAGGTCGGCGGAGCCTCAGGGGGCCCACGAGACAGGGGGGCACGCCCGGGGGGTGGGCGCGCCCCCACCCTCGTGGACAGGGTGTGGGCCCCCTGGTCTTGATTCTTTCGCCAGTATTTTTTATATTTTCTGAAACTTGCCTCCGTGGATTTTCAGGACATTTCGAGAACTTTTGTTTTCTACACATAAAATAACATCATGGCAGTTCTGCTGAAAACAGCGTCAGTATGGGTTAGTTTCATTCAAATCATGCAAGTTAGAGTCCAAAACAAGGGCAAAAGTGTTTGGAAAAGTAGTTACGTTGGAGATGTATCAACTCCCCCAAGCTTAAACCTTTGCTTGTCCTCAAGCAATTCAGTTGATAAACTGAAAGTGATAAAGAAAAACTTTTACAAACTCTGTTTGCTCTTGTTGTTGTAAACATGCAAAGCCAGCATTCAGGTTTCAGCAAATATTATGAACTAACCATACTCACAATAACACTTGGGGTCTCTCAATTACTCATATCAAAGGCATAATCAGCTAGCGAGCGATAATAATAAAACTCGGATGACAACACTTTCTCAAAACAATCATAATATGATATAATAAAATGGTATCTCGCTAGCCCTTTGTGAGATCGCAAAACATAAATGTAGAGCACCTTTAAAGATCAAGGACTGACTAAACATTGTAATTCATGGTAAAAGAGATCCAGTCAAGTCATACCCAATATAAACCAATAGTAATGAATGCAAATGACAGTGTGCTCTCCAGCGGGTGCTTTTTAATAAGAAGGTGATAACTCAACATAAAAGTAAATAGATAGGCCCTTCGTACAGGGAAGCAGAGATTTTTAGAGGTGCAGAGCTCGAATTTAAAATAGAGATTGAATAACATTTTGAGCGGCATACTTTCACTGTCAACGCAACAACTATGAGATGGCGGTATCTTCCATACTACATGCATTATAAGCAGTTCCCAAACAGAATGGTAAAAGTTTATACTCCCCCACCACCAACAAGCATCAATCCATGGCTTGCTCAAAACAACGAGTGCCTCCAACTAACAACATCCCTGGGGGAGTTTTGTTTAATCATATTGATTTGCTTTGATCTTTTTGGATCATGGGACTGGGCACCCCGGTTACCGTCCCTTTCTCGTGAATGAGGAGCGGAGTCCACTCCTCTTGAGAATAACCCACCTAACATGGAAGATATAGGCATCCCTAGTCGAAATATGAGATGCTCGAGCATAAAAAACAGAATTTCATTTGAAGGTTTGGAGTTTGGCACATACAAATTTACTTGGAACAGCAGGTAGATACCGCATATAGGAAGGTATGGTGGACTCATTGCAATAACTTTGGGGTTTAAGGAGTTTGGATGCACAAGCAGTATTCCCGCTTAGTATAGGTGAAGGCTAGCAAAAGACTGGGAAGCGAACAACTGAGAGAGCGACAACAGTCATAAACATGCATTAAAATTAATTCACACCGAGTGCAAACATGAGTATGATATAATCCACCATGAACATAAATATCGTGAAGGCTATGTTGATTTGTTTCAACTACATGCGTGAACATGTGCCAAGTCAAGTCACTCAATTCATTCAAAGGAGGATACCATCCCATCATACCACATCATAATCATTCTAGTAGCATGTTGGCATGCAAGATAAACCATTATAACTCATAGCTAATCAAGCATGTCACAAGCAACTATAATCTCTAAATGTCATTGCAAATATGTTTACTTCATAATAAGCTGAATCAGGAACGATGTACTCATCATATTTAGAAAAACAAGAGAGATCAAGTTCATACCAGCTTTTCTCCATCTTAATCAGTCCATCATATATCGTCATTATTGCCTTTCACTCGCACGACCGAACGATGTGTATAATAATAATAATGCACGTGCATTGGACTAAGCTGGAATCTACAAGCATTCAACTCAAGAGAGAAGACAAAGTAATATGGGCTCTAAGTCAAATAAACAATCATGCATATGAGAGCCACTAAACATTTTCAATATGGTCTTCTACTCTCGACCCCCAAAGCAAAGAAAAGAAAATAAAACTATTTACACGGGAAAGCTCCCAACAAATAAAAGAAGAACGAGAAATCTTTTTGGGTTTTCAATTTAATTCTACTACAAGCAAGGAAATTAAACTAACTATTTTTTGTTTTTTCTTAAGGTTTATCAAACACACAAGAAGAAAACTAGAAAAAGAAAATTAAACTAGCATGGATAATACAATGAAAGAGTATGAGCACCGACCACTAGAATAGTGTGTGAACATGAATGGAAAGTCGGTGAGAAATACGTACTCCCCCAAGCTTAGGCTTTTGGACTAAGTTGGTCTAATGCCAAGGACCACGACTACTCTCCCCGGTGTACTGAGGGGTGTAATCAGGATACCACTGGCTGACCGTCTCCTCCGGATCCCACTGGTAAGATGATGCTCGATAAGGGTCCAGTGCAGGTTCCGGCTCAGGCTCAGGTTCTGGAGTGGATGCTTGGCCTCGATGAGCGTACACTGCTTCCGGCGTGACAAGAAAATTATCTGCAATCAAATCAAACAATAGAGGCGCAGGCAAAATAACAGTCTCATTGTGTTTCTTATTGAATCTCAGGTTATACAGGAGCATCTTATCTTTGTTGTCAATAATGAACTCATGTGCTACCATGCTCTTGTAATCTAAAATGTAAGGAGGCAATTTTGCCTCCTCTTTCTCATGGTGCCTAATAGGTATCTCAAAATGTCTAGCAAGACGTGCAACATAGATACCTCCAAAGATGGGGCCTTTTGTACGATTCAGGGCCGTTTAGCAATGATGGCACCCATACTAAAACTATTATCTCCAAACAAGGCATGGTGAAGAATAATAATATCAGGAACATTGAAGTTTCCACTATTTCCACGACCAATCAAGCATCTACTAGCAAATATGGCAAAGTAGCGTAAATCAGGAAAGTGTATGCTAGAGATTCTCGCGTCGGAACCCTTCTTTGGATCCCCTACAGTGATAGTGTTAACAAAGCCATCCACATCTTTACGATGGGGTTCCTCTAATTTTCCCTCAAAGGGTATCCTACATATCGCGCCAAAATTACGTAAAGACATTTCCCTAAATTCATCATATAAATGAAATGATACTGAAGGCGGTGACTTCTTAGGATAATAAGAAAAGTTTTGCACGAAAGTATTGGTGAGTAAGAGATACTGATCGATCCGGTCATGGAGGAAATCAATGAGGCCTGCATTTTCAATCAAGGAATAAAAGTCTTCATAAATTCCAGCTTCTCTCAAGAAATTACCGCATGGCCATTCACACGGACGTACTTTCGCTATGCGAGGAAGATTATACTTGGCCTTTTCCTTCTCTTTAGCTTGTTTTTTCTTGGGAGCCTTGGCTAGAAGAGCCCCTAAAAAATCTCCTTAATATTTTCTAAAAATTTCTGAAATTTTTAGTAACTTCAAAATAAAAGTGAATAAAACTAAACAAGATTGATAACAACTACTCCTACAAGTGCCTAGAGCCTATATCATGCATTAGAATTACTTGGGACCTCATAACTTTAACATGCAAGCTCAAGAACAGGGTCACCTATGCAGCAAAAATTTGCAATGAATAAAGCACTAGAACAAAAACTAATTGGACCAATGGAGGGTTCACATACCAGGCAACAATCTCCCAAAGCAGTTTTGTGAATGAAGCTTTGAGCAAGGAGATCGAAAATCGCAGCAAAATGAGCTAGAAGTCGTGCTTGAGCTGGATGGGGATTTTTTTGGGAAGAAGATGGAGTGTGTGGGTGCTGGCATAAGTGGAAGGGGTCCACCAGGGGCCCACAAGACAGGGGGGCGTGCCCAGGGGGTGTGGGCGCACCCTCCACTCTCGTGGCCTGGTGCTTGCCCCTCCTGCAGTGATTTTAGTGCCTAAAATCCTCAAATATTCCATAAAAAATCATACTAAATTTGCAGGGCATTTGGAGCACTTTTATTTTCGAGATATTTTTTTATTGCACGGATAATTTAGAAAACAGACAGATAATACTATTTTTGCTTTATTCATTCTAAATAACAGAAAGTAAAAAGAGGGTACAGAAGGTTGTGCCTTCTAGTTTCATCCATCTCATGATCATCAAAATGAATCCACTAACAAGGTTGATCAAGTCTTGTTAACAAACTCACTCCAAATAACACGGAACCGGAGAAATTTCGAATAACACTAAGTTACCTCAACGGGGATATGAACATCCCCAACAATAAGAATATCATACTTTTTCTTGACAGTAGGAAGAGGAAATTCAAAACCTCCAATAATAATAGTTGGAACTTTTCCAATTGAGTTGATGCTATGAACTTGAGATTGTTTCCTCGAAAAGTGTACCATATGCTCATTACCATTAACATGAAAAGTGACATTGCCTTTGTTGCAATCAATAACAGCCCCTACAGTATTCAAAAAGGGTCTACCAAGGATAATCGACATACTATCGTCCTCGGGAATATTAAGAATATCAAAGTCCGTTAAGATAGTGACATTTGCAACCACAACAGGCACATCCTCACAAATACCGACAGGTATAGCAGTTGATTTATCAGCCATTTGCAAAGATATTTCAGTAGGTGTCAACTTATTCAATTCAAGTCTACGATATAAAGAGAGAGGCATAACACTAACACCGGCTCCAAGATCACATAAAGCAGTTTTAACATAATTCTTTTAATGGAGCACGGTATAGTTGGTAGCCATGGATCTCCAAGTTTCTTTGGTATTCCACCCTTAAAAGTGTAATTAGCAAGCATGGTGGAAATTTCAGCTTCCGGTATCTTTCTTTTATTTGTAGTGATATCCTTCATATACTTAGCATAAGGATTTAATTTAAGCATATCAGTTAAGCGCATAAGTAAGAAGATAGGTCTAATCATTTTAGCAAAGCGCTCAAAATCCTCATCATCCTTTGTTTTGGATGATTTAGGAGGAAAGGGCATGGGTTTCTGAACCCATGGTTCTCTTTCTCTACCGTGCTTCCTAGCAACAAAATCTCTCTTATCATAATGTTGATTCTTTGATTGTGGGTTATCAAGATCAACAGCAGGTTCAATCTCTACTTCATTATTTTTGCTAGGTTGAGCATCGACATGAACATTATCATTAACATTATCATGAGGTTCATGTTCATCACCTGATTGTGTTTCAGCATCAGAAATAGAAATATCATTGGGATTCTCAGGTGTGTCTATAACGGGTTCACTAGAAGCATGCAAAGTCCTATCGTTTTTCTTTTTCTTCTTTTTGGAAGAACTAGGTGCCTCTAAATTATTTCTCTGAGAACCTTGCTCGATTATCTTAGGGTGGCCTTCAGGACACAAGGTTCCTGAGTCATTCTACCAGTTCTAGTAGCCACTCTAACAGCAAGGTCAGGTTTATTATTTAATTCATCAAGCAAATAATTTTGAGCTTTAAGAACTTGCTCAGCTTGAGTAGCAACCATAGAAGCATATTTGCTAATGAGTTTAAGTTCACCTTTAACTCTAGCCATATAATTGCTCACGCTTCCTATCTCGAAAGCATTATTCTTTAATTCTCTACCAACATGAGCATTAAAACTTTCTTGTCTAGCCATAAAGTCATCAAATTCATCTAAGCATGGGCTATGAAATTTAGTAGAAGGGATTTCAACTTTATCATATCTATAGAGAGAATTTACCTTTACTACCTGTGTCGGGTTATCAAGACAATGTGGTTCTTCGACAGGTGGTATATTAAGACCATGTATTTCTTCAATAGGTGATAAATTCTTAACATCTTCAGCTTTAATACCTTTTTATTTCATTGATTTTGTTGCCTCTTGCATATCATCAGGACTGAGTAATAGAACACCACTCTTTTTAGGAGTGGGTTTAGGAATAGGCTCAGGAGTTGGCTCAGGAAGAGTCCAATTATTTTCATTGGTCAACATATTATTCAATAGTAATTCAGCTTCGTCGACTGTTCTTTCCCTGAAAACACAACCAGCACAACTATCCAAGTAGTCCTTGGAAGGATCGGTTAGTCCATTATAAAAGATATCAAGTATTTCATTTTTCTTAAGAGGATGATCAGGCAAAGCATTAAGTAATTGGAGAAGCCTCCCCCAAGCTTGTGGGAGACTCTCTTCTTTGATTTGCACAAAATTATATATTTCCCACAAGGCAGCTTGTTTCTTATGAGCAGGGAAATATTTAGCAGAGAAGTAATAAATCATATCCTGGGGACTACGCACACAACCAGGATCAAGAGAATTAAACCAAGTCTTAGCATCACCCTTTAATGAGAACGGAAATATCTTAAGGATATAATAATAGCGAGACTTCTCATCATTAGTAAACAGGGTGGCTATATCATTTAACTTGGTAAGATGTGCCACAACAGTTTCAGATTCAAGGCCATAAAAAGGATCAGATTCAACCAAAGTAATTATTTCAGGATCAACAGAGAATTCATAATCCTTATCAGTAACATAGATAGGTGAAGTAGCAAAAGCAGGGTCAGGTTTCATTCTAGCATTAAGAGATTGCTGCTTCCATTTAGCTAATAACTTTTTAAGATCATATCTTTCTTTACAAGTAAAGATAGCTCTAGCAGCTTCCTCTTCCATAATATAACCCTCAGGAACAACATGTAATTCGTAATCAGGGGGAGAACTTTCATCATCACTATCATCAATAATAGCATCTTCAATAATTTCATTCTCTCTAACCCTAGCAAGTTGTTCATCAAGAAATTCACCTAATGGCAAAGTAGTATCACACACAGAAGTAGTTTCATCATAAGTATCATGCATAGCAGAAGTGGCATCATCAAAACATCCGACATATCAGAATTCATAGCAGTAGCAGGTTTAGGCGTCGCAAGCTTACTCAAAACAGAAGGAGAATCTAGTGCAGAGCTAGATGGCAGTTCCTTACCTCCCCTCGTAGTTGAGGGAAAAATCTTAGTTTTTGCGTCTTTCAAGTTCTTCATAGTGATCAACAGATATAAATCCCAGGTGACTCAAAGAATAGAGCTATGCTCCCCGGCAACGGCGCCAAAAATTAGTCTTGATAACCCACAAGTGTAGGGGATCGCAATAACTTTCGAGGGTAGAGTATTCAACCCAAATTTATTGATTCGACATAAGGGGAGCCAAAGAATATTATTGAGTATTAGCAGTTGAGTTGTCAATTCAACCACACCTGGATAACTTAATATATGCAGCAAAGTATTTAGTAGCAAAGTAGTATGATAGTAATGGTAACAGTGACAAAAGTAGAGATAGTAGTTTTGTAGGAATTGTAACAATAGCAACGGAAAAGTAAATAAGCGTAACACAAGATGTGAAAAGCTCGTAGGCATTGGATCAGTGATGGATAATTATGTCGGATGTGATTCCTCATGTAATAGCTATAACATAGGGTGACACAGAACTAGCTCCAATTCATCAATGTAATGTAGGCAGGTATTCCGAATATAGTCATACGTGCTTATGGAAAAGAACTTGCATGACATCTTTTGTCCTACCCTCCCATGGCAGTGGGGTCCTAGTGGAAACTAAGGGATATTAAGGCCTCCTTTTAATAGAGAACCAGACCAAAGCATTAGCACACAGTGAATACATGAACTCCTCAAACTACGGTCATCACCAAGAAGTATCCCAATTATTGTCACTTCGGGGTTGTCAGATCATAACACATAAGAGGTGACTATAGACTTGCAAGATAGGATCAAGAACACAGATATATTCATGAAAACATAATAGGTTCAGATCTGAAATCATGGCACTCGGGCCCTAGTGACAAGCATTACGCATAGCAAAGTCATAGCAACATCAATCTCAGAACATAGTGGATTCTAGGGATCAAACCCTAAAAAACTAACTTAATTACATGGTAAATCTCATCCAACCCATCATCGTCCAGCAAGCCTACGATGGAATTACTCACACACGGCGGTGAGCATCATGAAATTGGTGATGGAGGATGGTTGATGATGACGATGGTGACGAATCCCCCTCTCCGGAGCCCCGAACGGACTCCAGATCAGCCCTCCCGAGAGAGATTAGGGCTTGGCGGCGGCTCCGTATCGTAAAACGCAATGAAACTTTCTCTCTGATATTTTTTCTCCGCGTGACGGAATATATGGAGTTGGAGTTGAGGTCGGCGGAGCCTCAGGGGGCCCACGAGATAGGGGGCGCGCCCAGGGGGGTGGGTGTTCCCCCCACCCTCGTGGACAGGGTGTGGGGCCCCTGGTCTTGATTCTTTCAGCAGTATTTTTTATATTTTCCGAAACTTGCCTTCGTGGATTTTCAGGACATTTCGAGAACTTATGTTTTCTACACATAAAACAACATCATGGCAGTTGTGCTGAAAACAGCGTCAGTCCGGGTTAGTTTCATTCAAATCATGCAAGTTAGAGTCCAAAACAAGGGCAAAAGTGTTTGGAAAAGTAGATATGTTGGAGGCGTATCATCATGAACTTCTATTAATGATGATATGTGGGTGAAAAATAACAAATGAAGTCAGAAAGGGTTGTAAATTGATGATGTGGCTTTGAATGGTGCATTTTGAACACAGAAAAACTATGGAGTTTAAATAAGTTCAAAAAAATGAAATCCCTTTGTAACAGACGAGTTTCCGTATGAAACCCTGATACTTTGAAAGAGATTGTCCGTTTTGTACACGAAGTGCATCCAGTTTTTGCCGTAACCATCTCTACTTTCTCGCACACGCTATGTGGGTAAAATGATGATACCATGCCAACTTGGAACCTTTTCAGAGTTTATTTCAAATGCTTTTCAATTTCATGGTCTTATAACTCAAAATAATCAGTAAATGCATGAAAAATAACAAATGAAGTCAGAAAGGGTTGTAAATTGATGATGTGGCTTTGAATGGTGCATTTTGAACATAGAAAAACTATGGAGTTCAAATAAGTTCAAAAAAATGAAATCCCTTTGCAACAGACGAGTTTCCGTATGAAACCCTGATACTTCGAAAGAGATTGTCTGTTTTGTACACGAAGTGCATCCAGATTTTGCCATAACCCTCTCTACTTTCTCGCACATGCTATGTGGGTGAAATGATGATACCATGCATGCCAAGTTGGAACCTTTTCAGAGTTCATTTCAAATGCTTTTCAATTTCATGGTCTTATAGCTCAAAATAATCAGTAAATGCATGAAAAATAACAAATGTAATCAGAAATGGTTGTAAATTGATGATGTGGCTATGAATGGTGCAATTCGAAAACAGAAAAACTATGGAGTTCAAATAAGTTCAAAAAAATGAAATCCCTTTGTAACAGACGAGTTTCCGTATGAAACCCTGATACTTCGAAAGAGATTGTCCGTTTTGTACATGAAGTGCATCCAGATTTTGCCATAACCCTCTCTACTTTCTCACACATGCTATGTGAGTGAAATGATCATACCATGCCAACTTGGAACCTTTTCAGAGTTCATTTCAAATGCTTTTCAATTTCATGGTCTTATAGATCAAAATAATCAGTAAATGCATGAAAAATAACAAATGAAGTCAGAAATAGTTGTAAATTGATGATGTGGCTTTGAATGGTGCATTTTGAACATATAAAAACTATGGAGTTCAAATAAGTTCAAAAAAATGAAATCCCTTTGTAACAGACGAGTTTCCGCATGAAACCATGATACTTCGAGAGAGATTGTCCGTTTTGTACACGAAGTGCATCCAGTTTTTGCTGTAACCCACTCTACTTTCTCGCACATGCTATGTGGGTGAAATGATGATACCATGCCAACTTGGAACCTTTTCAGAGTTCATTTCAAATGCTTTTCAATTTCATGGTCTTATAGCTCAAAATAATCAGTAAATGCATGAATAATAACAATTGAAGTCAGAAAGGGTTGTAAATTGATGATGTGGCTTTGAATGGTGCATTTTGAACACAGAAAAACTATGGAGTTCAAATAAGTTCAAAAAAAATGAAATCCCTTTGTAACAGATGAGTTTCCGTATGAAACCCTGATACTTCGAAAGAGATTGTCTGTTTTGTACATGAAGTGCATCCAGATTTTGCCGTAACCCTCTCTACTTTCTCGCACATGCTATGTGGGTGAAATGATGATACCATGCCAAGTTGGAACCTTTTCAGAGTTCATTTCAAATGCTTTTCAATTTCATGGTCTTATAGCTCAAAATAATCAGTAAATGCATGAAAAATAACAAATGTAGTCAGAAATGGTTGTAAATTGATGATGTGGCAAAAAGAATTATCATAAAATAAAATAAATAAGTAAGTAATTTGAAACAAAATAATATAAACTATAATAAAATATATAAGCAGAAACAAAATAAAATAAAATACAATAAACTTTAATAACATAAATAAATTTATGAAACTAAAATTATCAAAGTATTTTTGTTCAAAATCAGTAAAAGCAAAAAGAATTTTCATAAAGAACTTTTTTGTTAGAAACTTTAATAGCAAAAAGAATTATCATAAAATAAAATAAATAAATAATTATAAACAAAACAAAACAAAATAAAATAAAATAAAATAAATAAAGCAAAAAAGAAAACAAAAAACTGGGAAAAAATAAAAAAATTGCTACCTACTGGGCCACCACGTCCTGAATGCGACTGGAAACCCTATTGGGCCAGGATTCAGGCCCGCAGACGGCTCACCAGGCCCACAGGAAGAGACACAAGTTTAGGCCAGTAGGCCTGCAATAGTGAGGAGTTCAAATGGGTGGGCAGAGTCGCGCTTATAAACAGGTGCGGCCGCTCCTTAGCTAGCGAGGTGGGACTAAACATCCCACTGCACCGCGCCAGCGCAAGGCCTTTAGTCCCGGTTGGTGGCAACAACCGGGACTAAAGGGGTGCATTGGTACCGGTTCGTGGTGCCAACCGGGACCAATGCCCCCCCCTTTAGTCCCGGTCGGTGGCACCGACCGGGACCAAAGGCCTTTGCTTCCCGCCCTTTGGGCTGCTGAAAAGAGACCTTTGGTCCCGGTTGGTGGCACCAACCGGGACTCAAGGGGGGCATTGGTCCCGGTTGGTGCCACCAACCGGGACTAAAGGGTTGGGTATAAAACAAACACTTGTGAAAATTTTCTTTCAGTTCGTCTTCGCCGCCTGACGCTCCAGCGCTGCTCCTCGTCGTCGTTGCCGTCGTCGCCTCTGCCCCGCGCCCTCGCCCCTGCCCGCGGACCGCCCCCGCACGCCGGCACCCTCGCCGCCCTG
>NC_041389.1:44483305-44499520 GCF_002162155.2 Triticum dicoccoides
CCCTCTCAACCGTGATAACTTATACCACGGGAGCACCCCCCCCCTGGGCCCTCTCGCTCGACCAAAACTCTCGAGGACACCCAAACCCTAGAAAAAAATGATGTTGGTATCCTACCCTCTCCCGTCGCGCCCCTACCCGACAAACTCTCTCGAGGCCACCCAAATTTACCAAGTTAAAAGTGCGTTGTCGTCGAGGCCACCCCAAACCCTTGAAGCGTTGTCGAGGCCACCCCAAACCCTTGAAGGTTGCCGAGGCCACCCCAAACCCTAGAGAAGCAGCGTCGAGGCCACTAATATGATTCCTTATTGTGATTATATTAGCTAGCTAGTTCTACGCTTGCCACTAATATATCCATCTGTCATGTTTGAATAATAATTGCCATGTTGTAAATATTTGCAGAAACTATGGAGCACCCCCGAGACAAAGCAACAGAAGCAATGTTGGGGGACATAATCGCAAAATGAAGTGATGTTGTTGTGTCGTTTCTCAATGACACCGATGGTCTGGAAGGACAGGGTAGTGAAGAAGAAGGCTATGATTATGATGGCTCCGGTGACCCAATGCCGGTACAAGAAGTAGACCGTGATGACGGCTCCGGTGACCGAACTGAGTCCGACCAGGTATATATATTAGTTAAGCCTGTTCTGACTAGCTAATTGATGCATTCATTGTTTTCGTATGTACACATATTAATTAACTCTCATCTTTCTTCTTTTCTCTAGCCCTTCGGATCGAGCACAACTTCGGTAAAGAAACGAGGCCCGAAGAAAAAGTTATGCTCGGATGAAAGGTTTGAGATCACAGCAATCTCGCGCGATGGCAAGCCTATTGAACCCATCCAGACAAGGGATGCATTTCGTGCTCAGTGCGGGGTTCTTGTTAGGGACAAGATCCCGATCAGTATCCAACAATGGTTAAGGCCTAAGAATGAAGACCCTGTGGTGTCTTATGTCTCCGATATGCAGAAAGAAGATCTTTGGACATCGCTTAAGGCAAATTTCACCCTACCGCCAGAGGAGGATCCGGAGAAGCCAGTTAAAGAGCAATTGATCAAGTCTCATGCTCTTAAGAAGATGGCAGAACTATTCAGGAGGTGGAAGAATGAGCTAAAACAGGGTTTGTCGATGAAGATTTGACACCAGAATTCACTGGAAAGTATGAGAAGATCAGACATCACTGGCCCGCATTTGTTGTCCATAAGACATCGAAAAAGAGTAAGAAGATGTCAGCGACAAACAAGAAAAATGTTGCAAAGAAGAAGCATCACCGTCGCACGGGGTCAGGTGGCTACCTCAAAGCCCGACCTTTGTGGGACAAGGCTGAGAATGACCTAATTGATAAAGGGGTCGAACCAGAGACATTGAACTGGCCAGACCGTTGACGAACTTGGTTCTTCGGGTTGGCGGAACCTTGGACCCTGTGTCAGGGAAGCGCGTTTGGACGGAAGAGCAACTGCGAATACCCGTCATGAGGCTTCAGGAGTATATCAAGAAAGCGCAACAAGGGACATTCATTCCAGATAGAGAGAAGGACGAGCTCACAATGGCCCTCGCGAATCCTGAGCACCCTGGACGGACACGAGGCACGCCAGGCTCCGTTCTGTGGAAGGATGGGTTTCCGGACGCAACGGGTTACAAAACCCAGGAGAGGAGGAAGAAAGTGGAGCATAGCCAACTGCAGGCCGCTGCACAAAAGGGTACAATGGCTAGAGGAACAAGAAGAAGATCGTAGCAAATGACCTGCCGAAGCTTCCCCTGAAGCTACCCCGCCATCTCAGCGGAGAAACAGCGTGGCTTCCACCGAGCAGACTCAGCAGCTGGAGCCTGTCTTCGCGGCTCCTGCTATCTACCCCGTGGATGCTATCACAGAGTCTCAACATTGCCACCTTATGACGCGATGGATGACATTGAAAGTCAAGGCGACTGTTGGCTCTGTTTTACCTACTGAACCTGGCACAACCTACCACAGCCAGTTGATTCCAGAAGGATATGCTAGTGTGATGGTGGATCAAATAACGGTCGAATTTGAGGACCTTGATCTTGACCACCCTACAGGTGAAGGGGAGATTCGGTTGGGTTCTTCTCTGAAGACTACATGCCTATGGCGGAAGGAGCTCATCAACCTTCCGAACTGGACGCCTTCACCTCCTCCTCCTCCGGCGAGTCAGGGCAATCCGCCTCCTCCTCCGCCTCCTCCTCCGGCGAGTGATCAGGGCACTCAGCCTCCTTCTCCGGTGCGTGGGGCACTCCGCCTCCTTCTCCGCCTGCGCCGGTGCACCCGCGCAGCCAGCCTCCTCCTTCTCCGCCTCGTTAACAAGGGCGGATCAAGAGACCCGTCGCCGCTCCGACTACTCCGGTGCGTCGTAGTCCTTCTCCTCCGCCTCGTAAGAAAGGAAAGACAGCCGCAGTCGCTCCGTCTGCTCCGGCGTCTAGCAGTATAGCTAGTGCCGGGAGGCAATACACATTTGGTCCTTCTCTGAAGACTCCAGAGAAGTGACCATACGAGAGGACCGTGGAGGAAAACACGCAGATCGTGCAAGCCGAAGTGAAGAACTTCTTTGAAGGGGTGAAAGCAAAGAAACATCCACCTCCGGAGGAGAAGATAGATCCGGTAAAAGCGAAGCGTACTCTGGCTGCCCTGAAGAAACCACCAAAGTCTCTGGCGAATGACAACTATGAGCGCATTCTTACAAAGTCATTTGTCGAAGCATCGCGGTCGGGAAGTACTGCCAGTGCTCAAAGGTTAGCAGAACGACGAGCTAGGAAAAAAGTTGCCCAACTCGGCGAACAAGGGAACCAATCGTTCCCCCCGCTCCAGGTGTCTAGTGATATCATCGCTAATGTTCCATGCGGGATGGTGCCCGGTTATAACAATCTTGAAGATTACCTGCCCGACGATGTACATTATGATTTCTTGGAGGTGGACGAAGACAAATAAGTGTACGGGAAGCCTCTCGTCAAATATGAAAGATCTCTAACAACGATGATGCGAAGACTCCATGATTGGTACATGAAAACCTGCAGAGAGTCTGAGGGGAGGAATATTTTGACACTGAGAGTTAGAGAGGAGCATAACCTCGTTGGAATTGAACTATTGAATGTTCCATTTGAGGAGTTCTCCGCGTTTTTCAATCTAAAGGCCTCGATAAATTGATGATCACTTGCTACTGCCTGTAAGTAGTACCACTTCTGTCATTAAGTCTCTATATATAGGTCAACTCTTTCATTGCATGTATTTTTAATTATCCTCACTATATTATGCAGTTTGAAGATCGCCGAATTGAAGAAAAGACAAATCGGTGATATTGGGTTCATTAACACAAATCTCATAGATGCATATATGGTTGAATTTTAGGCCAAAGATACCGAGGCCAAGCTGCTCAATCGTTTGTATTAAATCAAAACAAAGCTATTATACTCTTCCCTTACGAATTACAGTGAGTGTTACTGTCTTGTGCATATTTGATTTCCCTTATTAGTCGAGGTTATAGTAATGTAATTGATGAGTTATGCATGCGTGCGCAGCTTCCACTATATTCTCCTAGAGATTAAGCTTGAGCAGGGACTAGTAACCATCTTAGACTTGAGACGAAAAGATCCCAAGGAGTATGCGGACATGACTGAAATTCTAGAGAAGTAAGTTAAATCGATCATTATCGCACCATATAGGCAACTTTGTTCATTTCCTGATATCAAGTAATTGTTTTCTTTGTCTGGCAGGGTTTGGAAAAAATTCACCTCAAAAACTCCGGGACTACCGAAGAAGCTGAAATTTAGACACCCGAAAGTACGTACTATAGTAGCATGTTCCACGCATCTCCTAGTGATTCAAGCGCTAGCTTCATCAATACCATTTAGCATGCTTGCTAATTATTAGTTTGACTGACCTCTATTTCTTGTAAAGTTGTTGTGGCAGGAACAAGGGAATGATTATTGAGGATACTACATTTGCGAGTCCATCCGCCACACGACCTGTTAGCAGGGCTACTCTGACAAACAATATGAAGTGCGTAAATAATAATATTCACAATTTTATTTTATTACCATCATTTGTGTTCAGTTTCATTTCTTCATATATATGTATTGACCCCCTTCTTCAAATTAGATATTTCGGATGCGGGATGAACTCCTACCACCAGATCGTATGCAAGGAATTCAAGAGGAATTGGCGGCATTCTTTCTTGACCACGTGATTGCTAAAGACGGAGAATACCATGTGGACCCTAATCAGCTCGTTTTTAATTAGGAGATTATATTGTAAGAGATACTTATATTGTATATATGTAGCCAGTAGCGTCGGATAGATATACTAGAACTTGTTGTTTGACCAATCTCTCAGAGAAGGAGAGGTGGTCGATATCACTTCTTTCTGTATGCATATGTCCATGACGATCTTTTGTTTCCTTCATTTACTTACTAGCTAGCATGTCTAGTCCTCTCTATACGTATAGTACGTAGCGTCGACCAAGCACGGAGATAAGAGAGGAAAGTTCTCTCTATTAATTAGCTAGCTAACACAATATATGAATCACCTAAATTAACCCCCCAAAACGCCCAAACCCCCCCTAAAAAAACCCCCAGCACCTGAAATGTTGACGCGTGGATGCCTATTGGTCCCGGTTAGTGCCACCAACCGGGACCAAAGGGCCTCCTGCCTGGGCTCGCCGCACCATCCACGTGGAGGCCCATCCGTCCCAGTTTATGTAAGAACCGGGACTAAAGGTCTAGGGCATTAGTACCGACACTTTAGTCCCGGTTCAAAAACCGGGACAAATGGCCCTTACGAACCGGGACAATAGGCCCTTTTTCTACTAGTGAAGGTTTTGTCGATCATAAAGGTGCTAACAAAAATGTGCAAGCTCCAGCGATCCATCTATGTACTGGTGCAAGCATCTCGGAGTTGGAATATACGCTTTGATGAGTTGATCAAAGCATATAGTTTTATACAGACTTGCGGTGAAGCCTGTATTTACAAGAAAGTGAGTGGGATCACTACAACATTTCTGATAAATATATGTGAATGACATATTGTTGATCGGAACTAATGTAGAATTTTCTGATAAGCATAAAGGAGTATTTGAAAGGAGTTTTTCAAAGAAAGACCTCAGTAAAGCTACTTACATATTGAGCATCAAGATCTATTGAGATAGATCAAGACGCTTGATAAGATTTTCAATGAGTACATACCTTGACAAGATTTTGAAGTAGTTCAAAATGGAACAGTCAAAGAAAGAGTTCTTGCCTATGTTGCAAAGGTGTAAAATTGAGTAAGACTCAAATCCCGACCACAGCAGAAAATAGAAAGAGAATGAAAGTCATTCCCTATGCCTCAGTCATAGGTTCTATAAAGTATGCCATGCTATGGACCAGACCTATTGTATACCCTGCCCTGAGTTTGGCAAGGGAGTACAATAGTGATCTAGGAGTAGATCACTAGACATTGGTCAAAATTATCCTTAGTGAAATAAGGATATGTTTCTTGATTATGGAGGTGAAAAAAGGTTCGTCGTAAAGGGTAACGTCGATGCAAGCTTTTACACCAATACAAATGACTCTAAGTCTCAATCTGGATACATATTGAAAGTGGGAGCAATTATCTAGAGTAGCTCCGTGCAGAGCATTGTAGACATAGAATATTTTGCAAAATACATATGACTCTGAATGTGACAGACCCATTGACTAAACTTCTCTCATGAGCAAAACATGATCACACCTTAGTACTCTTTGGGTGTTAATCACATATTCATGTGAACTAGATTATTGACTCTAGTAAACCCTTTGGTTGTTGGTCACATGACGATGTGAACTATGGGTGTTAATCACATGCAGATGTGAATATTAGTGTTAAATCACATGGTGACGTGAACTAGATTATTGACTCTAGTGCAGGTGGGAGACTGAAGGAAATATGCCCTAGAGGCAATAATAGAGTTATTATTTATTTCCTTATTTCATGATAAATGTTTATTATTCATGCTAGAATTGTATTAAACCGGAAACATAATACATGTGTGAATACATAGACAAACATAGTGTCACCAGTATGCCTCTATTTGACTTGCTCGTTAATCAAAGATGGTTAAGTTTCCTAACCATAGACATGAGTTGTCATTTGATTAACGGGATCACTTCATTAGAGAATTATGTGATTGACTTGCCCCATTTCGTTAGCTTAGCACTTGATCGTTTAGTATGTTGCTATTGCTTTCTTCATGACTTATACATGTTCCTATGACTATGAGATTATGCAACTCCCGTTTACCAGAGGAACACTTTGTGTGCTACCAAACGTCACAACGTAACTGGGTGATTATAAAGGTGCTCTACAGGTGTCTCCGAAGGTACTTGTTGAGTTGGCATATTTCGAGATTAGGATTTGTCACTCCGATTGTCGGAGAGGTATCTCTAGGCCCTCTCGGTAATGCACATCACTACAAGCCTTGCAAGCAATGTGACTAATGAGTTAGTTGTGGGATGATGTATTACGGAACGAGTAAATGAGATTGAGCTAGGTATTCAGATACCGACGATCGAATCTCGGGCAAGTAACATACCAATGACAAAGGGAACAACGTATGTTATTATGCGGTTTGACCGATAAAGATCTTCGTAGAATATGTGGGAGCCAATATGAGCATCCAGGTTCCGCTATTGGTTATTGACTGGAGACGTGTCTCGGTCATGTCTACATAGTTCTCGAACCCGTAGGATCCGCACGCTTAACATTCGGTGACGATCGGTATTATGAGTTTATGTGTTTTGATGTACCAAAGGTAGTTCGGAGTCTCGGATGAGATCGGGGACATGACGAGGAGTCTCGAAATGGTCGAGACATAAAGATTGATATATTGGACGGCTATATTCGGACACCGGAAGTGTTCCGGGTAGTTTCGGAGAAAACCGGAGTACCGGGAGGTTACTGGAACCCCTCGGGAGAAGTTATGGACCTTATGGGCCATAAGAAGGAAGCACACCAGCCCACAAGGGGCTGGTGCGCCCCCCTTTGGGAAAGAGGCCGAATAGGAATAGGTTTGGGGGGTGCGACCCCACTTTCCTTCTCTCCTACTCCTCCTTCCCTTTCCTCTCCTACTCCAACTTGGGAAGGGGGAATCCTACTCCCACCGGGAGTAGGACTCCCCCCTTGGGCGCGCCTAGAGAGGGCCGACCCTCCCCCTCCTCCACTCCTTTATATACGGGGGCAGGGGGCACCTCTAGACACACAAGTTGATGTGTTGATCTCTCCCAGCCGTGTGCGGTGCCACCCTCCACCATATTCCACCTCGGTAATATCGTAGCGGTGCTTAGGCGAAGCCCTGCGTCGGTAGCATCATCAACACCATCATCACGCCATCGTGCTGACAGAACTCTCCCGCAAAGCTCTGCTGGATCAGAATTCGTGGGACGTCATCGAGCTGAACGTGTGCTAAACTCGGAGGTGCCGTACGTTCGGTACTTGGATCGGTCGGATCGTGAAGACGTAAGACTACATCAACAACGTTGTGCTAACGCTTCCGCTTTCGGTCTACGAGGGTACATGGACAACACTCTCCCCCCTCGTTGCTATGCATCACCATGATCTTGCGTGTGCGTAGGAATTTTTTTTAAATTACTACGTTCCCCAACAACTCGATTGATACTGTCGGCGTTCTGGGAACGGGGGTCCCAAGACTTGCCTGCCTGCAGCCTGCGGCGTGGCTCAAGTGGGGGCCCAGTGCGGCCCAACTTCATCAGCTCACGCTCAAGACCCTCGCGAGGGGCCAAGACTCGTGGGGCGGACGACAGGAAGCTTCCTCAGGAGCGGCCTCACCAGGCAGGCTCGCGAGGAGGCGGAGAGATCAAGGCAGGGTACCTCATGAGGTTCCCGTGATGCAAGCCATGACGATCGAGACTCGGCGGGCGCCAGGCGGGCGCCGGCCTGCGCAGTGTCCTTGTTTCCCCTTCGGTGCAAAGGGGGCAAGCACAGGCCAAGGCATCAGGCAAAGGTTACCATTTCGATGCAACAAGACCAAGACCAGGAGAACGGCAGGATGGAGGTCATCGTGGAGCCCAGGACGGCGTCATCGTGAGAGCCTTTGGTAGCCGAAGACCAACTTTAGTCAGGATAAGTGTACTAGATGTTCCCCTTCAAAATGACCAATTGTTGGCGCCCTTCCCGCTCATTATTTGGGAAGAGGCCCAGGGCCTCCCTATATACATAGATCTAGCCACCACAGGGCAGGGGGATGGACCGATCGGGATATCGAGTAGAGAGAACCTAGAGAGAGGCGACTGAATTCACGCTAGCAGGTCATCACACCAGCTCAAGAACAGCCCCTCGCGAGGCTGTTACCCTTTGTATTATTCATTATCAGCCCCTGAAGCAATCCACCAAACCACACACTGGAGTAGGGTATTACACCACAATGGTGGCCTGAACCAGTATAAATATTGTGTCCCTTGTGTGTTCTTCTTTCTAGTCTAGATTCCTTGAGAGGCACGCGAGCTGGTACGGGAAAGATCTTCGTGCGCACCTTAGTGTTCGAACCTCAAGGGTCTGCTGGAACCCGTAATGCGACATTTGGCGCGCCAGGTAGGGGGTGCGCCGGAGCTCTCTCTTCCGTCAACCCGCTCTTCGTCAACATTGTGTTTCGTCCTCATGGCGGACAATCGGCCGCCCACCCTGGCAGCCGATGCCGGCACTGGGGCTAGGGGGCTCCGAGCCTTGGCCCCCGCCTTACGACAGGTGCAGTGGCCCCGCAAGTTCAAGCCCAAGATGCCACCGCGCTACAACGGCGCGACGGATCCGCTGGTTTTCCTGCTGGTGTATGAGGAGGCCGTCCTCATGGCCGGGGGCGACGACAGGGTGATGGCCAACTGGTTCCCCTTGGCCCTCACCGGCATTCCACGCATGTGGTTGCTCCACCTAACAACAGCTTCTATGACCTCCTGGGGGGAACTGCGCGACCTCTTCCTCGCTCACTATGCCGCGCCAGTGCCCCCGGTCGTCGCAGCTCTCCTGGGTGGCTCCCAGGCGCCCCCTTCGAGCCGCCATGTCAAGCCATTCACCCGCCAGATCGACGCCGCCTCCCAACGCCGAAAAGCCCCCCCGGGCTGGGTGGCGCCCGAGGCCGATCTGACCTTCAACTCAGATGATCACCCGTCCAACCGCGCCGGTTCGGGTGCGCTCCCGATGCTGTGCATCCCCACCATCTGCCAGGTGGCCATCACCAAGACCCTCATCGATGGCAGTGCTAGCCTCAGCGTGCTCTCGGTGGAAGCCTTCATCCTCGTCCACGTGCCGCCAGGGCGGCTTCAGCCCAGCAGGCCCTTCTCGGGCGTCAGAGGCGGTTCCACCGGCTCCCTGTGACAGATCCGCGTCCCGGTGACCTTCGGCACCTACAACAACTTCCGCACAGAGCTGATCGACTTTGACATCGCCCCCATCAGTCTCCCGTACAACACCATCCTCGGCTACCCGGCCCTCGCCCGGTTCATGGCTGCGACTCACCCGGCGTACAACCTCATGAAGATGCCCGGGAGCAACGGCATCCTTACCATGTCCGGAGACACCGGGGGTGCGTTGTAGGCGCTTAAGCTTGCCTTCAAGACTGCCGCAGTGGCGCAACCCGCCAGCTCAGGTGTCCTCGAGCCCAAGGGGGCTGCACCAGCCAAAAAGAAGCAACTATTCAGCCAAGACAAGGCGGAGACCAAGCAGGTACCGGCCGACGAGGATGAGCCCGCCGGTGCTACCTTCACCATAGGCGCCAACCTTGAGCCTGAGCAGGAGGAGGCCCTGGTCAGGTTCCTGCGTGCAAACAGGAAGGTGTTTGCATGGGAGCCTAATCAGCTGGCGGGGGTCCCGAGGGATGTAATTGGGCATCATCTCAACATGTGCCCCAACGTGCGCCCCGTGAAGCAGAAGGCGAGGCGGCAGTCCACTGAGAACAAGCTGTCATTGTCCAAGAGACCCGCAAGCTATAGGCAGTAGGGGTTATTCGCGAGGTCCGCTACCCAGATTGGTTGGCTAACCCGGTCGTCATACCGAAGAAGGGACGAAAGGAACACATGTGTGTCGACTTCACCAACCTCAACAAAGCCTGCCCGCAGGATCCATTTCCGCTCCCACGCATCGACCAGATCGTCGACTCCACTACTGAGTGTGACCTGTTGTGCTTCTTGGATGCCTTCTCGGGCTATCACCAGATCAAGATGGCGGTAGAAGACGTGGAAAAAACGTCTTTCCTGACCCCGTGTGGAGTGTACTGCTATACATGCATGCCGTTTGGGTTGCGCAACACGGGCGCGACCTTTCAGCGGCTGATGCACATCGCCTTGGGCCGGCAGCTCGGGAGGAACGCTGAAGCTTACGTCGATGACATTGTGGTGAAGTCTCGGGAGGCAAGAACCCTGATACAGGACTTAGAGGAAACCTTTGCGAGCCTTAATGAAGTGGACCTGCGGCTCAACCCGGAGAAGTGCGTATTTGGAGTCCCCTCGGGTAAGCTCCTAGGTTTCCTCGTGTCCCACAGGGGCATCGAGGCCAACCCGGAGAAGGTCAAAGCAGTCAAAGACATGAGCCCATCGAAGACCCTCAAAGAAATGCAGAAGCTCACCGGGCGTGTAACCGCGCTAGGGCGTTTCATCTCCAAGCTGGGGGAATGAGCACTGCCCTTCTTTAAGCTGATGAAGAGGAAGGGCCCCTTTGAATGGACAGAAGAGGCCGACAAGGCATTCCAAGATCTCAAGAGGTACCTTACCAGCCCTCCGGTGATGGTAGCCCCACGCCCTCGGGAGCCCCTGGTGCCCTACCTTGCGGCGACCCCCTACTCCGCCAACGCAGCCCTGGTGGCGGTTAGAGAGGAGCGTCATACCTAGCAGCAGCGACCGTCCGGGCCGAAGCAAAGCAATGCCAAGACATCCTCGTGAAGACCACACCTGCAAGGGATCAGCCGCAGCAGGGGAACGCACCTGGAGCAGTGGAGGCCTCTCCAGGCGACCAGGCGCTAGGGGCTCCCTCGTCTCAGGAGGCGCCTCAACCTCCGAGGGACTCAAGCTACGCTGGCACCATCAACCTCGTCGAGCATCCCGTGTACTTCGTCAGCACGGTGCTACGGGGCGCAAGGGCGCGGTACCACATGCCTCAAAAACTCCTGCTAGCGCTATTGGTAGCCTCACACAAGCTGTGGCACTACTTCCAAGGCCATCCCATCAAGGTCGTCTCAGCATACCCCTTGGAAAGGGTACTCAGGAGCCCCAACTCGGCTAGAAGAGTCGCTGAATGGAACATCAAACTGCAAGCATTTCAGCTAGAATTCAGCACAACCAGAGTTATTAAGGGAGCCGCACTTGCAGATTTCCTGGCAGAATGTGCAGAGGCACCGGGCCTCGAGGCAGGCGAGGACCAATCACTTTCCACAGGAAGCGAGGCACCGGACGGCTGGGTGATGTACTTCGACGGGGCATTCTCCCGACATGGCACAGGGGCCGGCGCGGTGCTCGTATCTCCTACCCAGGATAAGCTCTAATATGCCGTACAACTCTGTTTCCAGTATGGAGAAAAGCTCTCCAACAACATAGCATAGTACGAAGGCCTGATAGCAGGCCTAAAAGCCGCAGTCGCCTTGGGGGTAAAGCGCCTCATAATCAAAGGCGACTCGCAACTCCTCGTCAACTTCTCCAACAAGATATACGAGCCGAAGGATGAGCACATGGAAGCGTACCTCGCGGAGGTTCGCAGGATGGAGAAACAATTCTGGGGGTTGGAGTTGCAGCATGTGCCTCGCGGCACCAATCAAGAGGCTGATGACATCGCCAAGAGGGCATCCAGGCGGCTGCCTCAGGAGCCTGGCGTCTTCGAGGAGCGACTCTTCAAGCCCTCGGCGGCACCATCACTATCAAGCATGGCGCAAGCTCGGGGAGAGCTCCCTCAGCCGCCTGCCTCGGGAGCCCCGGCCTGCGGCCCGGCCTCAAGGGCACGCTTGCTCATGGCGCTGGAACCTCAGGAAGGATGCTGGACCACAGAGTTCAAGGACTACTTAATGCGAGGGACCCCGCCGGAGAAGGAGGAAGATGTGGAGCGTGTGGCGAGACAGGCCACGGCCTACTGCATCCAAGACGGGGAGATCTACCGGAAGCGACCAAATGACGTGTCCTTATGTTGCATTTCCAGGGAACAAGGAAGGGAGCTGTTGGCAGACATACATGGTGGAGACTGTGGGCACCACTCATCATCACGAACCCTTGTTGGCAAGGCGTTCCGCAGCGGGTTTTACTGGCGCACAACACTCAACGACGCCGTCGAGCTGGTGAGGGCCTGTGAAGCCTGCCAATTCCACGCCAAGCAAATCCACCAGTCGGCTCAGGGCCTGCAGACCATACCCCTCTCATGGCCATTCACGGTTTGGGGGCTGGACATTCTGGGCCCGTTTCCACGGGCGCCAGGGGGCTATCGCTACCTCTACGTTGCCATCGACAAATTTACCAAGTGGGCTGAAGTGGAAGCTCTCCACACCATCCCAGCAGGCTCCGCAGTCAAGTTCATCAAGGGCATTGTGAGCCGATTCGGGGTGCCTAATCGCATCATCACCAACAAGAGTTCTCAGTTCACCAGCAATCTCTGTAAAACATACTGTGCTAATCTTGGAATGCAGATATGCTACGCTTCAGTGGCACATCCTCGAAGCAACGGCCAAGCTGAGCGAGCCAACGTGGAGGTGTTGAAAGGCCTCAAGACCAGGACCTTCAAGAAAAAACTGGAAGCCTGCGGCAGGGGCTGGTACGACGAGCTCCAGTCTGTGATGTGGTCTATCCGCACGACTGCGACCAAGTCAACTGGAGAAACTCCATTCTTCCTCGTCTACGGAGCCGAAGCCATCCTCCCTCACGAGGTCAAGCGTCGCTCCGCGCGGGTCTTGGCGTTTGACGAATCGCAACAGGACGCCATACGGGGGATGGATCTCGTGCTGGGGGAGGAGCACCGTCAGGAGGCAGTGCTGCGAGCCGCGAGGTATCAACAGGCGTTGCGAGGTACCACTGCCGCAACATCCGCCCCAGGACCCTTGAGGTAGGGGACCTCGTGCTCAGGCGGGTCCTCTCCAGGGAAGGGTTGCACAAGCTCTCTCCTATGTGGGAGGGCCCGTTCAAGGTTTTTCATGTTTCCAGGCCCGGCTCCGCGCGCTTGGAGACCCAAGAGGGGGTGCCCATCCCAAACGCATGGAACATTCAACACCTCTGGTGGTTCTATCCATAATCAAGGCCCGGTGCCTATGAAGAAGGCCAATGCCTGTGAAGCTTACCATTTTGGAAAAGGCCCTGTGCCTGTGAAGAAGGCCAATGCCTGTGAAGCTTACCATTTTGGAAAAGGCCCGGTGCCTATGAAGAAGGCCAATGCCTGTGAAGCTTACCATTTTGGAAAAGGCCCGGTGCCTGTGAAGAAGGCCAATGCCTGTGAAGCTTACCATTTTGGAAAAGGCCTGGTGCTTGCGAAGAAGGTGAATGCCTGTGAAGCTCGCCGCCCATGACACTCTCACGTAATAATGAGTGGGGATGTACATGCCCCGGAGTCTCCGGAGCGCCGCCCTCGGGCCTCGGGGGCTCCCGCCCACGCCCAGTGGCAGCACTTAGCTCCGCGCTGGTGAGAAGACGTCGAAGACTAGATTAGGTGCCGGACGCGGCTTTTTCATTTTCTTCCTGCAGCTGGCTTTTTTGTTCCTATTTGAAGTTTTATTGGTGCTGTTGCCGTCCCTAGCTTGTGACTCCTTGTCTTTTTCGCCCATTTGCTTCGTTTTCTCTCGCGCAAGTCCCACGAGGGAGTTACGCGGGCACCCTCGCGAGTGTTTTCTGCCCCGGTCATTTAAGGCTTCCCTAACCGAGTCCGCCACGGAAGCACCCCTCTCAGTCCGTGCCCCACGGGCATCGCAATGCGAACACAGGACCTGGGTCGGTCGCCCCCGCAACCGAGACTGAAAGCTACCCCTCCTGACTAATCCTTGCAGGACATAAAGCGTGCGGTGAGGCCCCTGGCCTCAGGAGGCAAGGACCGCGACAAGCCTCCCCGAGCTAAGCAGTTCTTGCACACGGACATGCGGCACAGGAACACAACACAGAAATAGCGAAAACAGCATGATGGTTAACAGCAACAGTTCGACATGGCCCCGTGGGTCCCTATACTACTTTCCTTTTTGCGCAGGGAAGGAAGAAAAACAATAGGCATGACTTGCTCGGCACCAACTCGCAGCGAGGGCTCGTACTGCCTCCGGAGCTCAGTCAGATCCCTCCTCCCGCTTCACCGAGGCGCGGCGGTGGACTGACCCGCTACCTTCCCCCAGGCGGGCGCGACAGCGCCGGGGCTGGTCGCGGCCACCGCTGGAGGAGCAGCTGGGCGAAGGAGAATCGCCGAAGCTCGGCGAGCCGCGAGCGCCGCTGACCTCGCACCTGCCGCCATCTTCACCTTGATCAATGCCGGGGATGGGCACACGGCTTTGGTCGTGGTCTTGGGGGCAGCACCCAGCACGGCGACCGTCTTCCCCCAACACCCTCACATAGAGGGTGGCCTCGCCGTCGAACTTGAAGTGCAGGGCGCACCGCCGGCTCAGGCCACGCGCACGGGCAAACGTTTGCCAGCCGCTCGTCAGAGCCGCATTCCCAGCGACGGAGACCTATAGTGAAGCCCAGGAGGCCCTGCTACAGCAACCGGCCGCCTGGAGCCAGAGGCCGCCAGGAGCGTCGGACGGAAGTTCACCCACAAAGAAGCGGGGAAGCTGAAGCTAGGTGCCGGTCGGGTCTGCCGACCACACGTTGAACTCCGGCAGCACCTCTGCCGAGCAGAAGCGCGGCCTCGGGGGTCGCGCAGCAACGATGTGCCTCCCATCAGCAATCAGGCGCTCCTCGCCGTGTAGAGGACCGCCTCCACGACTGCGGGAAGCCACTACAGGGGCCACAGGACGCTTGCGAGGGCGGCCCCGACCACGCTTGGTCGGAGAAGAGTCAGGCCCTCCCTGACGGGCCTTTCCCATCTCCGCGACCGAGAACCTCTTCGGCGGCACCATGGAGATGGCGAGCAGCCGGGATGGAGAGAAAGGAGTAGCAGGAAGGAATGGGCTGGAAGGGCTCAAGCCGACCCGTACTTATAGCCGGAGAAGGCCAACTGTCGGCCTCCATGATCACAGGTAATTATGACCCATTTTTGCATGCATGGACTTGTCAAGTCGTGCAGTTGCCGAGGCATCATGGGGAAGCGGAGACGCCCACGTCCAATCAATCGCCACGCGGCGCCCAAGGCCGAAGGCTGTTGGGGCCCGCGGTGCTTCGCACTTGCCCCTTCGCTTCTCTGCTAAGCCAAGTCCGAGCGCGCCTTGGGCCCGGGGGCTACTGTCAGCGTTCTGGGAACGGGGGTCCCCAGACTTGCCTGCCTGCGGCCTGCGGCGTGGCTCAAGTGGGAGCCCAGTGCAGCCCAACTTCATCAGCTCACGCTCAAGAGCCTCGCGAGGGGCCAAGCCTCATGGGGCGGACGATAGGAAGCTTCCTCAGGAGCGGCCTCACCAGGCAGGATCGCGAGGAGGCGGAGAGATCAAGGCAGGGTACCTCATGAGGTTCCCATGACGCAAGCCATGACGATCGAGACTCGGCGGGCGCCAGGCGGGCGCCGGCCTGCGCAGTGTCCTTGTTTCCCCTTCGGTGCAAACGGGGCAAGCACAGGCCGAGGCATCAGGCAAAGGTTATCGTTTCGGTGCAACAAGACCAAGACCAGCAGAACGGCAGGATGGAGGTCATCGTGGAGCCCAGGAGTGCGTCATCGTAAGAGCCTTTGGCAGCCGAAGACCAACTTTAGTCAGGATAAGTGTACTAGATGTTCCCCTTCAAAATGGCCAATTGTTGGCACCCTTCCTGCTCATTATTTGGGAAGAGGCCCAGGGCCTCCCTATATAAATAGAGTTAGCCACCACAGGGCAGGGGGACGGACCGATCGGGATATCGAGTAGAGAGAACCTAGAGAGAGGCGACTGAATTCACCCAAGCAGTTCATCACACCATCTCAAGAACAGCCCCTCGCGAGGCTGTTCCCCCTTTGTATTATTCATCATGTGCCCCCGAGGAAATCCACCAAACCACACACTGGAGTAGGGTATTACACCACAATGGTGGCCTGAACCAGTATAAATCTTGTGTCCCTTGTGTGTTCTTCTTTCTAGTCTAGATTCCTTGAGAGGCACGCGAGCTGGTAGGGGAAAGATCTTC
>NC_041389.1:44499530-44499797 GCF_002162155.2 Triticum dicoccoides
GTCTTTGCCTAAGAATAGTATTGATTCATGGAATAAGTGCAAAGATGCTTTTATCTCTAAGTATTTTCCTCCTGCGAAGATCATCTCTCTTAGGAACTATATTATGAATTTTAAACAACTTGATCATGAGCATCTTGCCCAATCTTGGGAAAGAATGAAATTGATGATTCGCAATTGCCCTACTCATGGTTTGATTTTATGGATGATCATACAAAAAAATTATGCCGGATTGAATTTTGCTTCTAGAAATCTTTTAGATTCGGCCGC
>NC_041389.1:44499807-44501200 GCF_002162155.2 Triticum dicoccoides
AAAGCCATGAGAATTTTCATTGATGAGTGCAAAGAAAGAACCGCTAGGTTGCGTGCCAAGAAAGATTGCTTTGTAAAAGTGTGTTCTTCTAGTTTCCATGGAAATAATGATGAAGATCTAAAAGTTATTGATGTGTCCCCTATTAAATCCTTGTTTTGCAATATGAATCTTAATAATGATGGGACTGGAGACGAGTCAACTTTAGTTAAAAGGTGTCCAATGATTCAGAGTTTTTAGATCTTGATGCTAAATTTGGTAAAAGTGGGATTGGAGAGGTCAAGACTTTAAATAGCATTGAACCCACTATCTTGGATTTCAAGGAATTCATTTATGATAATTGGTATTTAGTAGATTGTATTTCTTTGTTACAATCTGTGCTGAATTCTCCTTATGCTTATTGTCAAAATAAAGCTTTTACCAAACATATTGTTGATGCCTTGATGCAATCTTATGAGGAAAAACTTAATTTGGAAGTTTCTATACCCAGAAAACTTTATGATGACTGGGAACCTACTATAAAGATTAAAATTAAATATCATGAGTGCTATGCTTTGTGTGATTTGGGTGCTAGTGTTTCCACGATTCCGAAAACTTTATGTGATATTCTAGGTTTCCATGATCTTGATGATTTCTCTTTAAATTTGCACCTTGTGGATTCCACCATTAAGAAACCTATGGGAAGGATCAATGATGTTCTTATTGTTGCAAATAGGAATTTTGTGCCCATAGATTTTATCGTTCTTGATATAGATTGCAATCTTTCATGTCCTATTATTCTTGGTAGACCTTTCCTTAGAACGATTGGTGCAATTATTGATATGAAGGAAGGAAATATTCGATTACAATTTCCATTAAGGAAAGGCATAGAGAACCTTCCAAGAAAGAAAGTCAAATTACCTTATGAATCTATCATGCGAGCTACTTATGAATTGAGTGCCAAAGATGGCACTACTTAGATCTATCCTCGCTTTTATGCCTAGCTTGGGGCGTTAAACAATAGCGCTTGTTGTGAGGCAACCCAATTTTATTTTTTGCTTTTTGTTTTTTGCTTCTGTTTAGTAATAAATATTTCATCTAACTTCTGTTTAGATGTGTTTTCATGTTTTAATTAGTGTTTGTGCCAAGTAGAACCTATAGGATAACCTACGGTGATAGTTAATTTGATTCTGCTGAAAAACAAAAACTTTGCACGCACGAAAATAATTTTAGTAATTCACAGAAACGTGATTTTGCGTTGATTCTTTTTGCCATAGATCAATAGAAAAATTTCCCAGGACTTCCTATTTTGTTAGGATTTTTAGATTTCCAGAAGTATTCTAGAGTTACAGATTTCTACAGACTGTTCTGTTTTTGACAGATTCTGTTTTTCGTGTATTGTTTGCTTATTTTGATG
>NC_041389.1:44501278-44542070 GCF_002162155.2 Triticum dicoccoides
GTATGAACCATAGTGAAGTTGGAATATAGTAGGTTTAACACCAATATAAATAAAGAATGAGTTCATTACAGTACCTTATGTGGTGGTTTTTCTTTCTTGCACCAATGGAGCTTATGAGATTTCCTGTTGAGTTTTGTGTTGTCAAGTTTTCAAGTTTTGGGTAAAGATTTGATGGACTATGGAATAAGGAGTGGCAAGATCCTAAGCTTGGGGATGCCCATCCACCACAAGATATTCAAGGATAACCAAAAGCCTAAGCTTGGGGATGCCCCGGAAAGCATCCCCTCTTTCGTCTTCGTCTATCGGTAACTTTACTTGGAGCTATATTTTTATTCACCACATGATATGTGTTTTGCTTGGAGCGTCTTGTATGATATTAGTCTTAGCTTTTTAGTTTACCACAATAATACTTGCTGTACACACCTTTTGGGAGAAACCCACTTGTTTGGAATTTATTAGAATACTCTATGTGCTTCACTTATATCTTTTGAGCTAGCTAGTTTTGCTCTATGTGCTTCACTTATAATTTTTAGAGCACGGCGGTGGCTTGATTTTGTAGAAATTGTTGATCTCTCATGCTTCACTTATATTATTTTGAGAGTCTTTTTAACACAGCATGGTATTTGGTATGGTTATAAAATTGGTCCTAGAATGATGGGCATCCAAGTTGGGTATAATAAAAACTATCATAGGAAGTGAATTGGATGCCATGATCAATTTGATACTTGATAATTGTTTTGAGATATGGAGGTGGTGATATTAGAGTCATGCTAGTTGGGTAATTGTGAATTTAAAGAATGCTTGTGTTGAAGTTGGCAAGTCCCATAGCACGCACGTATGGTAACCGTTGTGTAACAAATTTGAAATATGAGGTGTTCTTAGATTGTCATCCTTATGAGTGGCGGTCAGGGACGAGCGATGGTCTTTTCCTACCAATCTATCCCCCTAGGAGCATGCGCGTAGTGCCTGGTTTTTGATGACTTGTAAATTTTTGCAATAAGCATATAAGTTCTTTATGACTAATGTTGAGTCCATGGATTATACGCACTCTTACCCTTCCATCATTGCTAGCCTCTTCGGTACCGTGCATTGCCCTTTCTCACCTCGAGAGTTGGTGCAAACTTCACCGGTGCATCCAAACCCCGTGATACGATAGTCTCTAGCACACATAAACCTCCTTAGATCTTCCTCAAAACAGCCACCATACCTACCTATTATGGCATTTCCATAGCCATTCCGAGATATATTGCCATGCAACTTTCCACCGTTCCGTTTATCATGACACGCATCATCATTGTCATATTGCCTTGCATGATCATGTAGTTGACATCGTATTTGTGGCAAAGCCACCATGCATAATTTTTTATACATTGCCCATCCTGGTACACCGTCGGAGCATTCATATAGACTCATATCTTGTTCTAGTTTTGAGTTATAATTCATGAGTTGTAAATAAATAGAAGTGTGATGATCATCATTATTAGAGCATTGTCCCCAAATAAAATAAAATAAAGAAAAAGAAAAGGAAAGGCCGAAAAAGGCAAAAGAAAAAAGAGAAAAAAAGAAAGGCCAAAGAAAATAAAAGGCCAAAAAAAGAAAAAAGAAAATAAAAAGGGGGAAATGTTACTATCCTTTTCCACACTTCTGCTTCAAAGTAGCACCATGTTCTTCATATAGAAAGTCTCTTATGTTGTCACTTTCATATACTAGTGGGAATTTTTCATTATAGAACTTGGCTTGTATATTCGAACAATGGGCTTCCTCAAAATGCCCTAGGTCTTCATGAGCAAGCAAGTTGGATGCACACCAACTAGTTTATTTTGTGGAGCTTTCATACATTTATAGCTCTAGTGCATCCGTTGCATGGCAATCCCTACTCCTCATGTTGACATCAATTGATGGGCATATCCATAGCCTATTGATTAGCCTCGTTAACATGAGACTTTCTTCCTTTTTGTCTTCTCCACACAACCTCCATCATCATATTCTATTCCACCCATAGTGCTATATCCATGGCTCACGCTCATATATTGCGTGAAAGTTGAAAAAAGTTTGAGATTACTAAAGTATGAAACAATTGCTTGGCTTGTCATCGGGGGTGTGCAAGATGAGAGAATTCTTGTGTGACGAAAATGGAGCATGACCAAACTATATGATTTTGTAGGGATGAACTTTCTTTAGCCATGTTATTTTGAGAAGACATGATTTCTTTGATTAGTATGCTTGAAGTATTACTATTTCTTATGTCAATATGAACTTTTATTTTGAATCATTTGGATCTGAACATTCATGCCACAATAAAAAAAATTATATTAAGGATTATGCTAGGTAGCATTCCACATCAAAAATTCTGTTTTTATCATTTACCTACTCGAGGACGAGCAAGAATTAAGCTTGCGAATGCTTGATACGTCTCCAACGTATCTATAATTTTTTATTGTTCCATGCTATTATAGTACCCGTTTTGGATGTTTATGGGCTTTACTTTACACTTTTATATCATTTTTGGGACTAACCTACTAGCCGGAGGCCCAGCCCGAATTGCTGTTTTTTGTGCCTATTTTAGTGTTTCGAAGGAAAGGAATATCAAACAGAGTCCAAACGGAATGAAACCTTCGGGAGCGATCTTTTTGGAACAAACGTGATCCAGGGGACATGGAGTGGACGTCAAGCAGTAGAGGAGGCGGCCACGAGGGTGCCAGGTGCGCCCCTCACCCTCGTGGGCCCCTCGAGCGTCCACCGACCTACTTCTTCCTCCTATATAAACCCATGTACCCCGAAAACATCCAGGAGCACCACGAAAAACTATTTCCACCACCGCAACCTTCTGTATCCGCGATATCCCATCTTGGAGCCTTCGTCGGTGCTCCGCCGGAGGGGGAATCGACCACGGAGGGCCTCTACATCATCTCCAATGCCCTTCTGATGAGTTGTGAGTAGTTTACCACAGACCTTCGGGTCCATATTTATTAGCTAGATTGCTTTTTCTCTCTCTTTGAATCTCAATACAAAGTTCTCCTCGATATTCTTGGAGATTTATTCGATGTAACTCTTTCTGCGGTGTGTTTGTCGAGATCCGATGAATTGTGGGTTTATGATCAAGTTTATCTATGAGAAATATTTGAATCTCCTCTGAATTCTTTTATGTGTGATTAAGTTATCTTTGCAAGTCTCTTCGAATTATCAGTTTGGTTTGGCCTACTAGATTGATCTTTCTTGCAATGGGAGAAGTGCTTAGCTTTGGGTTCAATCTTGCGGTGTCCTTTCTCAGTGACAGCAGGGGCAGCAAGGCACGTATTGTATTGTTGCCATCGAGGATAAAAAGATGGGGTTTATATCATATTGCATGAGTTTATCCCTCTGCATCATGTCATCTTTCTTAATGCGTTACTCTGTTCTTTGTGAACTTAATACTCTAGATGCAGGCAGGAGTCGGTCGGTGTCTGGAGTAATAGTAGTAGATGCAGGCAGGAGTCGGTCTACTTGTCACGAACGTGATGCCTATATACATGATCATGCCTAGATAATATCATAATTATTTGCTTTTCTATAAATTGCTCGACAGTAATTTCTTCACCCACCGTAATACTTATGATATCTTGAGAGAAGCCACTATTGAAACCTATCGCCACTGGGTCTATCTTTTATCATATAAGTTTACCATCTACTTTTATTTGCATCTTTAATTTTCCAATCTATATCATAAAAATACCAAAAATATTTATCTTATCATATTATCTCTATCAGATCTCACTTCCGCAAGTGGCCGTGAAGGGATTGACAACCCCTTTATTGTGTTGGTTGTGAGGTTCTTGTTTGTTTGTGTAGGTGCATGAGACTTTTGAGGAGCCTCCTAATGGATTGATACCTTGGTTCTCAAAAACTGAGGGAAATACTTATGCTACTTTGCTGCATCGCCCTATCATCTTCAAGGAAAACCAACGCAAGCTCAAGACGTAGCATCACCATGGGAATCCGCAAGTTCATAACCAAAACATACATCAAGTGGATCAACAGATCATCCCATTGTCACCACGGATATCCCATCGCAAGACATACATCAAGTGCTCTCACATCCAAAGATTCAATCCGACATAACGAAACCTCAAAGATAAAACTCAAATCATCATAAGAAGATAGAGGGGGAGAAACACCATATGATCCAACTATAATAGCAAAGCTCGCGGTACAGCAAGATCGTGCCAAAGAAATAACACAAGAGAGAGAGATCAAACACATAGCTACTCGCACATACCCTCAGCCTCAAAGTTGAACTACTCCCTCCTCGTCATGGAGACAGCCGGGATGATGAAGATATCCACTGGTGCCTACAGAGGTTAGTGGTGGAGGAACTTCGGATCTAGGCTTTTTCCGGGCATTTCGGTACTTACAGAATTTTTTCGTGTCAGTTTCATGTCAAGGGGGGCCACGAGTCAACCATAAGACTGGAGCACCCTCCCGGCGGTAGGGCGTGCCCTCCACCCTTGTGGTTGGCTTGGGACTCTTCTGGCCAAACTCTTTTGCTTTCGGGACTTCTTCTGGTCCATAAAAAATCACCGTAAATTTTCAGCTCACTTGGACTCTGTTTGATATTCCTTTTCTGTAAAACTCAAAAACAAGGGAAAAACAGAAACTGGCATTGGGCACTAGGTTAATAGGTTAGTCCCAAGATAATATAAAATAGCATATGAATGCATATAAAACATCCAAGATGGATAATAGAATAGCATGGAACAATAGAAAATTATAGATACGTTGGAGACATTTCAAGCATCCCCAAGCTTAATTCCTGGTCGTCCTCGAGTGGTAAATGATAAAAACAGAATTTTTTATGTGGAATGCTACCTAACATATTCATCATGTAATTTTTTTATTGTGGTGTGAATATTCAGATCCATAAGATTCAAAACAAAAGTTTAATATTAACATAAAAACAATAATACTTAAAGCATACTAATAAAGCAATCATGTCTTCTCAAAATAACATGGCCAAAGAAAGCTTATCCCTACAAAATCATATAGTCTGGCTATGCTCCATCTTCATCACATAAAATATTTAAATCATGCACAACCCCGATGACAAGTCAAGCAATTGTTTCATACTATTGATGTTCTCAAACTTTTTCAATTTCGTGCAATACATGAGCGTGAGCCATGGATATAACACTATAGGTGGAATAGAATATGGTAATTGTGGAGAAGACAAAAAGAAGGAGATAGTCTTACATCAACTAGGTGTATCAACGGGCTATGGACCATTCCCATCAATAGATATCAATGTGAGTGAGTAGGGATTGCATGCAACAGATGCACTAGAGCTATAAGTTTATCAAAGCTCAAAATGAAACAAAGTGGGTGTGCATCCAATTCACTTGCTCACGAAGACCTAGGGCAATTTGAGGAAGCCCATCATTGGAATATACAAGTCAAGTTCTATAATGAAAAAATTCCCACTAGTATATGAAAGTGATAACATAGGAGACTCTCTATCATGAAGATCATGGTGCTACTTTGAAGCACAAGTGTGTTAAAAGGATAGTAACATTGTCCCTTCTCTCTTTTCTCTCATTTTTTATTTGGGCCTTCTCACTTTTTTTTGCCTCTTTTTTTTTGTCCGGAGTCTCATCCAGACTTTTGGGGGAATCATAGTCTCCATCATCCTTTTCCTCACATGGGACAATGCTCTAATGATGATGATCATCACACTTTTATTTACTTTTACAACTCAAGAATTACAACTCGATACTTGGAACAAAATATGACTCTGTATGAATGCCTCCGGCGGTGTACCGGGATGTGCAATGACTCAAGAGTGACATGTATGAAAATTATGAACGGTGGCTTTGCCACAAATACTATGTCAACTACATGATCATTCAAAGCAATATGACAATGATGAAGCGTGTCATAATAAATGGAACGGTGGAAAGTTGCATGTCAATATATCTCGGAATGGCTATGGAAATGTCATAATAGGTAGGTATGGTGGCTGTTTTGAGGAAGGTATATGGTGGGTGTATGGTACCGACGAAAGTTGCGTGACAGTAGAGAGGCTAGCAAAGGTGGAAGGGTGAGAGTGTGTATAATCCATGGACTCAACATTAGCCATAAAGAACTCACATACTTATTGCAAAAATCTATTAGTTATCAAAATGAAGTACTACGCGCATGCTCCTAGGAGGATAGATTGGTAGGATAAGACCATCACTAGTCCTCGACCGCCACTCATAAGGAAGACAATCAATAAATAAATCATGCTCCGACTTCATCACATAATGGTTCACCATACGTGCATGCTACGGGAATCAGAAACCTCAACACAAGTATTTCTACAATCCACAATTACTCACTGGCATGACTCTAATATTACCATCTCTATATCTCAAACAATCATCAAGAATCAAACTTCTCATAGTATTCAATGCACTTTATATGAAAGTTTTTATTATACCCCTCTTGGATGTTTATCATATTAACCAAAGAAATTACCATCCTGTTTAAAGACTCTCAAAATAATATAAGTGAAGCATAAGAGTTCATCAAATTCTTCAAAATAAAACCACCGTCGTGCTCTAAAAAGATATAAGTGAAGTACAAGAGCAACTAACAAACTACTCCAAAGGAGATAAGTGAAGATCAATGAGTAGTCGAATAATTGTGTAACTATGTGAAGACTCTCTAATATTTAAGAATTTCAGATCTTGTGATATTATTCAAACAACAAGCAAAACAAAATAAAATGACATTGCAAGGATAACACATATCATGTGGTGAATAAAAATATAACTCCAAGTAAGGTTACCGATGAACGAAGACGAAAGATAAGCTTAGGCTCTTGGTTGTCCTTGAATATTACCTTGGGGTTCCTTGGGTATCCCCAATCTTAGGCTATTGCCACCCCTTATTCCGTAGTCCATCGAAACTTTACCCAAAACTTGAAAACTTCACAACATAAGACTCGACAGAAAACTTGTAAGCTTCGTTAGTATAATAAAGCAAATAACCACTTAGGTATTGTCAAAGACAAGATTCATAATTTTATCAAACAATGCCTACTGTACTATATCATTTCTATAATTTATATTGACCAATATAAGCCACAGAAACTAGAAAACAAGCAAACTATGCATTGAAAATAGAATCTGTAAAAAACAGAATAGTCTGTAGTAATCTGGAAACTTCGTATACTTCTGTAACTCTAAAAATTCGGAACAATTAGGAAAACATAGGCAATTTGTATATCAATCTTGTGTAAAAAAATTCAAATCAAAAGCAAGTTCCAGTGAATTATAGAAATTCCTGAAGTGAGCTTAAAAGTTTCTATTTTTGCACACAATCAAGTCAACTATCATCCACACTATCCCAATGGCTTTACTTGGCAATTTATTGAAACAAAAGCTATAAAACATTATTACTACAATAGCATAATCATGTGAACACACAAAAACAGTAGGGGTAATATTGGGTTGTCTCCCAACAAGCGCTTTTCTTTAACTAGAAGAGTGGCTCGCTCGATGTGCGGGCTAGAATTTCATAAAGTTCCATAATGAGAACATATGATTTGATTTATCTAAATAAAAATTGGAACCATATGTGCTGACATTTACCTATATTAGACTTCTACTAACATAGTTTTTTCTTAGGTATTTTTGAATATCTAATCATTTATAAATACATATGTTATCCATTTGATATTTGCCTTCTAATTATGCATATCATGACAGCTATAATCACTCGCGTTGTACTTATTTATATTTTGGAATACAATGTCAATCTATCTGGAATTAGAAGGTTTACCATTGTAAATTGTATACATACTAAATCTGTTCATATGACTAAAATATGGTTTTCATAGTGAGCCATTTATATCTTGTTGTTGAAATGTATAAAACTTATATGTGTTTAGTGCAATAAAATGATTTAATAATTAGAAACCATATTATGTCCACTTAGCAAAAGTTGTTCATTCAGAAGTAGGTGCTCAAGGCATTTCCAAGGACTAAAATCAATAAGAATGAGATGGAACTTATCATTTTCACCCCACTTTGCTTGTGGCCGCCTTGACATTACACTTGTTGGTAGTGATGCATATTGAGAAATACATTGTAAGCTATTTTCAGTATGCTAAATAAATTTCATATGATCCGTGGAATAGTTGCAGGTTAACAATTTTCTAGAACAGTAATTAACAGTCCACAAATACACAAATTGAACAATGCAATTCTTCGTAAAATAACAATTGGTACGCTCGACTATAAAAAGATAGTGACCTTACTATAAAGTTAGTCCAATAGCATTCACGGGTCGAGTGGAGTGTTTGTTTCTTCACTACAGTGGAACTGTCATGTGTTTGCTCCTCCCATGGGAACAGGCTTCTCGTTGGCGTCAATGGACTTAACCATGTTGTAATGATGTTCGAGTGGGCTTGGCCCTTGATGTATTAGCACTCACTTGGTTCCTGATAATAAACTCTACAACAATCTTTTGTTTAGTCTCACGGGAAGTAAAATAGTAAAGAAAATACCATGTTGCAAACTAATTGAGCAAGACATCAAAACGGAGAGCTGGACATACAAATGTGTGTAGTCGAGATGTAAGGTAAAGTTCAGAGAAACCCCAAAGTTACCCAATATGATGCTTAGTCCGTAAGGAATGTGTAAAAAAATTGTTACTCAGAGATGATATGAAAGTCTAATGACAATAATATGAACTAAAATTGTGCTCATAAAAATAATAGGCCAAATAAAAGGTGAGAAAAATCGATAACTAATACTCAAAGGAGCGTATCAATCCTTTCCTTGTTCCGTATTGGTGCCCATATGTTCGTGTACATCAAGCGATTTTACATAAGATCTTTCACAAAAAAGTCATTGATAAGATGCTATGCTATGTAGATAGACGAATAGGTAAAAGTATATGATCACTCTGATATGAAATTTTCAATCAAAACTCTGAAATTACACATGTAAGTAGATGTGAACTCATGTTTTTTCATAAACACAAATATACATGTAGTTTAGTCACTATTCATTTTTGGAATAAACTTTAGCTATATTTCTAAACCTGCACATTATGGTCAATAGAGAACATACCAATTTGACATTTATTATGTTGTATAAAAATCTACCAAATAGTAAATCAAGTAATAACCCATCGTATCACGATAATGCACATGTGTGGGCATCATGTGTCTAAATAGGCATCTATGGTTTTCAAACAATGACGCTGCCTTTTGTGAAAAAAGAGAAAATTTTAATTTTAAGACATTTGGAATAAAATCGTCTAGTCTTGCTAACTGAGAGAGGTCCACTGATTTGATAGTGTGGCTTACTTTGTACATATATCCTAAGATCATGTGGTGCAACCTAGTTTTGTGAATAAAGTGATTATAGGTGAGTGTTATACTACTTAGAAAGCAAATTCATAACCGATCATTCAGCAGAATAAATGATTTACCAAGTAATATACACAAACGTTAGAACCTCTGGTGGTGAGCTAGCATATTTGTGATCAACATCCATATTATTCATTACTCATGATGTGTTTGAATCTAACATGATAGTCATGAGCTTGTAGGCTCTGTCCTGTTCCCAACTCAAAAGCTGAACTGACCAAAAGAATGGATCAGCCTGTACATGAACTTTTACATCACTCATAAATTTCTAGTACTGATCTACTATATGGAAAATATGTTTAGCACAAATCTGTTTATCGTATTTCCACCTTTCTAATAAAATAAAAATTTCACTTTTACTACCCAAAGTTAGAAACACCACAATGTTGTACTTGCAAAAGTACAAATGAAGCCAATAGCAACTATACAGTGTAGAAGTGGAAGAAAAATCAGAAGCATTTATATACAGTAGTGTTAACAACTTTCAAAATCATAGAAACCATAATATATCAAGAAGGATTCAAGGTGTGTTCACTTTCATTGAAAAAAGGAGTTTCCACATACCTAATATTTGATTCAGCAATTTGAATACAATTTGATACGTCAGCATGCGGAACAGCGGAAGCACATAAGCTACAGGTGTCGTTGTCGCATCGCTCAATGTCAGAAATTATAGGACAAACTTAGCAGTGGAGTGCATCTAGTGTGGGGGTGAGACATTAGCGTGAGACAGGCAGCCACGTCGTTCACCATGGTGAGGTCCACTAGCAACAATGCTTGCGCGCACGTCTCTTATTCTACAGACTGATGTACGCATGGCTTGATTGGTATGACATTAACACCATGCGGAACACCTACTCCAATGAGGCTCATTGCATATATGAATTGTGCAAGATGAGAACTAGAAGAACGAACCATCCTCTAGATTCTAAATTCCAGAGGGCTAACTGGCTAACCATAGTAGAAGAAATGTGATTCTTGCAGATTTATTTTCATCAGCTTGTGCCTGCCCGTACATGCCCAATAGCCATGTAGGTGCCATGGAAGGTCATGCATAATCACGCTGGAAAGGTTTGGGATGGGATGAAGCTGAAACATTTCCTCGGATTGATTTTCATCTGTGCTTATCAGCAAAAAAACATTAAGATGGACTACAACACGATACTTGGACCTGGACTCTTCATGCAAATCTTGCTGCCCCACTGGCAAAACCTAAATATTCTGCCACACTTGTACCTGAAATCCTCTCTAAAAATTTGGCACAATCTTCAAGATTAAGTAATTAAGAATCCAAGACATCATCGGCACTGGAAAAGGATAAGAAAATATTGGAGTAGTTGAATGAACATAACTGATGGCGAGATGTTACATATTGGGTAAGCAAGAGTTGGAAGCATATTTTGTTGCCAGATTATTATATGTAAGAGAAAAAAATTCTATTGGCCATTATCTTGTTGGAAAACCATGAAAGCAACAGGTCAAAAGATAAAGCGATTAATACACCATAGTAGGGATGTGAATGTGTAGAGCTAGAACTATGACTGGATTTTAGTCATGCGCTAGAAGATAACTATAAACTTAATTACGAAGTCAAAGGATGCACACACTCGGAACTATAGTAGCAAATATCACAATGCAGAGTAATGATATTAAAGTCAAAGCAACATGTATTTCACATGAGCAGATAGGACGATCATGGATACACTCCCGAACAAAGTTTAGAAGTGAAAAAAAAAGGAGAGATGATTATTATTTGATTTGAATAAAAAATACATTTGCAAGTGAACCTGTTTGTGGTACCGTAGTCTAATATGTGACTCGGACCTGCCATGTAGCAATACGACCATGGGATCTGAGATCGCGGAAGGAGGGTGTAAAATGTATAACAAAAATTGATGGAAAAATTTAAAGAATAATTCTTCTCAAGAAAAATTGGTGTAAACTATTACCTACCGTTTATCCCAATAATTTTGATGTTGCAACAATGTGTCGTTCTTTTATAATCTTGGCTCAATAAAACAAAATGCTAATGCACGCCTCTTGTTTTGCATGTTATACATGACATGTTTCTTGTACATTGCCATATACACACAGCCATGATGATGTACACCTGTTGCTTTACATAGTTTATGCAAATAACTATTTAGAGAATTTCTGTTGTATTATACACGGATTTATAGACGGAGCGGTACAAATAAAAATACTTCACATCGTGACTACACCAAGTACTAACCTGTGTGCATGAGAAAATTTTACGATCGATCTTGTATGTATGTGTGTGCACCATAACTGCATCGTTTTGGCCGTTGCTTCTGATCAAGTATTCTTGTGTACGTGTGCAGCATCATACGCGACCGGCGACATATGCAACACGCATGTACAAAGCCATTGACTCTAGTCAAACCATCCTTACCCCGGCCAAATCTTGCCTCGCTTCAACCACTATCAGCGCCCAGAGTCTCCACAAGCTAGTGGGTTGTGGTGCACCAAGCTCGTCGACGTACGCTTGCTCGTAAAGGTTTGCATGCTCATTTTATCAATCTTATTTATGCTTGCATTTCCTCTCCCAGTTTTTCTGTCATCATTAATGGTCAACCTACTCAGATATTTAAAAGCAGCAGAGGCATTAGGCAGGGATGTTCCCTTTCTCCTTATCTTTTCGTGCTTGCTATTAATGAACTTTCTCTTGCGCTTAATGAGGCCATTGCTAATAACCACTTACAGGGTATTTTGCTTGGTACAAATTGCCCCCCTATCCACTCTTTACTCTTTGCAGATGATCTTTTGGTCTGTGGTCAAGCAAGCATTCGGGAGGCTCAAATGATGGCTCAGATTATTCAACATTTTTGTGATCAATCAGGTCAAACTCCTAACTGGTCCAAGTCGGCTATTCTTTTTAGTGCATATGTCAATCAATCAACTATTGCTGATATCAGGAGCATCTCTCATGTTAGTTCCATGGATGAGAGTTTTAATCACCTGGGCCACCCGTTAATCCTTCCAGCCAAGAATAGGGTTGTAGCTTACAATTTTGTTCTTGATAAATTTAAGGCTAAGCTTCCTTCTTATAAAGCTAACATGCTTTCACATGCGGCGAGACTTGAGCTTATTCGAGCTGTTTTCTCTGCCATTCCTGTTTATTACATGTCCAATATTTTATTCACCAAAAAATTTATTGCTAAACTCACGTCTATTATTAGAAATTTTTGGTGGACAGGAATCAGGGAGGACAATTCCAAGGGACTTTGCCTAAGAGCTTGGAAAGATATTTGCACTTCTAAGAAAGAAGGAGGGCTAGTAATTAGAAACCTTCATGCCATGAACCAAGGCCTCATCCTTGCCTCGGCTTGGAGACTTGCAAACAATCCAAACTCACATTTACATCTTGTTCTCAAATCGAAATATTTTTCAGATACCTCCATTTGGGCTGCCTCGTTCAACACTCCTAAGTCAGCTTTTTGGTCATCCATTCTCAAGATGCTACCTAAACTTAAGAACCATTCTTTCTACCACATCACTCAAGGGAACATCTCCATTTGGAGCACTCCTTGGTGCTCAGCTTGGACTGATATTCACAATCATCTCATTATCCAACCTACTGGCTACATCTATCATGCACAAGTGAGAGATCTTTGGCTCCCAGGGCATAAAAATTGGAACATCAGCTTAATTCATTCTCTTTTTCAGGAGCCGACGGCATCTATTATTACTCAGACTACCATCATTCCGGATGACTGTCCAGACATTCTTTGCTGGGATCTTACTCCTAATGGTAAATGTAACTCTAAATCCACTTACAAGTTGTGTTTGCAGGATATTCAAAGGCAGCCAAGAAACCAACCTTCGCAGGTCTCCCTACAGGTTAAACAGCTTCTTAAGCAGGTTTGGAAGCAAAAACTGATGGCACCCAGAGTTCAAACTTTTGCCTGGAGGTTACTTCGGAAAGCTCTTCCAACAGGTTTGAGAGCTAGTCGATTTTCATCTCATATTTCTAAACAATGTTGTCGTTGTGATCTTGAAGAGGATGACATGCATCTCTTTTTTCGTTGCACTTTTGCGAGAGCATCTTGGTTTGCTCATCCTTGGTACATCCGAAGTGATCTTCTAACTGAGAATCATCTTTCTATGCAAAGTGTTATTCATGTTCTGCTCAATATGAATCACCCCTATGCATCTATATCTAACATTTTCAATTTCCTTTGGTGCATATGGAAATCTAGAAATGATTGCTTATTTGCTAGAAAAATGCCTCTTCCTCATCAGGTACACATTGCTGCTTCAGCTTTGGCTGAACACAATAATTACTTACAAAATTCAGTCCATGATGGTAAACAAACTGATCAGCTTCTTACTCTCATAATATAAGTACCTTACCTCAACAAGGCTGCACTGTTAGGACGGATCTTCTCATTTCAGGAGCTAAAATTTATTTTGATGCCGCTTTCAACTGTTCGAAGATTCCAGGACTTGTACATGGAACAACAGCTACTGGAGTTGGAGTGTTTCTCTGTTTTTTGCAGGATCAAGTTGAGGTCAATGTGCAAATTCAAGCTTCCACCCAAAACACAAGCACGCCTCTTCAAGCTGAAGCCCTTGCTTTTCTTCTTGCAGCTCAAATTGCTCACAGGCTTCACATTAATAGGCCTACTTTCCTCACTGATTGTCTCTCCTAGGCAAAAGCGGCAGCGAAAAGAAGTGTTTTGGCTGATTCTACCCCTTGGTCCATCAGGAAATATCTTGCTGAATTTTTCTCTCTTACTAAAGATCTCCAAGCGCAGGTGTTTCATATATGAAGAGAGATTAATGGCATAGCTCACAATGTGGCTCATCAGGTTCTTAGATGTTCTATAGAACCTGACATTAGTTGTTTTGCTTCAGCTCATTCACATAGGACATGCCCTGTAGTTTTCCTCCTTTCCAATATCAATTTTCAGGGCTATGTACTTCACGCTGTAAGATGTTATTGAGCTGAATAAAAGTGTTGGCGCTTGTGCGCCTTTCTCTGTTCAAAAAAAACCGTGGCTCCTTGGAACATGTATGCATTCACAAAGCAAGTATGGAACCGGATGCTCTTGGTGTGCATGCATGGGGCTCACACCTTGTAGCAACCAGACCTCAAACAGTCTGATCTCTGTGCATCAGTGTTATCCCTGGATCGGTGATGCTGACACGCACAATATTTGAAGGATTTATAACAGAGTAGTAATCACACACTTATTACATCGAATGTCTCAAAAAAGAACTTATTACAATAAATATGGCTTAAGACCATCTAATAACGATAACAGCGGAAGGCTTGGAAGATAAGCGAGTTCATCAACTCCAACGGCATCACTGAGTATAAGAAAACGACCTAAGGCACCTTACTCGTCGTCTGAAAAGTCTGCAACATGAACGTTGCAGCCCGAAAATAGGTCAGCACATGGAATATGCTGGCATGTAACACATAGAGAATAATGAACAGAATAATGTTATCACTACATGCATATATGGCTGGTGGAAAGCTCTATGGTTACAGTTTTGCATAAAGCCAATTTTTCCCTACTGCAAAGGAATAAATTTATTTAACTATCATGGTGGTTGTTAAACATTGAGAAGGGTACTCCAACTCAATCCAATTAAGCATCATCATTAAACCCAACAAAATTAATTAAAGTAACATGATGAGATTCACATGATAATCCAAGTACTAGATACTCAAAACATTCATAACCGGGGACACGGCTAACCATGATTAGTTTATACACTCTGCAGAGGTTTGCGCACTTTTTCCCGCAAGACTCGATCTCCTCCGCTTGATTTCTCGCACTACATGGTGTTTGAGAAACGGATGACCGAGACACGGTCTTTCAGAAGCATTAACTCTCTACTCCGGGTAGACAGTACCAACCTACATCCCCTACATCTGCTAGTCTACCTCTTCAAGAGCTCACGCAACTTAATCAACTATGCTAGAGCCCATAGTAGCTTGCGGCTGCACATGGAAGTTTCTAGCATGAAATAATCTCATGATCACTTTGAGCCTAGGTGGCGGTCCATAGGAGAATCACACGGTACCCTGGGATTTCCAAAATACGGGCAACACTGGGTTCCCCAGGTGCCTTAATCCACCCAGATGTGAAATTACGTTGCCACCTTAAGTAAACCATTAAATTAACAATCTCACATCTTTCATGGATACACTCATCCAATCCACGTCTACTAGCATAGCATGGAAATATAAGCAAACGTAGAAGTAACTCCCAAAGGTTTGATAATAAAACAAGTAATAGGTTCTACCTCATCTACTTCTCAAAACCCACATATTAATCAGATCCTAATCATGCAATTGTTTAAGGATTGATATAATGCAATAAAACTGGGTAGTAAAAAGGTACGATCAAAGTGTTACTTGCCTTGCTGATGATCCGTGAAACCTAGAGATTCGAAGTAGCAAGCGGCGCACTCCGGGTACTCTGTCGCAAACAAACAAGCATACAATAAGAACTCATCTAATGCACAGGTAACTCAAATAAAAGATCTAATCATAAAGTCCAACTTAAGAACTACGGTTTGCAAAAAGAATCAAATCAAACAAAGCAACGAAACTCAAGCGGCGAAAGAAACAAGCTTCGTTTACTAATCTGGACCTAAATCAAAATTTTACAGTAGCAAAAACTTGTTTGAGTAGGTTAAACGGATAGAGGGTTTCGAGACAAAACTCTAGGCGCTTGAATTGCCTGATTCCGATAAACGAGCGAAAAGTTATACTAAAACGCAAATCGGATCAGAAATCGCGATCGGAAATAATCGCGGAAAATCCGATAAAAAGAAAAACGAACAAACAGGCTAACGAACGAACGTTCGCTGTCTGCGGCTAAACGACGAAAACCGTTTGTTCAAACGAACGTACGGACGAACGTCCACTAAATAGACTAAACCAAAAAAAAACCGATCAAAAAATAATAAATCGGGTTCCTAAAAAAAACCTGGCAGTTTTCTAGAGAAAACCACCGGTGACGGAATCTACCTCCGGCGAGGTCCGGCGAGGCGACGGCGGTCGGCGGTGAGGTCCGGAAGGGCGGCGGCGGCGGGGTCCGGCGGCGGCGGTGCGGATCGGGCCTCGGGCTTTAATGGTCGGCCAGGCGAAGTCCTAGTCGGGCACGGCCCGGCTAGGTCGGTTCTTTTTTTTAAATCATTAGACGCAGAGAAACAATTAAAATAAATACTAAACAGACTTCAAAAATCCCGAAATAAATTTTTACCGACTTCTAGAATCAAGCCAGACAAGATGAACATTTATTTGGGGCCTAAATGCAACTTTGAAATATGCGCATTTTTCCTAAAGTCAAATGATCCTATTTTCAAAATTTGAGAAAACTCAAATATGAAAATAACGAAATCCCCAACTCTCTCCGTGGGTCCTTGAGTTGCGTAGAATTTCTAGGATCGAGCCAAAATGCAATAAAATATGATATGCAATGATGATCTAATGTATAACATTCCAAATTGAAAATTTGGGATGTTACAAACCTACCGCCCTTAAGATGAATCTCGCCCTCGAGATTCGGGTTGGCTAGAAAATAGGTGAGGGTGGTCCTTCAGTAGATCTTCCTCTCGCTCCCAGGTGGCTTCATCCTCGGTATGGTGGCTCCACTGAACTTTGCAAAACAAGATAACCTTGCTGCGGGTGACTCAGCTGGCATATTCGAGAATCTTGACTGGTTTCTCCTCACAGGTCAAATCACTATCCAACTCAATCCCCTCCAGCGGCACGGTATCTCTCAGCGGTATATCAGCCATCTCTGTGTGGCACTTCTTCAACTGGGAAACGTGAAACACATCATAAACTCCTGACAATCCTTTAGGTAGTTCCAACTTGTAAGCAACTTCTCCCATACGCTCCAAAACTTTATAAGGTCCAACAAAACGTGGCGCTAACTTCCCCTTAACTCCAAAGCACTTAACTCCTCGAAGTGGAGATACATGTAGATAAACTCTATCTCTGACTTCGTAAATTGTCTCCTTGCGTTTAGAATCTGTGTAGCTCTTCTGCCTGGACTGGGCTACCTTGAGCCTATCGCGAATCAACTTCACCTTCTGTTCAGACTCCTTAATCAAATCCGGTCCAAACAACTGGCGATCTCCAACTTCATCCCACAACAATGGTGTCCTGCACCTCCTTCCGTATAGAGCTTTGAAAGGGGCCATCTTCAAACTGGATTGATAATTGTTGTTGTAAGAGAACTCCGCATATGGCAAATTGCCGTCCCAACTAGATCCATAATCTAGCGCACAAGCTCTCAGCATGTCCTCCAGAATCTGATTGACTCTCTCGGTCTGTCCATCTGTCTGCGGATGAAAGGTTGTAATGAACTCTAGCCTGGTACCCAAAGTTTCATGCAACTAATTCCAGAACTTTGAGGTAAAGTAGGTTCCTCTATCTGATACAATGCTCCTCGGAACTCCATGCAGACATACGATCCTGGTCATGTATATCTTTGCCAACTTAGCACTGGTGTAAGTGGTCTTCACTAGGATGAAATGAGCTACCTTCGTCAAACGATCGACTACAACCCATATCAAGTCATAGTCTGAACGAGTCCTGGGCAATCCCGTGATAAAATCCATGCCTAGCTTATCCCACTTCCATTCGGGTATCGGCAATGGCTGTAGCAATCATGCTGGCTTCTGATGCTCTGCCTTAACTCACTGACATACATCACAAACTGCTACATACTCTGCAATATGCTTCTTCATTATGGTCCACCAGAAAGTGTCCTTCAAATCCAGGTACATCTTGGTATTTCCTGGGTGGATCGATTATGGCGAATCATGGGCCTCTTGCAGAATCAACTTCCTAATCTTCGGATCATTAGGCACATAAACGCGGTCCTCAAACCATAAGGTATCGTGCTCATCCTCATGAAAACCTTTAGCTTTTCCTTTGCTCATCTTCTCCTTTATCTCGGCAATCTCCTTGCCAGTCTTCTTGGATTCTTTGATCTTATCCATCAAAGTAGACTAAATCTCCAATGCTGCTACATAGCCTCTCGGAACTATCTCCAAACATAGCTCATCTCCAAACATAGCTCACGAAGATCCTCGGCTAACCCCTTTGGTAACCCCCCGGTCATGAGTGTGTTGACATGGCTCTTGCGGCTAAATGCATCGGCTACTACATTAGCCTTTCCTGGATGATAATACAATCTCATATCATAATCCTTGATGAGCTCCAACCATCTTCTTTGCCTGAGATTCAACTCCTTCTGCGTGAAGTTGTATTTCAAACTCTTGTGATCCGTGTACACCTCACAATGGTTTTCCGATGAGAAAATGTCTCCATGGCTTCAATGCATGCACTACGGCTGCTAACTCCAAATCATGTGTAGCATAATTCAACTCATAAGGTTTAAGCTGTCATGAGGCATACGAAACAACTCTTCCCTCCTGCATAAGCACTGCTCCATGTCCTCGACGAGAAGCATCGCAATATACTTCATAATCCTTGTGCTGATCGGGCAGAATCAAAACTGGCGATGTAACCAAACGTTTCTTCAACTCCTGGAAACGGGCCTCACATTCCCCTGTCCATTTGAACTTGGTGTCCTTCTTCAACAGCTCCGTCATGGGCTTTGCAATCTTCGAGAAATTCTCAATGAACCTCTGGTAGTATCCTGCGAGTCCAAGAAAACTCTGGATCTCTCCAACTGTTGTTGGGGCTTCCCAGTTTGTCACGGTGACAACTTTGGTGGGGTCTACCGCTATTCCTTCTCCGGATATCACATGTCCGAGAAATCCAACTTCCTTCAACCAGAACTCACATTTGTTGAACTTGGCGTATAACTGGTGTTCTTTGAGCTTCTCCAGTACCAAACGCAAATGCTCCTTATGCTCTTCTTCATTCTTCGAGTAGACCAAAATATCATCAATGAACACCACGATAAACTTATCCAGAAACTCCATCAACACCTTGTTCATCATGTTCATGAAATAGGCAGGTGCGTTAGTCAGACCAAATGACATGACAGTATACTCATACAGCCTGTACCTAGTGGTAAAAGCCGTCTTGGGTATATCCTGCTCTCGAATCTTCAACTGATGGTATCCTGATCGCAGAACGATCTTGGAAAATACCTTAGCTCCTTGCAATCGGTCAAACAAGTCATTGATCATCGGTAGTGGGTACTTGTTCTTGATTGTCACTTCATTCAATCCTCGATAATCAACAACCATCCTTAATGATCCATCCTTCTTCTCCACTAGAAGCACTGGCGATCCCCAAGGTGAAGAACTTGGGCGAATATAGCCTTTATCCAGTAACTCCTTAATCTGCTTCTTAATTTCCTCCAAATCTTTTGCGGGCATCCTGTACGGTCTCTTAGAAATAGGCCCTGTGCCTGGCAAAAGCTCAATCAAAAACTCAATGTCTCTATCCGGTGGCATGCCTGGCAACTCCTCTGGAAATACGTCAGGAAAATCCTTCACCACTGGTACTTCCTCCTGTACAACTCCTGATAAGGAATTTACTTGAGTCCTCTTTGGCACATGCCGGGATACATACTTGATCCTTCTTCCTTCTGGCGTGGTAAGAAAAATCGACTTGCTGGCGCATTCAATGTTCCCTCCATACTTCGATAACCAATCCATGCCTAATATCACATCCAGTCCTTGCGACTCCAATACTATTAGGTCTGAGGGAAACACGTAGTTACCAATCCTTAATGGTAACCGATCACACCATAGACTAGCCATATACTCTGCTCCTGGTGAGGTTACTAACATGGGTGACCTAAGGGCTTGGGTTGGCAGGTTATACTTATCCACAAATCCCCTTGATATGTATGAATGCGATGCACCAGTATCAAAAAGAACGATTGCAGTAAATGTCTTAACCAAAAACTTACCTATTACTGCATCTATCTAGGCTTCAACCTCCTCCACGCTAACGTGGTTCACCTGTCCTTTGCTGAAAGGGTTGGGCTTCTTCCCATAACTTCTGTTGCCGTTTCCATTCTTCACTTCAGGACATTCAGTGGCATAATGTCTGGTCTTCTGGCATTTGTAATAGGTGATGTGGCTCAGATCCCTCTTGGCTGGTGTTGATGGGTTGGTGCGGTTCTGTCCATTGCTTCCTCCATTCCCATTACCATTCTTGGGGCCACTATGGTTGAGCGAACTACCTCCTCCATGGGTATGCTGAAAATGTCCTTCCGAGTTCGGGGTAAAACGGGGCTTATGCTGAGCTCCAGAATTGTACTTCCCTTGTCCATACTTCCTCTTGCGGCTGTCAATCTGCTGCTACTTCCCTTCAATCATGAGAGCTCTATCTACCAACTCCTGGTAATTGTTGAAGGTTGCTACCATCAACTGCATGCTCAGCTCATCATTCAGTCCTTCCAGAAACTTCTCCTGCTTAGCTGCATCCGTAGCAACGTCATCTGGGGCATAACGTGCTAACTTACTAAAGTTATCCACATACTGGCCAACAGTACGTCCTCCTTGGTGCAAGTTTCGAAACTCACGCTTCTTCATGGCCATAGCTCCCGCTAAAACATGGGCAGTACGGAAAGCCTGCTGGAACTGATCCCATGTGACAGTGTCGATAGGATAAGTGGATGTGAAATTCTCCCACCATGATGTCGCGGGTCCATCAAGCTGATGTGTGGCAAAGCGCACCTTCTCCGCATCTCTGCATCCTGCAGTGGTCAACTCCCTTCCCATCTTGTGGAGCCAATCATCTTCAACTATTGGCTCGGTGCTACTGGAAAACACCGACGGATTCAGCCTCAAGAAACGGGCTAAGTGATCAACAGGTGGTGGTGGTGGTGGGTTGTTGTTGTTGTTGTTGTTGTTGTTGTTGTTGTTGTTGTTGTTGTTGTTGTTGTTGTTGTTGTTGTTGTTGTTGTTGTTGTTGTTGTTGTTGTTGTTGTTCCCCTGGTTCCGATTCTGGACTAGAAGCTGCATCAATGCATTCTGCTGTTGGATCAACTGGGTGAGCTCCGGTGGGAAAGCAAATCCATTGTCACGTCTCGGAGGCATCTGAGGGTTTTTAGGAAAGATGAGAATATAGAATAGAATGGGGTCTAGAGGGAAAACACTACCCATATGCACATGAGACAAACAAAAACAATATCACTTCAATCAATCAAACAAGGGCATACAACGGTCTAACTATCGTTACAAAAGTGCTCGGACTATACTATATAAATGGGGGAATACTACTACTGTTCTGGTGGTCGACTAGAAAAACTGCTCGGTCGAAGACTCCATGATATCTGCTCCAGCTTCATCAACAAAGTCATCATCGCTATCGTCTGTGTCCGAGTCGGTGTCGTCAATGATGATGTAGTTCTCCGGGCAAGTGCAATCACCGTCTTCTTCTCCACTCGCGGGGAATCCCATGAATACCTTTAGTTTTTTCTTCAGATCATCATTCTTCTCCATGAGTGTCGCTATTTCCTCCTCATAACCATCGCGTGTAGACTTGAGTTCTTCCTCCAACTCCGTGATCTTGGTCAATGCCTTCTTCAGATCTATCATGCATGCGCACATCTGGTTCTCCTGGCGACGAATGTGCTGGTTTAACTCCTAGATGAAAGCTGGAATTGATCTATCCTTCCTGGTGCTGATCATCTCCCATTGCTCATCTCGGCGCCCACAAATCTGGTAGATAGTGTCCTTGAGATCCTTGTGGTAAACTTCTCCAATGCGCCCCATGGTGATGTGAGCTGCCATGCTCTTTCCTAGACTCTAGGTTGGTGCATCAAAGGAAAACTCTATGGGCTCAGTGACGAGCATGAACGTCCTTCCTGGAACTTGAACTTGAATCATCCAGCACTCTTCTTCGGGTAAAGTGGCGATGTAGGTCCCGGTGAAGCTTGGTACTCCAATGTTCAGGTACTTAGTGACTTCCTTTAAGTGGCGTCCAAAGGGTATATCTTCATCTGGTTGCATGAACTTGTTCCTTGCATCCGCCATCCTAAAAGAGTAGAAAAGATGAGGAGTCAGAAATGAGAAGAAAGAGTAGTGATCTAGGGCTTTAGCTTAGTAGTCGTGTCCTACAGTCAGCGTGTGCTCTAATACCATCTTGTAGCGACTAGACCTCAAACAGTTTGATCTCAGTGCACCGGTGTCATCCCTGGATCGGTAATGCTGACACGCACAATACTTGAAGGATTTATAACAGAGTAGCAATCACACACTTATTACATCGAATGTCTCAAAAGAGAACTTATTACAATAAATATGGCTTAAGGCCATCTAATAACGATAACAGCGGAAGGCTTGGAAGATAAGCGAGTCCATCAACTCCAACGGCATCACTGAGTATAAGACCACGACCTATAAGGCACCTTACTCGTCGTCTGAAAAGTCTGCAGCATGAATGTTGCAGCCCGAAAACGGGTTAGCACATGGAATATGCTGTCATGTAACACATAGAGAATAATGAATAGAATAATGCTATCACTACATGCATATATGGTTGGTGGAAAGCTCTATGGTTAGAGTTTTGCATAAAGCCATTTTTTCCTACTGCAAAGGAATAAATTTTATTTAACTATCACGGTGGTTGTTAAACATTGAGAAGGGTACTCCAACTCAATCCCAATTAAGCATCATCATTAAACCCAACAAAATTAATTAAAGTAACATGATGAGATTCACATGATAATCCAAGTACTAGATACTCAAAACGTCCATAACCGGGGACACAACTAACCATGATTAGTTTATACACTCTGCAGACGTTTGCGCACTTTTCCCCGCAATACTCGATCTCCTCCGCTTGATTTCTCACACTACATGGTGTTTGAGAAACGGATGACCGAGACACAGTCTTTCAGAAGCATTAACTCTCTACTCCGGGTAGACAGTACCAACCTACATCCACTACATCTGCTAGTCTACCTCTTCAAGAGCTCACGCAACTTAATTAACTATGCTAGAGCCCATAGTAGCTTGAGGCTACACACAGAAGTTTCTAGCATGAAATAATCTCATGATCCCTTTGAGCCTGGGTGGCGGTCCATAGGAGAATCACACGGTACCCCGGGATTTCCAAAATACAGGCAACACTGGGTTCCCCAGGTGCCTCAATCCACCCAGATGAGAAATTAAGTTGCCACCTTAAGTAAACCATTAAATTAACAATCTCACATTCGTCATGGATACACTCACCCAATCAATGTCTACTAGCATAGCATGGCAATATAAGCAAACGTAGAGGTAACTCCCAAAGGTTTGATAATAAAACAGGTAATAGGTTCTACCTCATCTACTTCCCAAAACCCACATATTAATCAGATCCTAATCATGCAATTGTTTGAGGATTGATCTAATGCAATAAAACTGGGTAATAAAAAGGTATGATCAAAGTGTTACTTGCCTTGCTGATGATCCGTGAAACCTAGAGATTCGAAGTAGCAAGCGGCGCACTCCGGGTACTCTATCTCAAACAAACAAGCATACAATAAGCACTCATCTAATGCACAGGTAAAACTTAAATAAAAGATCTAACCAGAAAGTCCAACTTAAGAACTCCGGTTTGCAAAAAGAATCAAATGAAACAAAGCAACAAAACTCAAACGGCGAAAGAAACAAGCTTCGTTTACTAATCTGGACCTAAATCAAAATTTACAGTGGCAAAAACTTGTTTGAGTAGGTTAAATGGAAAGAGGGTTTCGAGATAAAACTCTAGGCGCTTGAATCGCCTCATTTCGATAAACGGGCAAAAAGTTATACTAAAACGAAAATCGGATTAAAAATCGCGATCGGAAATAATCGCGGAATCCGATAAAACGAAAAACAGACGAACAGGCTAATGAACGAACATTCGCTGTTTGCGGCTAAATGACGAAAACCGTTCGCTAAAACGAACGTACGGACGAACGTCCGCTAAATAGACTAAAGTGAAGAAAAAATAAAACTGATCAAAAATAATAATAATAAACCGGGTTCCTAAAAAACCCAGGCGGTTTTCTAGAGAAAACCGCCGGAGACGGAATCTACCTCCGACGAGGTCCGACGAGGCGGCGGCGGTCGGCGGCGAGGCCCGACGGGGCTGCGGCGGTGGGGTCCGGCGGGGCGACGGCGGCGGCGGGGTCCGGCGCCGGCGGCGCGGATCAGCGGCGGCGGCGGGGGGGTTTAGCTGGGGCGGGGCTAGGGTTTGGGGGCGGCTCGGGCCTCGGGCTTTAAAGGCCGGCCGGGCGAAGTCCTGGTCGGGCACGGCCCGGCTAGGTCGGTTCGTTTTTTTTTAATCATTACACGCAGAAAAACAATTAAAAGAATTACTAAACGGACTCCAAAAATTCCGAAATAAATTTTCCCCGGCTTCTGAAATCACGTTGGACAAGATGAACATTTATTTGGGGCCTAAATGCAATTTTGAAAAACGCGCATTTTTCCTAAATTCAAATAAAATAGCAATAAACTCCAAAATAAAATCTTATTTGATTTTATTATTAAATCCTCAATATTTATTTATTTTGGAAAGTCATTTTATTCCCTCTCTAATATTTTTATAATAGAAATAATTGAAGATAAAATAAGAAAAATCAAATGATCCTATTTTCAAAATTTGAGAAAACTCAAATATGAAAATAACGAAATCCCCAACTCTCTCCGTGGGTCCTTGAGTTGCGTAGAATTTCTAGGATCGAGCCAAAATGCAAGAAAATATGATATGCAATGATGATCTAATGTATAACATTCCAAATTGAAAATTTGGGATGTTACACACCCGGACATATTGGGCTGACGACCGACTGGCCGGCGGAGCGCCCCGATGAGAAGTTGGCGGCGACGAGAACATGTTGGAAAGAAGCACCATAACCTAACCTTTTTCTTCTAGCTAGATTGTTTAGACGGGGCTTATCTTCCGGCTAGATAAATTGAATGGCTACGATAAAAAAAATTAAGGGCATTGGTGGGTAATTTGTTCGAACTATTATGTAAATAGGCTATTAGGAGATCCATTGGTCGTAATTAACTAGTCTGTTCAATTGATGGCCGGATGTTTCTGATTATTGTGTGATTTTCTAGATTAATTATCTTTTTTCTGGTTAACTCTTATATTACTTTTTATATATAAATAGATGCCTTTCTAGCTAGGCATGGTGATTTCAATGATGCTCACATAAAAGTCAAGAATTGAAACACAGTGAGAGCATCATGAAGCATATGACTAGAACAATTAAGTCTAACCTACTTCCTATGCATAGGGATTTTGTGAGCAAACAATTCATGGAATCAACTAGCATAGGAAGATAAAAGATGCATAACTTCATATTATTGCAACATGTGAAAGCATACATTCCTCTCTCAAAATAATTTTCAGTATCATCATGAATGAATTCAACAATATAAGTATCACATAAAGCATTCTTTTCATGATCTACAAGCATAGAAATTTTACTACTCTCCATATAAGCAAAATTCTTCTCATTCGAAATAGTGGGAGTATCATAAGAAACTTGAATACTATAAAAAATTTCCACATTCAAAGAGTAACATTCAGAAAAAGGGTAATCATAATCATCACAAGTTTTATAAATATAATCGTCACTAGTTTTTATAACATAAGTTTCATCGCAATAATCATCATAAGTAGCAACTTCATTCTCATCATAATCAATTGAAACCTCTTCCAAGATAGTGGAATCATTAATAAATAAAGTCATGACCTCTCCAAATCCACTTTTATCATTATAATAAGATTCAGCACCATCTAAAATAGTGGTATAATTATTATCTAAAGTTGACAATCTTCCGAACCCACTTTCATAAATATTGCAATCATCATAAATAGGAGGCATGCTATCATCATAATAAATGTGCACATCAAAACTTGGAGGACTAAAAATATCATCTTCATTAAACATAGCATCCCCAAGCTTTGGACAAACATTAATTGTAGCAAATAAGCTCTCAAAAATGTCATTCTCATTAAACATAGCATCCCCAAGCTTCTGGCTTTGCATATCATAAGCATAATCACTCTCATCATTAATAGTATGAATAACACCAATAGTATAGCAATTATTACCATCACAATTTTATAAATTGGTGCCAAAAATATTCTCAAGATTATAACAAGTATCATTATCTTCCCAATCATAATCATCACAACGAGTAATAGGCATAGCAAAATCATCCTCAATAGCTTCTTCGGACATTGTACCATAAGACAAAGAATCAATATCATCATCAAGTATATCACCCTCCACATTTATTTTTGATTCATTTTCATGAGGCATAACATTAATAGGAGCAACATCATTCGGGAGGGATACCCTTTTACCTTTGCTTTTCCGTCTTTTGATTTTCTTCTCCACATCATGTGTGGGTTTAATAAACTCTTTGGAGATCCTTATTAATGAGATTGGTTGCATAGGGAGCTCATTCTCGTAACCTGTTTCATCACGACAGACAATTGGAGGGGAAGTGGAGAGCTTTACCCTTTCATTATTATTTATTTTATAAATGGTTTTCCCATCTTTCTAAAGTTGGCAATATAACCATTCTCATTACTATTTACCACGCAAAACATATAGATTTCTTTAAGAGTAGTTACAGCATGGTCGGTGAATATGAACACTTCGAACCAACTATTTTTATGTGACAATTCTTCACACCCCAAAAATGAACAAGTTCATTATAAAGTTCAAGGGTGATCAAGTTATTGCAATATTTGGTCACGATTCGATCATGAAAAAGTATGCATTGAAAATTAAGATGACCAACTCTATTGCAAAGTTCACAAGTAATGGGATGAAGAGAGCATAATTTTGTAGCAAATTTATCTATCACCTTAAGCCACCAATTGGTTTCATCATGTTTATGCTTCTTACAATATCTAACATCCCTATAAGGCATGTCTTCACAAAATCTAATCACTCCACAAAAATTGACAAGCTTATAAGAAACTTCTTTATCATGACTAGTGCAATCATCATTAGTATTTTGGATATTCATGGAATTTATACTAACAACATTGCAAGCATGCAAAGATTTAGTGACAAACATTTTATTGCATTCTTCTTCACTTTGGCACAATTTTTCTTTCCATCATTTTCACAAAAGACGTTATAAAGATGACGTATATGAGGCAATCTAACTTCCATTTTTTTGTAGTTTTATTTTATAGACTAAACTAGTGATAAAACAAGAAACTGAAAGATTTAATTTCAAGATCTAAAGATATACCTTCAAGCACTCACCTCCCCGGCAACTGCGCTAGAAAAGAGCTACATTGACGGGAAGTGAGTGCCGTTTACCTAGCCTCCCCGGCAACGACGCCAAAAAAGAGCTTGACGTCTACAAAGAAACCTTCTTCTTATTGTCGTTGTTGGGCCTCCAAGTGCAGAGTTTTGTAGGACAGCAGCAAATTTCCCTCAAGTAGATGACCTAAGATTTTTCAATCCGTGGGAGGCGTAGGATGAAGATGGTCTCCCTCAAACAACCCTGCAACCAAATAACAAAGAGTCTCTTGTGTCCCCAACACACCCAATACAATGGAAAATTGTATAGGTGTACTAGTTCAGTGAAGAGATGGTGATCCGAGTGCAATATGGATAGTAGATATAGGTTTTTGTAATCTGAAAATATAAAAATAGCAAGATAGCAAGTAACAGAAGTGGGCAAAACGGGTATTGAAATGCTTAGAAACAAGGCCTATGGTTCATACTTTCACTAGTGAAAGTTCTCTCAACAATGATAACATACTTAGATCATATGGCAATCCCTCAACATGCGACAAAAGTCACTCCAAAGTTCCTATCGCGGAGAACATAAGATGAAATTGCTTGTAGGGTACGAAACCACCTCAAAGTTATTCTTTCCGATCAATCACTAGCCCTAAAGTGTCACAAACAGCCCTAAAGTTTGTAGTAAGAACATAATCGGTTTGATGCCAACATTTGGCATTGACAATATTTGGCAAGCTAACATTTGGCAAAATCAAAAGTTGCCAAATGTTGGAAACTTTTTGTGAGGTTGAGAGGAAAAATTGGTAGCCAACCAATCACTAGACAACATTTGGTATTTGCCAAATATTAGCATGCCAACTTTTGGCATCAAACCAATCATGCTCTAAAATAACACCAATATGACACACATCAATCAACCCTAATGTCACCTAGATACTGCAATGTCACCACAAGTATCCATGGGTTAATTATATGATAAGCATCACACAATTTCAGATTCATAATATTCAATCCAACACGAAGAACTTCAAGAGAATCTTGAGATTTCTACCGGAGAAAGGAATATGAAAACGTGCATCAACCCCTATGAATAGATTACCCTAATGTCACCACGGGAATCCGCAAGTTGATAACCAAAACATACATCAAGTGGATCAACAGAACATCCCATTGTCACCTCGGATATCCCATCGCAAGACATACATCAAGTGCTGTCACATCCAAAGATTCAATCAGACATAACGAAACCTCAAAGATAAAAATCACTTCATCACAAGCAGATAGAGGGGGAGAAACACCATATGATCCAAGTATAATAGCAAAGCTCGCGGTACATCAAAATTGTGCCAAATCAAGAACACGAGAGAGAGAGAGAGAGAGAGAGAGAGAGATCAAACACATACCTACTGGTACATACCCTCAGCCCCAAGGGTGAACTACTCCCTCCTCGTCATGGAGACCGCCGGGATGATGAAGATGGCCACCGGTTATGATTTCCCCCTCCTGCAGGGTGCCGAAACGGGGTCTAGATTGGTTTTTGGTGGCTACACAGGTTTGCGGTGGTGATACGTCTCTGTTGTATCTATAATTTTTGATTGTTTCGTGCCAATATTATACAACATTCTAATACTTTTGGCAACTTTTTATATGATTTATTTGGACTACCATACTTATCCAGTGCCTAGTGCCAGTTCTTGTTTATTGAATGTTTTTGTTTCATAGAAAATCCATATCAGACGAAGTCCAAATGTGATAAAAATATATAAGAATTATTTTGGAATATTTGTGAATTTTAGGAGGTGGAATCAACATAAATGGAGGTGGATTTCTATGGCACCCACACATGATAGTCCTATTATCTTTTTGAATTTTCCCAACTACACTATATCGAAGAAGTTTGTTCTTATTAAGGATTATATTGACGGGTTTCCTTTTACCATTGCACATGATGATTTTGATGAACATAATATGCATGTTCTTGCTGCTCCTACTTGCAATTATTATGATAGAGGAACTACATCTCCATCTCTTTATGTTTCCAACACAACAAAATTGCAAGAAACTGCTTATACAATGCATTGGCCTTTACTTGATGCACATGAATTGTTCTTGTATGACATGCCTATGCATAGGAAGAGAGTTAGAATTTATTGTTACATGACACACATCACTTTGTGCTCACTACTAAATACCAAATCATTGTTAATTAAAATTGGTTTTGATATACCTTGGGATCCGGGTGGATCCATTACTTGAGCATTTTATGCCTAGCTTAATGGCTTTAAAGAAAGCGCTGCCAGGGATACAACCCGAAAGTTTTATAGAGTCATTTATTTATATTGAGTGCTTTTATAAAGTTTAAAAAAATATAGAGTGGAACTTAAAACTTTTTCAAAAAGAGAAGCGATTGAAAGCTGATGCATTGCAGAAGTGACGGTCGACCTTGAACACTTGTGTTCAGGCTCATGGAAACAATGTAGAATTTTTCATGAAGATTCTCACAAAAATAATTATACCCTTGTAAAATTCCATTGTATTATAAAAATAATGTGCCAAGATTTGCCTTTAGGATGATTAGATTGCTTGTTGGTTTGTGCGGTGCAGAATCAGAAACTTTGGCTATAGCGCGCGAAGTTTCATTTTTCTACTGGAATGTCAAATGTTTATGAAACATTTTGCATAGTCTTTCTATACAAAATGTTTAATTTTTTCTAATTTTTCAGAATTTTTAGAGTTACAAAAGTATGGTGGATGTTCAAATCTTTACAGACTGTCCTATTTTCACAGATTGCTATCATAGCTTCATTATTTGTGTATGTTTGAATTCTTGTTGAAGCCTCCTTGACTTGGGGCCATAGAAATGTGATATCATGCAGTTGGTAATGTTTGTTTATAATTATACAATAATTTTACAGCAGTACATGATGAGATTTCATTGCCATATTCGCTAACGCAAACACTAAAAGTTTGGTTAAGTTTTGTGTGGATGAAGTGTTCGAAGATCGAGGAGGTATCGATGTGAGGAGAAGGAGGAGAGGCAAGAGCTCAAGCTTGGGGATGCCCAAGGCACCCCAAGTAAATATTCAAGGAGACTCAAGCGTCCAAGCTTGGGGATGCCCCAGAAGGCATCCCATCTTTCTTCAACAAGTATCGGTATGTTTTCAGATTTGTTTCGTTCATGTGATATGTGCAAGTCTTGGAGCGTCTTTTGTGTTTATTTTTTACTTTTTATGAACCATGCTGGTATGAGATAGTCCATGGTTGATTTATAGAATGCTCATTGCACTTCACTTATATCTTTTGAGTATGGCTTTATAGAATGCTTCATGTGCTTCACTTATATCATTTGAAGTTTGGATTGCCTGTTTCTCTTCACATAGAAAACCGATGTTTGTAGAATGCTCTTTTACTTCACTTATATTTATTAGAGCATGTTCTTTTGAATAAAGAATTGAACTCTCATGCTTCACTTATATCTATTTAGAGAGTCAACATGAATTGGTCAATTGCATGGTTAGTCACAAAATCTTACATAAAACTTGTGGATCACTGGATATGATATGTTTGATTCCTTGCAATAGTTTTGCGATATAGAGATGATAACATGTGGGAGGTACTAGTAAACGGTTGTGGTCAGTAGGAATATTGGTGTTAAGGTTTGTGATTCCCGAAGCATGCACGTATAGTCCCTTGTTATGCTATGAAAGTTGGAGCACAATTTATCCTTGATTGTCTATCTTTGTGTGAAGGTCGGGGGGGCGCGATGGTTAACTCCTACCAACCTCCCCCGTAGAAGCATGCGTAGTATTACTTTTCTTCGAGGGCTAATTAACTTTTGCAATAAGTATATGAGTTCTTTATGACTAATGTGAGTCCATGGATTATACACACTCTTACCTTTCCACAATTTGCTAGCCTATATGATACCGTGCATTGCCCTTTCTCACCTCGAGACGTGGTGTAAACTTCGTCGGTGCATCCAAACCCTGTGATATGATACGCTCTATCACACATAAGCCTTATTATATCTTCCTCAAAACAGCCACCATACCAACCTATTATGGCTTTTCCATGGCCATTCCGAGATATATTGCCATGCAACTTCCACCGCTTCTGTTTGATGACTTGAGCATTCATGGTCATATTGCTTTGCATGATCATATAGCTGACATAGTAGTTGTGGCTCATCCACCGTTCATCATTTTGTACATGTTACGCTAGATCATTGCACATCCTGGTACATTGCCAGAGGCATTCATATAAGATTCATACTTTGCCATAGGTATTGAGTTGTAATGTTTATTTCTTTTGAGTTATAAGTAAATAGAAGTGTGATGATCATCATTTTTAGAGCAGTGCCCCAGTGAGGAAAGGATGATGGAGACTATGATTCCCCCACAAGTCGGGATGAGACTCCAGACAATGAGAGAAAAAAAGAAAAAAAGAAAAAAAAGAAAAAAAGAAAAAATAAAAAGGAAAAAAGGAAAAGAAAAAAAGAAATAGAAAAAATAAAAAAATAAACAAAGAGAGAAGGGGCATTGTTAGTATCCTTTACCACATTTGTGTTTCAAAGTAGCACCATGTTTTTCATATGGAGAGTCTCATATGTTGTCACTTTCATATACTAGTGGGAATATTTAATTATAGGATTAGATGCACACCCACTTAGTTTTCATACGGAGCTTTCATACACTTATAGCTCTTAGTGCATTCGTTGCATGGCAATCCCTACTCCTCATGTTGATATCAATTGATTGGCATCTCCATAGCCCGTTGGTTAGCCGCGTCGATGTGAGACTTTCTTACTTTTTTGTCTTCTCTATATTCACCCCTATCATCATACTCTATTCCACCTGTAGTGCTATATCCATGGCTTGCGCTCATGTATTGTGTGAGGGTTGAAAAATCTAAATCGCATTAAAAAGTATGAACCAATTGCTTGGCTGACACCGGGATAGTACATGATTTATACTTTCTGTTAAGAAGACAAAGTATGACAAGATTATATACTATTGTAGGGATAGCTTTCTTTAGCGTTGATATTTTGAAAGACGAGATTGTTTGTTGGGATGCCTGACTATTGATGTCTTTATGTCAAATTATAGACTATTGCTTTGAATCACTTATGTCTTAATATTCATGCCATGGCTAGATATATCATCAAGTTTATGCTAGGTAGCATTCCACATCAAAAATTATCTTTTTTATCATTTACCTACTCGAGGATGAGAAGGAATTAAGCTTGGGGATGCCAATACGTCTCCGTCGTATATAATTTTTTTAATTGTTTCATGCCAATATTATACAACTTTCCCATACTTTTCGCAACTTTTTATATGATTTATTTGGACTAACTTACTTATCCAGTGCCCAGTACCAGTTCCTGTTTGTTGCATATTTTTGTTTTGCAGAAAATCCATATCAAACGAAGTCCAAACGCGATAAAAATCTATGGAGAATTATTTTGGAATATTTGTGAATTTTAGGAGGTGGGATCAACGTAAACGGAGGCCCGAGGCCCCCACAACCCACCAGGGCACGCCACCAGGGCCTGGGTGTGCCCTAGTGTATCGTTCCCTCCTCGGACGTTGGTTGGAGCTCTACTTCGGGCGCAAGTAATATTATATCCGGAAAAAAATCGTGTAAAAATCTCAGCACAATCGGAGTTACGGATCTCCGGGAATTTAAGAAACCGTGAAGGGCGAGATCTTGGGAATGCGAAACAGAAGAGAACAGAGAGGGAGATCCTATCTCAGAGGGGTTCCCGCCCCTCCGCTGCCATGGAGACCATGGACCAGAGGCGGAACCCTCCTCCCATCTAGGGGGAGGCCAAGTGCTACCTCTTGAGCATTGCGTTGGTTTTCCCTTGAAGAGGAAAGGGTGATGCAGCAAAGTAGCGTAAGTATTTTCCTCAGTTTTTGAGAACCAAGGTATTAATCCAGTAGGAGGCTCCTCAAAATTCCCTCGTACCTACACAAACAAAGAAGAACCTCGCAACCAACACGATAAAGGGGTTGTCAATCCCTTCACGGAAACTCAGAGATAATAAGATAAGATAAATATTTTTGGTATTTTTATGATATAGATTGGAAAGTAAAGATGCAAATAAAAGTAGATCGCAAACTTATATGATAAAAGATAGACCCGGGGGCCATAGGTTTCACTAGTGGCTTCTCTCAAGATAGCATAAGTATTACGGTGGGTGAACAAATTACTGTCGAGCTATTGATAGAAAAGTGCATAGTTATGAGAGTATCTAGGCATGATCATGTATATAGGCATCACATCCGCAACAAGTGGATTGAAACGATTCTGCATCTACTACTATTACTCCACACATCGACCGACTCCTGCCTGCATCTAGAGTATTCAGTTCATGAAGAACAGAGTAACGCATTAAGAAAGATGACATCATGTAGAGAGATAAACTCATGCAATATGATATAAACCCCATCTTTTTATCCTTGATGGCAACAATACAATACGTGCCTTGCTGCCCCTGCTATCACTGGGAAAGGACACCGCAAGATTGAACCCAAAGCTAAGCACTTCTCCCATTGCAAGAAAGATCAATCTAGTTGGCCAAACCAAACTGATAATTCGAAGAGTCTTGCAAAGATAACTAATAACACATAAAAGAATTCAGAGGAGATTCAAATATTTCTCATAGATAAACTTGATCATAAACCCACAATTCATCGGATCTCGACAAACACACCACAAAAAGAGTTACATCGAATAGATCTCCAAGAAGATCGAGGAGAACTTTGTACTGAGATACAAAGAGAGAGAAGAAGCCATCTAGCTAATCACTATGGACCAGAAGGTCTATGGTAAACTACTCACAACTCATCGGAGAGGCCTTGAAGATGATGTAGAGGCCCTCGATGGTCGATTCCCCCTCCGGCGGAGCGCCGGCGAAGGCTCCAAGATGGGATCTCGCGGATACAGAAGGTTGTGGCGATGGAAATAGTTTTTCGTGGTGCTCCTGGATGTTTTCAGGGTATGTGGATATATATAGGCGAAGGAGGTAGCTAGGTCAGGGAGTCACAAGGGGCCCACGAGGGTGGGGCGCGCGCCCACCCTCCTAGGGCGCGCCCTCCTGCCTCGTGGCTGCCTGATACGTCTCTAGCGTATCTATAATTTTTGATTGTTCCATGCTATCATATTACCCCTTTTTGATGTTTATAGGCTTTATTTTACACATTTATATCATTTTTGGGACTAACCTACTAACCGGAGGCCCAGCCTGTATTGCTGTTTTTTGCCTATTTCAGTATTTCGAAGAAAAGGAATATCAAACGGAGTCCAAACGGAATGAAACCTTCGGAGGCGTGATTTTTGGAACGAACGTGATCCAGAGGACTTGGAGTGCAAGTCAAGAAGCAGCCGAGGCGGCCACGAGATAGGAGGGCGCCCCCCTGTAGGGCGCGCCCCTTGTTTTCATGGACCCCTCGGGCGTCCACCGACGTACTTCTTCCTCCTATAAAAGCCTATGTACCCCGAAAACATCCAGGGAGCACCCGAAACACAATTTCCACTGCCATAACCTTATGTATCCGCGAGATCCCATCTTGGAGCCTTCGTCGGCGTTCTACCGGAGGGGGAATCGACCATGGAGGGCTTCTACATCAACACCATAGCCCTTCCGATGAGTTGTGAGTAGTTTACCACAGACCTACGGGTCCATAGTTATTAGCTAGATGGCTTCTTCTCTCTTTTTGGATCTCAATACAATGTTCTCCCCCTCTCTTGTGGAGATCTATTCGATGTAATCTCTTTTTGCGGTGTGTTTGTCGAGATCCGATGAATTGTGGGTTTATGGTCAAGTTTATCTATGAATAATATTTGATTCTTCTCTAAATTCTTTTATGTATGATTGAGTTATCTTTGCAAGTCTGTTCGAATTATCAGTTTGTTTTGGCCTACTAGATTGATCTTTCTTTCCATGGGAGAAGTGCTTAGCTTTGGGTTCAATCTTGTGGTGTCCTTACCCAGTGATAGAAAGGGTTGCAAGGCACGTATTGTATTGTTGCCATCAAGGATAAAAAGATGGGGTTTATATCATATTGCATGAGTTTATCCCTCGACATCATGTCATCTTGCTTAAGGCGTTACTCTGTTCTTATGACCTTAATACTCTAGAGGCAGGCAGGAGTCGGTCGATGTGTGGAGTAATAGTAGTAGATGCAGGCAGGAGTCGGTCTACTTGTCACGGACGTGATGCCTATATACATGATCATGCCTAGATAATCTCATAATTATTCGCTTTTCTATCAATTGCTCGACAGCAATTTGTTCACCCACCGTAATACTTATGCTATCTTGAGAGAAGCCTCTAGTGAAACCTATGGCCCCCGGGTCTATCTCTTATCATATTTGCTTCCAATCTACTTTTATTTGCATCTTTACTTTTTGCATCTATATTATTAAATACCAAAAATATATTTATCTTATCATATTATCTCTATTAGATCTCACTTTCGCAAGTGGCCGTGAAGGGATTGACAACCCCTTTATTGCGTTGGTTGCGAGTTCTTTGTTTGTTTGTGTAGGTGTGTGGGACTTTTGAGGAGCCTCCTACTGAATTGATAACTTGGTTCTCAAAAACTGCGGGAAATACTTACGCTACTTTGCTGCATCACCCTTTCCTCTTTAAGGAAAACCAACGCAAGCTCAAGACGTAGCAAGAAGGATTTCTGGCGCCGTTACCGGGTAGGTCTTCGCTCAAGTCAAGACATACCAAGTACCCATCACAAACTCATCTCCCTCGCATTTATATTATTTGCCATTTGCCTCTCATTTTCCTCTCCCCCACTTCACCTTTGCCGTTTTATTCGCCCTCTGTTTCCCAATCTCCTCCTCTCTTTCCACTTGCCTTTTCTGTTTGCTTGTGTGCTTGTTTGACCTTATGGCCTCGCCTAAGGGTTCTGACCACCTTCTTAGAAGGATGGAAGAGATTGAATCAAATATTAAAAGCTTTGTGAATTTGCAATTTGAGCATAATAATTTCTTTAGAAAAGAGCTGAAGGAAAGGTTTTTTGGGGTTTATGAACAAAGAGCTTGATGATATGAATAAAGAATTTTATGGTGTTAATGCTCAAATTACCCGGCTTGAAAATGCTATAGCCAAAATTTCTGATAAGCAAGCCACCTTAGTCAATAAGATGGCCGCTAAACTAGAAAAGTTAGATGAAAATAATGATGAGGATCTTAAAGTTATTGATCGTCTCCTATTAGATCCATGTTTGGCAATATGAATCTTGATGATTATGGGACTGATGATGAGTCAACTTTACCTAGAAGCCATCCCAAAAATTCGAAGTTTTTAGATCTTGATGCTAAATTTGGTAAAAGTGGGATTGGAGAGGTCATGACTTTAAATAGTATTGAACCCACTATCTCGGATTTCAAGGAATTTGATTACGATAATTGTTCTTTAAAAGGTTGTATTTCCTTGTTGCAATCCGTTGTTAATTCTCCTCATGCTTATAGTCAAAATAAAGCTTTTACCAAACATATCGTTGATGCCTTGTTACAATCTTATGATGAAAAACTTAATTTGGAAGTTTCTATACCTAGAAAACTTAATGATGAGTGGGAACCTACTATAAAGATTAAAATTAAAGATCATGAGTGTTTTGCTTTGTGTGATTTGGGTGCTAGTGTTTCCACGATTCCAAAAACTTTATGTGATAATCTAGGTTTCCATGATCTTGATGATTGCTCTTTAAATTTGCACCTTGCGGATTCCACCATTAAAAAGCCAATGGGAAGGATCAATGATGTTCTCATTGTCGCAAATAGAAATTTGGTGCCCGTAGATTTTATCATTCTTGATATAGATTGCAATCTTTCTTGCCCTATTATTCTTGGTAGACCTTTCCTTAGAACGATTGGCGCGATTATTGATATGAAGGAAGGGAATATTAGATTCCAGTTTCCATTAAAGAAAGGCATGGAGCACTTTCCAAAAAATAAAGTCAAATTACCTTATGAATATATCATGCGAGCTACTTATGAATCAAGTGCCAAAGATGGCACTACTTAGATCTATCTTCGCTTTTATGCCTAGCTAGGGGCGTTAAACAATAGCGCTAGTTGGGAGGCAACCGAATTTTCTTTGTGTTTTTTGTTTTTGTTCCTGCTTAGTAATAAATTTTGCATCTACTTTCTGTTTAGATGTGTTTTTATCTTTTAATTAGTGTTTGTGCCAAGTAGAACCTATAGGATAAACTATGATGATAGTTGATTTGATTCTGCTGAAAAACAGAAACTTTGCGCTCACGAGAAAAAAATTCAATACATCACAGAAACGTGCTTTTGCATTGATTCGTTTTGCTACTGATCAATAAACAAATTGTCCGGTACTTCCTATTTTGGTAGGAGTTTTAGAGTTCCAGAAGTTTGCGTTAGTTACAGATTGCTACAGATTGTTCTGTTTTTGACAGGTTCTGTTTTTCATGTGATGTTTGCTTATTTTGATGCATCTATGGCTAGTAAAATAGTTTATAAACCATAGAGAAGTTGGAATACAGTAGGTTTAACACCAAAATAAATAAAGAATGAGTTCATTATAGTACCTTATGTGGTGGTTTTGTTTTCTTTCACTAACGGAGCTTATAAGATTTCCTATTGAGTTTTGTGTTGTGAAGTTTTTAAGTTTTGGGTAAAGCTTTTATGGACTATGGAATAAGGAGTGGCAAGAGCCTAAGATTGGGTATGCCCATGGCACCCCAAGATATTCAAGGATATCCAAAAGCCTAAGCTTGGGGATGCCCCGGGAAGGCATCCCCTCTTTCGTCTTCGTTCATTGATAACTTTACTTGGAGCTATATTTTTATTTGCCACATGATATGTGTTTTGGTTGGAGCGTCGTGTATTATATTAGTCTTTGCTTTTTAGTTTACCACAATCATCCTTGCTGTACACACCTTTTGGGAGAAGCCTACTTGATTAGAATTTGCTAGAATACTCTATGTGCTTCACTTATATCTTTTGAGCTTGATAGTTTTTGCTCTAGTGCTTCACTTATATCTTCTAGAGCACGGCGGTGTCTTGATTTTATAGAAATTACTAGTCTCTATTGATTCACTTATATTATTTTGAGAGTCTTCTAGAACAGCATGGTATTTGCTTTGGTTACAAATTTGGTCCTAGAATGATGAGCATCCAAGTTGGGTATAATAAAAACTGTCATAGAAATTGAATTGGATGCTATGATCAATTTGTTGCTTGATAATTGTTTTGAGATATGAAGGTAGTAATGTTAGGGTCATGCTAGTGGATAATTATGAAATTGAGAAATACTTTTGTTGAAGTTGGCAAGTCCCGTAGCATGCACGTATGGTAAAAGTTGTGTGACAAATTTGCTGCATGAGGTTCTCTTTTGATTGTCTTCCTTATGAGTGGCAGTCGGGGACAAGCGATGGTCTTTTCCTACCAATCTATCCCTCTTGGGGCATGCGTAGTAGTACTTTGCTTCGAGGGCTAAGTAGACTTTTGCAATAAGTATATGAGTTCTTTATGACTAATGTGAGTCCATGGATATACGCACACTCATCCTTCCACTCTGCTAGCCTTTCTTATTACCGCACAACTTTCGCCGGTATTGAACCCATTATTTACCTTCCTAAAAATAGTCACCATACCTACCTATTATGGCATTTCCATAGCCATTCCGAGATATATTGCCAAGCAACTTTCCACCGTTCCGTTTATTATGACACGTTTCATCATTGTCATATTTCTCTTTGCATGATCATGTAGTTGACATTGTATTTGTGGCAAGGCAACCTTCATAATTTTCATACATATCACTCTTGATTCATTGCATATCCCGGTACACCGCTGGAGGCATTCATATAGAGTCATATCTTGTTCTAGCTTTGAGTTGTAATTTTTGAATTGTAAATCCATAAAAGTGTGATGAGCTTCATTATTAGAGCATTGTCTCGGTGAGGAAAGGATGATGAAGACTATGATTCCCCCACAAGTCAGGATGAGACTTCGGACTTTACAAAAAGAAAAAAAAGAAAGGCCAAAAAGAAAAAAAATGAGGCCGAAGAAGAAAAAAGGAGAAAAAGAAAAAAAGAAAAAGAAAAAAAATAAAATGAGAGAAAAAGAGAGAAGGGACAATGCTACTATCTCTTTTTCCACACTTGTGCTTCAAAGTAGCACCATGATATTCATGATAAAGAGTCTCATATATTGTCACTTTCATATACTAGTGGGAATTTTTCATTATAGAACTTGGCTTGTATATTCCAATGATGGGCTTCCTCAAAATGCCCTAGGTCTTCGTGAGCAAGCAAGTTGGATGCACACCCACTTAGTTTCTTTTTGTTGAGCTTTCATATATTTATAGCTCTAGTGCATCCATTGCATGGCAATCCCTGCTCACTCACATTGATATCTATTGATGGACATCTCCATAGCCCGTTCATACGCCTAGTTGATGTGAGATTATCTTCTCCCTTTTTGTCCTTACAACTACCACCATTTACCACCATAGTGCTATGTCCATGGCTTGCGCTCATGTATTGCGTAAGAGTTGAAAAAGTTGAAGCGCGTTAAAAAGTATGAAACAATTGCTCGGCTCGTCATCGGGGTTGTACATGACGGGAGTATTTTGTGTAATGAAAATGAAGCATGGCCTAACTATATGATTTTGTAGGGATAAGCTTTCTTTGGCTATGTTATTTTGATAGGACATGATTATTTTTTAGTATGCTTTGAAGCATTATTATTTTTATGTTTTATAGGATTTTATCTTGAATCATTTGGATCTGAACATTCATGCCAAATTAAAGAAAATTACATTGAGACTTATGCTAGGTAGCATTCCACATCAAAAATTCTCTTTTTATCATTTACCTACTCGAGGACGAGCAGGAATTTAGCTTGGGCATGCTTGATACGTCTCCAACGTATCTATAATTTTTGATTGTTCCATGCTATTATATTAACCCTTTTTTATGTATATGGGCTTTATTTTACACATTTATATCATTTTTGGGACTAACCTACTAACCGGAGGCCCAGCCCCTATTGCTGTTTTTTTGCCTATTTCAGTATTTTGAAGAAAAGGAATATCAAATGGAGTCCAAACGGAATGAAACCTTCGGAGGCGTGATTTTTGGAACAAACGTGATCCAGAGGACTTGGAGTGCAAGTCAAGAAGCAGCCGAGGCGGCCACGAGATAGGACG
>NC_041389.1:44542302-44565223 GCF_002162155.2 Triticum dicoccoides
CGGGCGACCACCGACGTACTTCTTCATCCTATATAAGCCTGCGTACCCCGAAAACATCCAGGGAGCACCCGAAACACAATTTCCACCGCTGTAACCTTCTGTATCCGCGAGATCCCATCTTGGAGCCTTCGTTGGCATTCTGCCGGAGGGGGAATCGACCACGGAGGGCTTCTACATCAACACCATAGCCCTTCAGATGAGTTGTGAGTAGTTTACCACATACCTATGGGTCCATAGTTATTAGCTAGATGGCCTCTTCTCTCTTTTTGGATCTCAATACAATGTTCTCCCCCTCTCTTGTGGAGATCTATTCGATGTAATCTCTTTTTGCGGTGTGTTTGTCGAGATCCGATGAATTGTGGGTTTATGATCAAGTTTATCTATGAATAATATTTGATTCTTCTCTGAATTCTTTTATGTATGATTGAGTTATCTTTACAAGTCTCTTCGAATTATCAGTTTGGTTTGGTCTACTAGATTGATCTTTCTTTCCATGGGAGAAGTGCTTAGCTTTGGGTTCAATCTTGCGGTGTCCTTACCCAGTGACAGAAAGGGTTGCAAGGCACGTATTGTATTGTTGCTATCGAGGATAAAAAGATGGGGTTTATATCATATTGCATGAGTTTATCCCTCTACATCATGTCATCTTGCTTAAGGCGTTACTCTGTTCTTATGAACTTAATACTCTAGATGCAGGCAGGAGTCGGTCGATGTGTGGAGTAATAGTAGTAGATGCAGGCAAGAGTCGGTCTACTTGTCACGGACGTGATGCCTATATACATGATCATGCCTAGATAATCTCATAATTATTCGCTTTTCTATCAATTGCTCGATAGTAATTTGTTCACCCACCGTAACACTTATGCTATCTTGAGAGAAGCCTCTAGTGAAACCTATGGCCCCCGGGTCTATCTCTTATCATATTTGCTTCCAATCTACTTTTATTTGCATCTTTACTTTTTGCATCTATATTATAAAATACCAAAAATATATTTATCTCATCATACTATCTCTATTAGATCTCACTTTCGCAACTGGCCGTGAAGGGATTGACAACCCCTTTATTGCGTTGGTTGTGAGTTCTTTTTTTGTTTGTGTAGGTGTGTGGGACTTTTGAGGAGCCTCCTACTAGATTGATACCTTGGTTCTCAAAAACTGAGGGAAATACTTACGCTACTTTGCTGCATCACCCTTTCCTCTTCAAGGAAAACCAACGCAAGCTCAAGATGTAGCACTGCCTCGCTGCTTCTTGACGTCCACTCCAAGTCTCCTGGATTGCGTTTGTTCCAAAAAGATCGCTCCCAAAGGTTTCATTCCGTTTGGACTCCGTTTGATATTCCTTTTCTTTGAAGCACTGAAATAGGAAAAAAACAGCAATTCGGGTTGGGCCTCTGGTTAGTAGGTTAGTCCCAAAAATGATATAAAAGTGTTGAGTAAAGCCCATAAACATCCAAAACGGGTAATATAATAGCATGGAACAATCAAAAATTATAGATACGTTGGAGACATATCACCAAGGAAGAAGCAGGAGGGGGCTCTCTCCCCCTCTCTCCTGGTGGCGTCGGAGTGCCGCCGGGGCTAGGATCGTGACGGCGATCTACATCAACAATCTTGCTACCGTCAACACCAACTCTCTCCCCCTCTATACAGTGGTTTAACACCCCTTCTTCCCGTTGTAATCTCTACTTAAACATGGTGCTCAACTCCATATATTATTTCCCAATGATTTATGGTTATCCTATGATGTTTGAGTAGATCCATTTTGTCCTATGGGTTAATCGTGATCTTTGTTGGTATGATTGTATATTTTATTTATGGTGCTGTCCTACAGTGCCCTCTGTCTCGCGCAAACGTTAGGGGGCCCTGCTGTAGGGTGTTGCAATATGTTCATGGTTTGCTTATTGTCATTGTTGCGACGGATGACAGCAGCCTAAACGCGGATAAGTGGGTCATGGCCTATGGGAGTAAAGAGGACTTGATACTTAATGCTATGGTTGGGTTCACGACCTTAATGATCTTTAGTAGTTGCAGATGCTTTCTAGAGTTCCAATGATAAGATATGATCCAAGTAGAGAAAGTATGTTAGCTCATGCCTCTCCCTCATATAAAATTACAAGAATGATTACCGGTACTTGTTATAAATTGCCTAGGGACAAATGACTTTCTCGTTGACAAAAGCTATCCACTTTTATTATATTGCAATTTATCTGTAGTTTTATTCTCGCAAAGTACTCATAGTTTTATTCTTGTAAAATAGTTTCATACTTGTTCTAGGTAAAGCAAACGTCAAGTGTGCATAGAGTTGTATCGGTGGTCGATAGAACTTGAGGGAATATTTGTTATGCCTTTAGATCCTCGTTGGGTTCAACACTCTTATTTTAAAACAAGGCTACAAACAATCCCCTATACTTGTGGGTTATCAGGCGGTGAAACTCCCGATCTAGGTTTCTTTTCGGGGATTTCTGTACTTATAGGAATTTTTCGCGTAGGTTTCACGTCAGGGGGACGGTTCCACAAGTCAATTACAAGACCGGAGCACCCTCCTAGGGGTAGGGCGCGCCCTCCACCCTTGTGGTTGGCTCGGGACTCTTCTGGACCAACTCTTTTTCTTCGGGGTCTTCTTCTGGTCCATAAAAAAGCACTGTAAATTTTCAGCTCATTTGGACTCCGTTTGATATTCCTTTTCTGTAAAACTCAAAAACAAGGAAAAACAGAAACTGACACTGGGCTCTAGGTTAATAGGTTAGTCCCAAAAATAATATAAAATAGCATATAAATGCATATAAAACATCCAAGATGGATAATATAATAGCATGGAACAATAAAAAATTATAGATATGTTGGAGATGTATCAGGGGAGGGGAGGGTCCGCCGTGGGGGTGAAGAAGAAGGTGAATGCGATGGGGGATGAGCCAAGAAAATAACTACGAAGCGTCCGTCGGCCCAATAGTGTCCAACACAATTTCCCATTGGATGTCACTATAATGGTCATGTAGTTCGAGGAAAGCGAGTGGTTTGACTAACTAAACATGGCTAATGGTTCGGCTTCTTCAAAACCTAGCATGGCACATGACAACTATCTGTTAGTGCCCTTGATGAAGAGAACGAACACGTCTATCGGTTAGTAGGCACCAGAAACTGTGACAACACGTCTCGACTATGCGTGAGTGCGGTTGACTAGGTGCAATACGACCATCGAATTGACGTGACACGAGAAAATATACACATCTAGACAAAAGTTGTGTCTATCACATGCTCAGAAACGACTACCAGAATAGTGCCTTACATCGGGCATAAGGCGGCATGCCATTTGTCGTTCACTCGGTGAGGCGTCTACCAATAGGGCGTATCCGTTGGGTGCCACGTCGGATGGTTTTACCGACAACCGCTGGTCATTGATGGTCATAGATAACAAGCGGTTTGGCCTCCGTACTTGTGACGGACACGACTAGCGGTTAGTAGTTTCTTGGCAAGGCCATGGATGCGCTTATCTCTGTTCCGCAACTTCGCCGGCGAGTCCGGTCTGAAGTTGCAGAGCAAGGGCGAGCGTCGTAGATAAAGTAGCCAAAGACGCAAAGCAGATGGACACTGAGAAGTATGGAGGAGACTAGCTTTATTAATCAATGATCAAGTGTTATAATGATTGCTCCTTGTTGCTCTAGGGTAGGGGGTCAAGGGATAAGTACCCACTTAACGTAAAGTGTGGAACCGAGGGGGGGCTAACCCGTGCATCACACGTGGCCACCGCCACCATCGTGGTGGACCCAGTTTCTCAACACTCCCCCTTGGGTAATTATCCGTATATCCATGCCTCAAAACTCCAAAAAACCCAGTGGGAAAAATATGGAGAAAGAGCACATAGTATACATTGTTGTATTGCACGAATTGCCTCGTCAAAAACCTCGTGTGAGAAACATCAGGAAAACTCAAGGGAAAAAGAGTACAATCCACTCAACCATCAAGTTGAGTACTCGATCATCAGGATCGAGATTTTAACGACGAGTTTGTGAAGTTTCTCTCCCTGAACCTTGCATTTCTCTAAGTCTCATCATACCGATTCCATGCACACACCTCTCTAAGGTTGATGCCGGTAATGATTTCATGAACATATCAGCAAGATTGTCACAGGACTTAGTGTGCAAAACTCTCACCTCGTTCAACTGTCGTAGCTCATGTGCATAGAAGAACTTGGGACTAATATGCTTTGTGAGGTTACTCTTCACATAACCCATCTGGACTTGTGGAACACAAGTAGCATTATCTTCATAGACAATGGTAGGGGTTTGTACGGTGTTCAGCCCACATGTCGGCTGAATGTGGCCGATCATCCGCCGTGATACACATTCTTTTGGCGCCTCGAATAGTGCCATTATTTCTAAGTGGTTCGAGGAAGTCGACACAACAGTTTGCTTGGACGATTTCCAGGAAAACACAGTTCCACCACAAAGGAAAACATATCCAGTCTGCGATTTGCAATTATGCGGGTCCGATAGGTAGCCATCATCGGCATAGCCTATAATAGATAGGTCTTGATTCCTTTTATAAAATAAGCCAAGATCTTTGGTCCCTTGCAGGTAACGGAAGACATCCTTGACACCTTTCCAATGTCTTTTGGTAGGTTCAGAACTGTACCTCGCAAGCAAACTGACGGCGAATGCAATGTCTGGCCATGTACAGTTTGCGAGGTACATGAGTGATCCAATTGCACTCAGGTAAGGAACCTCTGGTCCCAGAGTTTCCTCCCCCTCTTCCTTTGTCCTGAACGGGTCCTTGTCTGGCTGTAAGGATCTCCCGACCATCGGGGTCTTAGAAGGATATGCCTTATCAAATCCATATCTTTCCAACACCTTCTACGTGTAGGCCGACTGGTGCACTAGAATCCCATCAGGGGAATGTTCAAGTTGCAGACCTAGACAGAACTTGGTTTTACCCAAATCCTTCATGTCAAATTCCGACATCAGGTAGGAACTCGCTTCCTCAATATCCTCAGGCGTACCGATTATGTTTAAATCGTCCACGTACACCGAGATTATACAGAATCCATCTTGGGATTGCCGTATGAAAACACATGGGCAATCTTTATTTCTCGTGTAGCCCTTCTGATGAAGGAAATCGCTTAAGCGATTGTACAACATTCTACCAGACTGTCTAAGTTCGTATAGTGCCTTCTGAAGTTGAACACTGTATAGACCCCTATTTGCTCTATCATGGTTCGGATAGGGATACATTCTGGAACCTTCATGTATATGTTTGAATCCAAGTTACCATACAGGTAAGCAGTGACAACATCCATTAGTTTCACTTTCAAGCCCATGTTTACTGCCATCGAGATCAATTATCTAAAGGTAACTCCATCCATGACCGGGGAATAAGTCTCTTCAAAATTGACACCTGGTCGTTGATTGAACCCTTGAGCGACGAGCCCTACTTTGTACCATACTACCTTATTATTTTCATCTCTCTTTTCAACAAAAACTCACCTATGGCCAACAGGGCGAATGTGGGGAGGAGTTCGAAAAACTGGTCCAAACACCTTCCTTTTGTTGAGAGATAATAATTCAATAGTAATTGCCTCCTGCCAATCTTTCCAATATGACCTTTCTTGCAATCAGCGAGCGTGTTAGGCTCAGGGTCGAGATCTATGATTGAGGCAATTTTTGTAGCAAAGTTAATGTCGACCATCACTGTTGCTCAGTTTAGGGACTGCCGCGTATAAATATAATTTATGGCCATTTCGTCATGGAGCAAATTCGGCGCAAACACTTGCTCTACCAAATTTCCCATTATGGGAGCAAGGTCCTTCAGATTTCCCGCGCCGATGTGTGCGATCACATCTCTGATGGGTGTTTCCCTTATGGGAAAGTTTAAGTCCGGAATTTCATGCACTGAATTTTCTGTACTTGTGCCAGGTCTCGGCTGGCTCCCCATTTCAATTTGGGGTACTTTGGCGATAGGCTGTAATAATCTTCCTTATCCTTTTTCGTCGGGCGTCCCCTAGTACTTGGGATTTGAGAATCCGGATTTCTCGTCCTTTTAGGCCTTTGGACGGGAGAGGGTATACCATCATTTTTCTTTGGTATTTCAACCCTTTCCGGTGCATTGCGTGCGTGCACATGCGATTTTGTCACAGTCTTTAAGTCACTAAAGTGGTCAGGCAGTTGATTTGCTAAAGACTGCAAATCTATTATTTATTGGACTTCTCTCTCAGTCTTAGCAGTGCGCGGGTCATGAGCATGGATCCCCGTGGCTTGCCATGTGATTTCTAGACTTTTAGCATCAAGGGGTTGATTCTCTCCCCCTAAAGTTGGGAAAAAAATCCTCGTCAAAAATGCAATCAGCAAAACAAGTCGTGTGATAGTCACCTGTCATGGGGTCCAGATACCTGATTATGGACACAATATCATAACCAACGTATATCCCCGACTTATGGAGCAGGCCCATCACCGATCGCTGAGGGGTGGTATTGGTACATATACCTGGCAACCGAACCTACGAAGGTGGGAAATTTTCAGTGCCGACCCTTGCGCAAGTTGAACAGGAGAGTGGATGTTGTAGGCCAATGGTCTGAAGTTGATGAGATTGGTCGCGTGTAGTACCGCGTGGCCCCAACATGTAGTTGGTAAAATACAACCCTGAAGGAGCGGTCGAGCAATGAATTTAATTCTTTTAATCAATGCATCGGCACATTTTGTGTATGAACATGCAGTACTGAGTGCTCAACTTTGATTCCCATTGCCATGCAATAATCATCGAACGCCTTTGAAGTAAATTCTTCGGTGTTGTCCATTCGACCATTTAGAGGAAGCATCAATGAGCACCATGAAGTACCAAAATGCCCCGTGAGGGGCTGAATTGGACCGCATATGTCCCCTTGGATACGTTTCAAGAACGCGGGGATTTCATCCCTCACCTTGAGGGGCGATGGCTTAATGACTAACTTCCCCTTAGCGCATGCGGAGCACACGAAATCATCGGGATTCGGGAAGTTCTTCACGTTAACATTATGACCATGCGAGTTGTTAATTATATTTCTCATCATCCTAAGTCCGGGGTGGCCTAAACTATCGTGCCAGAGGTAGTAGAGTTCAGAGTCTCTAAAGACGGTCTTGAGGGTAGTGTACACGGGCGGTGCTACTATTTTAGTGTAGTATAGCCCTGTGTCAAACGAAGGAAGCCTTTCGATAACATGTTCACCACCTGCATCCCGCTTTGTGATGAGTAGGCACTCCTTGCCGTTTTCATCATCGGTCTCAATATGGAAACCATTAGCGCGGATGACTCTAAAGCTCAAAAGAGTACGAGTCAACTCCGGGTACAACAATTCATCACTAATGATCAAAGTTGTTCCCATAGGAAGTATAATAGTGGCTCGTCCGGAGCCAACTATGTGTGAACCGCAGCCGTCGATTGTCATAATACTTCCTGGAGATTTTTTAATGGACTCAAAGTACTTAGTTTCTCGTAAATGGTATGTGGGTGGTGGCGCTATTGGCAAGGCACGTTTCCTCCATTCGGGCGCCACGCACGTTCTAAAATATGACATATAATTACTGCAATGAGGAAGAAACTACATTAAAAATAAATGCACACATCTTAGAACATAACATACTATCATGTATAAATAATGGAATAAATGAATAAAATAAATATCATCCAATCGCCAAAGTAAAGAATAAGTTTATGCTCTCATAGAGCTTATAACCAAATCAAATTTATTGTATCAAATCACGGAATCATGATAACCAAAGTGGTATGCTAAGTGGACTCGGTAAAGAAGCCATTGACTTCAGCCGCAATCTCCATACTAGTGAGTTGATCCTCCTTAGAAATCATCTTGGAGGCAGCATCAACATCTAGTTGCGGCACCGCCGAGGCGATCATGTGGTCAACCTCCATGGCGACGTGGGCATCATTAGAGACCGCCAAAGCCGCTGCGATGGGCACCACGGGGGTCGCCTCTATGGGTGCAGCAGGGGGCGTAGAGATCATCACGGGTGCCACCATGGGCGCCAGTGGTGCTCCCTCTTGAACCAAGGCGAGGTGCATCTCACGCGCCTTCGAGCCTTATATGCTTCAATGACCTCATGTGGTGCGCGGCACTGGCGGGAGAAAAGCTCCACCAAGCCACAACGGAAGCAGTCATGAGGCCTCTGCCCTCCCTTGCCCGGCTTTTGCTGCTTAGCAGGGGCGGAGGGTTGAGGGCCCTTCTTCTTGCCCTTGTGGCCCCTCTTCTTCTTTTGAGGCTTGCAGACTTTGAGAGCGTTCACCTCCTAGCAAGAACTCCCCCCAAGTGGTTGCGCGACAAAGTTCTTTTTCAGAACCTCGTCCTGCGCCTCCTCCACAGGGAGGACCCAATCAACTCTGAATACCTCGTGTAGTTGCCTGGCGGTAGTTCCATGAGGACTGGACCGCGTCAGTGTGGAAAGTGGATAGGGTTTTCTCAATCTTCTGGGTGTCGGTAATCTCAGTACCACACAACCAAAGAGTCGTAAAAATCCGGTGTAGAGCCGAATTGTACTCCCCAACCGTCTTCAAGTCCGCAAGCCTCAGACGGATCCACTCTGCCTCTGCACGTGGCTTCATAGTGTACTTCGGCCGCTCAAACCGCTGCTTAAGAGCGGTCCAAAGGCCAGAAGCACTGCGCTCAGCCATGTACTCATCTTTTAAAGTAGGTGATAGGTGATGACGGAGAAAATGCAGAGCCTACGCATTCTCAGTTTCAAACTTGGGAGCAGCGGGGACCAGCTAGGTCCCCTTATAGATCGCCCTAGGAGGCTTTTTCCCTGGAGAAAGATCTTGCAGTCCGAGGACCATGACAGGTAATTCAGCCTTGTCTAGGCCAACTCAGCAAACTCCTTGTTGACAATTCCGGTCATCTGCGATTTATACAAAAATCATGAGATTACATCAGGTAATCTATTGCACAAATGCGATATTCCATTATTTAAAACATGTTATTATATGATTTACTTAATGATTAAGAGTGTTAAACAATTAATCTACAGTAGTAAAATCATACAATAAAAACATGTTTACAAAATATAGCATGTTAAGCGCATTTCTTACGTGAAAACTAGCCCAAAAATAGAATTCCCGAGAAATTTTTAAGCCTAAAAGAGCATTTTTAGCAAAAAAGACAGGTCCAAGGACTTATACACAAAATATTATAGCAGGAATATAGTTGCATAAATCTACGGTACTGCAGGGGCTAAAACACAAAAAACTCCACGCTGCAGCCAGCGCCACCTTTTTTTTATACGAGGACCCCCACGGCCACGGCCCATCTGGGCCTAGCTGCCAGTGCCCGGCTGGCCCACCCGGCCCTCACCCAAGTGGAGGGGCATGCTAGGGTTACTAGCGCCCGAGTGGGCAGGGCAGCGGCGGCTGCGGCCACGCCGTGTGGCAGCGGCGGCAGGCTTGATGGAGAGTTGGTGGAGCGAAGTGTGCTGTTAACGTGTTCCACAACTCCGCCGGCGAGTTCAGTCCGAGGTTGCAGAGCGAGGGAGAGTGTCATAGACGAAGTAGGTAGATGGAAACAGAGAAGTATGGAGGAGACTAGCTTTATTAACAATGATCAAGTGTTATAATGATTGCTCCTCGTTGCTTTATATAGGGGGTAGGGGGTCAAGAGATAAATACCCACTTAACGTAAAGTGTGGCACCGAGGGGGGGCTAACCCATGCATCGCACGTAGCCGCCACCACCATCGTGGTGGACCCGGTTTCTCAACAATCTCTACTACTTAGAAAACGTAAGGTCTTACGTTTTCATTTCACCTTTCTTCCCACCACCCTTTCGTCCAACCTTTCATGTATATAATAATTAATCACCTTAATTTACTTATCTTCTAAACCAATTTCACTTTAATTTACTTACCAAACTTCTAATCAAAATACAAGGTAATTATCTGGGGGGTGAACCCCGGGCAGGCAACGGAACCCGGATCCTTTTCAAAAAACATCAGGGCCAGCGTCGCCCCTCAGTCTGGCTCGCAATTGGACGGGTTCATCAACCGGCCAAGTCCCTCAACCCGGACGAACTATTCGACCCGACGAAGACGGCGACCCGTCCTGCCGGCTGGCGCAAGCAGACCAAACCCAGCGCACCAAGACTTCCCCAAAAAGCCAGCTCCCCCATGGTGTATCCCTCCACCCGGCCACGGGTCAGCCCCCGTCCCATTCCAGCCGTATGATGGACGACTCTCCATGACAGGGATGAGCGAGGCAACAATGCTCCACCAACTCCTCTGACCGGCAGAGGCGCGGCAACAGTGCCCCACCTACTTTGCTGACCAAGGCCGGCATGGCTACAGCGCACCCGTCGTCACTGTTGATGCTAGCAGACGGGAATCGGGCGGTGCACCACTGTAGCGGACTCGACTCGGCCACTCTGTGACGATCGACAAGATGGCAAACAGTGCTTCCTGGCACACGGGTCCCACACCCGTAGAACCCAGCGAGCCCTGACACCCGACGGGTCCCAGCACCGGCTTCCCGGATGATGACAACCCGGCTCCATGGCCTTGTAACATTATCATTGTACCCCTTGGGGTTGACCAATAAAACCCCCCAGGAGCCCTCATGCATACGGGCACGCAACACACGATCAGACTAGAGACACATTCACCTACAGGGAGAAGGAGCGGCCTAAGCCTTGGCTTGCCTTCCTTCTTCCTCCATACAGCTCTAGGAGCGACTCTGTACCATTTCACATAAACCACACTCGGCAGGACTAGGGGTATTATCTCTCTGAAGAACCCCGAACCTGGGTATGTCTTCCTTTCCTCACTCGCTCATACCGACCTCGCCTCTGGAGCCCACCGGTGCCCTCGAGCCTCTTCCTCTCTTTAGCCATCCTTTGGCATCTGCAGTCACCCACCACGACAGTAATTCACGGGTAGAATTTGATGAACATTTATTTACACAATCACATTATTATTGACATGTAAATCACAAGCTAACGTATTAGAATATTTATATCATGTTGCAATGCACGGGCCATTTAGGGAAATAAATACCATCGGTCCATGGACCGACGAAGCAGTGGCGGACAAAATAAGAGCATTTCATCCTGAGTCAAAGGCATGCGTTGGGTAGGACATGCGCATATGTGTGGTGAGATCCAGGGGCCCAATAGTTAGCACCTGGCCGTTTCGACTCACTAGGTTCCAGAAAACAACCTATCCGCCTCCGTCGCCGCAACAGATCGAACTTTTTTGGCGCCCTCTTCCTACGGCTCCCCTCCGCCGGCGACCTCTTGGTCATCGGTGGTGAGGGGGCGCCAGATCCCGCGTTTGCGGATAGTTTTAGCTGTAGGTTTTAGGGCCCTAGTAGCTTAGGTTTTTAGATCGTTCGACGTCTTGGCTTCGGTGGTGGCAACAGTGACGCTGAATAAAGAAGCTCCGGATTCTTTTCCGGCGAGGCGATTGCCCCTTTAGTTGGTCATGAATTTTGGAATCAGTCTATGCAAGCAGGGACATCGTGACGGCGACGGCATCCTTGTGGTGGACTTGTGTCCTTGTGCTCCACCATTGCGATAGCGTCTGCTCCAGCATTGGCGTGGAGCTTGGGGGATAGTCCAGGAGCGGATGCAGATTGTGGTCTGCATCAATGACATCTGGAAAACAGAATGTGTGCTGGGTTCGTGGTTGATGGATGGCAGGTATGGCTTCCTCCTCCGGCATCTTAGTCGTGGCAGGGTGCCAGATCTAGAGTTCGATGCCATGTCCGAGGTGTTGCCCTGGTCTAATTCATTCAACAGCAACGACTTCACCTTTGGTGAGCCGCTTTGGAGGTCCGCAAAGCTGCATATCAGCGATGGAACCGTGTTGAGCTCGGGTGAGAAGGTTATCCATCATTGTTTTTCTTTGGTGGCTGTTGTGGTGGTGCCGGAGGCAGGAGACGGGTGTTGGTGTCAAGCTTAGAGACGTTCTGTTGTCTTTTCAGTTTTGTCATGTCGGTCTTTACATGACTTGTACTTTGATCTTTATGATACAAACAAGACACATGTTACCATAAAAAAGTCCTCCAAGTCGAAGCAGCAAGGGCCCCCTCGCCTAAACCCGGGCATGGGCAGCCCGGCCCGACGACCCGGCCCCAAAAACCCGGGCCGGGCCGGGCCGGGCTTGACGTTTGGGCTGGGCTCGGGCCTAGTTTTGCAGCCCGAAAGATAGTTCGGGTCGGGCTCGGGCTTCATTTTTTATGTATTTCGGGCCGGGCTTTCGGGCTTCTGGCCGGGCTTGCACGTGCGTACACTAAAAAACAGCGTTCGGGGCGGGCTTTCGGGCTTCGGGCTTGACTTCGGGCCGGGCTCGGGCTTGAAAATAGGGAGTATTTCGGGCTTCGGGCCAGGCTCGGGCTTGGGAAATGAAGGTCAGGCTTTTATAAGCCCGGCCCGAAACCCGGCCCGGCCCGATGTTTGCCCGGGTTTACCCTCGCCCAGCAGTCACAGAAGCTATTCGGCTTGCTTGCCCTACTGCTGGTCTGGTGATCCCCCCTTGTGGCCATGCCCATCTCGTCTAGTAATTGATTGAGGTGCACCTTAGGCCAACTGCAATGCGCAGTCCCAAACGGACGTCCGGTTCGTCCGCTTTTCGTCTGTTTGGGGCAGGAAAATGGACACGCCCGTCCGCTTGCGGTCGTGTGGGCTTCGGTGCGCCCAATGGGTCGGCCGCACCCCAAACGGTCTGTGCGTTTGGCCTCGAAAATAAACCTCCCAAAACCCCAAATAAAACATTAAAAACAACATCGAAAATATTAAACGCATGCACTAAAACGTCTACATTACCCAAGTTCGACATTAATATAAACAAGATAAAAAAACATTTAAAAATAGAAAGGGTCGTCGCCGCCGCCCTGGCCACCGTTGCCTGCCGTGGCCGCCGTCTACTCCTCGTCGCTCGGTGAGGTCGATGTATGGAGGTGGCTGCCAGAGGTGGGCTGGCAGAGCCGCCTGCTGTGCCGGCTGCGGTGGCGCTTGCACCACCTCTTCGTGCGGTGGGGATGGTGACCAATGGCCGACGTCCACCTCGGGTGCGCACGGCACGATCTCCGTCCACGTCTAGGACTGACTGACAAATGTCGGGTTCCACCCCGTCGTCTCCTCCATCGCGGCCTTTGGTCGCGCCTCCTCTATGGCATCCTCCTTCACGTGCGTGTCGAGCTCAGGGAAGGCGACGTCGCCGGCTGCAGAGAGGGCCAGCATCTCCTTGAGGCCCTCCCATTGGCGCTCGTCGTGGATGTAGACGGACTCCTCCATCACCATCCTCTCGAGCTCCTCCTGCTCGGCCGCCGACATTGGCTCGGGGGGTGGTGAGGGAGACGTCGACGAGGTGAAGCCGCGAACCTGCCTGCGGCCACGCACTTGGGGCATGCTGGGAGCGGGTGCACGGCGGTCAGCGTGCGGGCGACGCGAGCTTGCCGGACGGCCTGCAAAATAGGACTGTCGTCGGATGTCGTGCTCGTCGCAGAGCCACGTATCCTATAGTGGCGAGTCCACGGCATACCTCCAGTCGTGGATGAGGTCCGGGAGGAGGCGGGCGCGGCGACGATGGATCTCCTCCCGACGGGCGCGGCTGCTCACTGGCACCAGCGTCATGGGCACGCAATCCGCAGAGCGGTGCCAGTTGTTTGGGAGGTGCACGTCTCCCCATGGCAACGGCGTGCGTGTCTCCCAGTACCGCTGGCACACCTCCCCTTGACGTACGGCCGCCGGCGAGGTGGGGCGCTGCCCGACGCGATATGGTATGCGGGCGGGGGAGGTGGGGGTGGAGGCGGGGTGTGGGAGCGGCGTGCGACCGGACGACGAGCCGGCCTCCTGGTCGTCCCTTGTCTTGCGGCCGGGGAACCATCGCCCCACCATTGTGGCTGGTGGAGAGGGGCGGAGAGGGGGAAGGCTAGGGTTTGCTTGTCGGGGTTGTAGGAGGCAGGCCGGCCGGGAAGTGGAAGCTGTGGACTGGCCGGTCCACGGCTTCCAATTTAAGAAAGACGACGACCGCATGATGTGTGGCTGACAGCCAGGGCCCGCCGCACGTGCGTATTTAGTTTGGGCGATGGAGTTAGTTGGGCGGCCGCCACTGTCGCCGAGGCGAACGACCCGCCATCGCGTGTTCGTCCGTTCGGCATCCATTTGGACGCAAACCGATCACATGGTTGCGCTGAAAATGGAACAGGATGGACGCCAAACAGACATAATTTAAGGATGTGGCCGCGCGTTGGACCGTGTCATCTGTCTGTTTTAGTCCAAACGGACGCGGGCGGATAGAATGGGGTCGCGTGTTGGAGTTGGGCTTACTAATTATTAGAGCGAGCGCTGGTTGTTTGGATCCTTTCATCACAAAACGGATACTCCTTTGTACGTAGTTTTTATAAGATCGTTCTACGTACACTTTAGTGATTTATAAACCATCTTGTAAAAGTTTACAGATGGAGTAGGTACGATCGCGCGTTCCATCACCAAGCTGCATTTGGCAAACAAAAAAGCACTGCACTGCATGCGGGGCCATTCAAGTTCATCTGATCTAATGTGCTGCAGAAAGGGCAGAGGGTGGCGACATGAAACTTCTGGTGGCTTCTTCGCTTTGCAGAGGGAGGGATGGGGTGGCCTTTGGATGCTCTTTTGGTTCCTTTCCTTTCAGCTGGACCAAGAACTGCCTCTGACCTGTCCTGGCTGGCTGGCTGGGTGGGGTCACCACATTGCCACGATCATTTTCTGGGCGTTTGGTTTTAGGCCTAGCAATGTCACACTTTATCATACAATATTTTTAAACTTGTCTAAGGTTAGTTCTTTAAAATGAGAGCCACAAGTTAGCAAGCCTAAGGGGTTCTTGCCACACTTTTCGTGTGTATGTCATGTGTGGCCTAGTGTGACTTGCCTAAGGTGTGACTTGAACCAAAAACTCACCTAAGTTGGTCAAACTTGTCTAACCTTTTTTTTAAGAGAAAAAAAAGGCAATCTTAGTCGCAAACCAAACAGCCTCTCTTTCTTTCCTTTCCTTTTCTTTATTTCTTTCTTTATTTCTTTCTTTAGCAACAAGGGAACTACTTTCTTCGTTCCTAAATATAAGTCTTTCTAGAGATTCCAACGAGTAACTATATACGAAGTGAAATGAGTAAATCTATACTCTAAAATATGTCTACATACATCCGTATGTTGTAGTCCATTTGAAATGTCTAAAAAAACTTATATTTAAAAACGGAGGGAGTACTTCATAAAAAAATCTTTTTGTCATGGTACTCCACTGTCAGAGTGGTTGAACAGTGCAACTGCGTTACTAGTTTTGAATCAATATATCACCTTTCTTTTTGGAAAGCTCTGCTCCATGTACCGTAAGAAATTCTTTCTGTTATGTGGCTACCAAACAGACAATGGCCCATAGAAAATAACATGGGCGGGCACAAGAAAGATCACCAAACATGCAGGAAAATGGACCGAATACCAAAAGCATAGCATAGCATTGCCCAGAATTAATCCCCACCCCATGCGCTGCATGGCTGCCGATTCGATAATTAAGACGCAGAGCAGGACTACACCACCACATTGACTAGTGGAGGACCCAAGTACTTACTGAAACCAATCCACAGAGAGTAGCATCCATAGCATGGCAATGGCATGGCAGCAGATTAATCTGACGGACGGACCCAACTCAACTGAAACCATAAGCACTAGTCTGCACGACGAAGTAGCTATCTACTAGTAACTAGCTAGAGATCATGATCATAGATGATGATGAAGTAAACGAGTGATTGATATACTACTTGTAGGAAGGAAGGAGAGCTTGGCAATGAATCATGGCCGGCCGTGCAGGTCGGCGTCGAAGGTGTGCGCCCAAGCCACCTCCACCAGCACGTACGCGGTTGCCAGATAGCCGAGGGCGTCCTCGATGGGGGTTTCGCTCAGGCTGATGCGGCGGAGGACCCAGGCGCAGCGGTGGAGGTAGTGGTCGATGGCGAGCCGGACGCATGTGTGGGCGACGTGCACGGAGTTGGGGACGTCTTGCGCGCTGTAGTCGCCGCCGTCCACGCTCGGGAGCGCGACCAGCTGGGCGGCGATCTCGTCGTGCGACAGGCCAGCGTCGAGGACGTGGAGGGCGTCCCTTGCGGCGCCGTTCGAGACGGCGAGGCTGAGCGCGGAGGCGAGGTGGCCGGCCGCGACCTCGAGCCGCGGCACGGCGTCGGAGATGTTGGCGAGGATGGTGCGCAGGACGCGGGCGCCGCCCTGCTCCTGCGCCCGGTGGCTCGCCAGCGTCGCCGCCGCCGGCTTCACGCAGGCCTGGAGCCGGGGCTGGAGCGTCCTCAGCAGGTCCGCCTGCTGGAGCAGGACACGCGTCGCCTCCTGCAGGAGGGGCGCGACGAGATGGTAGATCTGGGCGGCGGCGTCCGCCATCGATCCCCTCTCTCTTCCTTGATTCCTTGGCTCTCTCTCCCCTCTCCCGCAGCGCGCGTGACTCGAGCGGCTCAGCTCGCTTTTATAGTCCTACTCCTACCCACCCACGCACAGAAATGTCAGACGCTTTCGCAGATACACTCTCCTTCTTTCTTTTCAGCACAATTAATGTTACTGGGAAGCCCCTTGCTATTCACCTTATTCATCTCTTTTTTTCCAAGGGACACCTTATTCATCTCTGTTATTCATAAAGGGGGTGTTGGTAGCTTGGTAGACAGGTTTAATTTTGTCACACCGAGAACGAGGCGTCAACCCGTTGGCTGGGCAGCTGAGGCTGCTGCGTGGTGCTCGTAGAATTTTTTCTATAAATAAATGCCAACGAGAGTTAGCCCTTGGGTTGGTCTCATTTTCTTAAATTTTCTCAGACCTCCCATTGCCCTCTCCTATTTTAATTCTTTTTTCTTCTTCGCACTTAACATCGAATCGAGTCGTCCGACCCTCCTCCCATTTTTGTGCTTACTTTGACAGGTGTCAATTCAATTCAATCATATAAATATTTTCTTGAGATAAAACATAGCTTTATAGATTAACTGTGCCCACGTAAATCACATGCGACACAAATAGCCAATCATGAGGTACAACGGAGTTCCAGCTCATACTACCACTAGGGAAACACATACTACCGATATCTGCTAACTCGTGTGCTACTTTACTGGCCTCACATCTATAGAAACCGATCTTTTGGTGCGAAAACTACATTTAAAGCTGAAATTTGAGGTCCTTGATAACAGCAGCAGTGTAGGGCGAGGAGTCAATCACGTAAATATTTGATAATTAAAAATTCAAAAATCACTTCATATATATATATATATATATGTATGTTTAAAGGAAAGTTCATGAATAATTATTGATCATCCAATCAGTAACGGACGTACGGGGTGGCCAGGGTGGGCGAGGCCCACCATAGGATTTTGAGACAGCTTATATACCTATACATTCTAACTTGACCAGGAAAAACAAGTGTCAATGAAAAAACCCAGGAGGGACAAACACAGCCGCCCACGCATGCCTAGTCCTCGTCCCGACGCCCTCGCACCGCCCGACTCCAACGCCTAGCCAACAGCCGCCTCGCCATCGGTCACGCCCCTGCCGCCTCCCAGGAAGCTCCCGCCCGACCGCCTAGCCCTTCGATCCAGCCGCGATACATCTTCAGTTGTCGTTCTTCATGAACGAAGAATTTTTTCCTAGATTGTGCTATGAAATAATGCTTGTATAACGCCTTGATCTCTTGTCTATACCATGCTTTCCTAAGAATACTATACATGCGGAAGAATGATGCTTCTATAGAATGCCACAATGAGTTCTGGCAGCTCTTTTAATTCTGTGTTCACCATGGAAGAATGAACCATATAATTTGACCAGTACTTGCTGAGTGTTTTCTTTCATATTGCTTCTCAGTTTTGGGCACTTCACAGCAATAGAATAATTTTTAATTATTATGTTCAGTACACCAAATGGTGTTCCTAGGTAATGCACTATTTGCAACTAAGTTTTGTCTTTAAGCACCAAGGCGTAGTAGTATGCATTGAAATGAATTGACCATTTCTATCTTTCTGGTGCTCATAATAGATTTTTTTTCATTTTGAATTTGTATGCTTGAAATATGATTATTTCTACCAACTAAGAGTGGAAATGAACTGTATCGTAGGCACTTTTTCATTACATTTCAGTAGCGTTGATGGCTGATAGCGGCAACCTCATGGACCACACATATCCTTCCCTAGTTACATGCCCTCACAAAATGGATGGGGACTTGGTTCTTTGGTTGCCGCCCATCCTCACTGTTATTTCGTACCCTTGTACACCCGACTGGTCCCTCTTGGGATTGGCGCCACCTCACTCCATCGACCTCATTTGGGCTACTCGTACGGCGGTGGGCCTCGACGTCAACATTTGGCCCATTGTGGCCCTCGCCGTCCTATGGAAGCTGTGGGACTCGAGAAATGCTCGTGTCTTTCGCAACGAGCTCCACTCATCCATTGATACTCTACGTAACATCATCTCGGACTTCACGTTTTGGGCATTCAAATTTAAGGACCCCGTTAGGAGGGAGGCAGTTGTGTCTTGGCGCCTATACCTCTCCTCTCGCTGTAACCACTGATGTAACTCGCCTTTTGGGCCTTTGAGTAATATGTTCAAGCGGGACCCCCCTCCCCTCCGGTGATTGTTCAAAAAAATAAGGTGAGCACTGCTCATTGCGGGAGTTCTGGACAGATTGACTGCCCTAGTTCAAAATGAGGGTGGTGTTTCTACTTGAGTAGTTTTACTACCTGGAAAAATAATTGCTTTGTGTTGGCCGATGACACCCTTGACCGGGCAGGAGCATACTTGTGAGTAAACCAGGGCAAAAGCCCGACTAGAAAACTCCAAGACCATTGTTCACCAATCAATCTGATGTTAACAATAATAAATTGTTATACATACTTTTTTTTAGTAAAGATACCAATAGAAAATTTAAAATCTGATTTATATATAGAGGAAAACAGAGAAGAAAGTATAATGAATAGGCAACTAGACGTAGAACGGCAAGTAAAAAATAAAATTACATTTAAAGTGTACTGGTCTTCTTACTTCTCTGATTGTATGTTACCCATCAGAGATTAAAAATTGCACTAGACCGACAACAAAGAAAAGCGACATTTACGAATGCCCTTGCCATACCAGACTTTGAAAACCGCAATAGCCGCTTGCACTTTAAGACGAGATCTAAAAATTGCCAAAAGCAACAACGATTGAAGCATCATTCCACATATACCAGGCTTGTAATCCATCACCGAGAGGCCTTCGTCGGCTCCAACACCTTCCAGGGGCTCCAGGCTGAAAACCTAGGCCCAAGCTCGGCCCTGACCCAAACTTAGGCTCAAGCCCAGACTGGCCCGAGATTTCGGTTCAAGTTGCCCACTCGGGCTTACTCTTACTGGGCCTGGAGTATATAGCCCCCTTGTCCTCGGTTTTCCTCAAAAAATAAATTATCTCATAGCCAAATCGATCTAGGGTACCCGTACACATTAGGGCATGTCCAATAGTCGTAAGATAGGTGTTGGTTAATTTGCCACCTAGGACATAGTGATGATGTGGCATATAATAAATATGGAGAGAGAACAAAGTTGTATGTAGATTAACCAACAACCTTTGCACAAGCTTCAAGGTGAAATAGAGAGCAATCACATTTATTTCTCACCATCTATTGGATAGCTTATATACAACCTATTAGAGTAGTTGTATGATAGCTTGTTGATCGATGACATGGACATTTTACCAACAAGGCTAACATACAACCTGGAGATGCCCTTATGTCGTCGCCGATGCTCGATGCGGTGGCTACGAACTGCAACGGCGGCCGATTCGCCAGCGCGGTGGGATCCGGCGACCCCGTGGCCGTGCTGGCCGCCGTCCGCCGCGGCATCGACCAAGCCTGCACCAAGCAGATGTCCGCGGAGGCGCAGCGTCTCCTGCCCGTCCTCTACTCCGGCTCCGACTCGGAGGTCGCCGAGGCGCTCCGCGCGGCCTCCCTCGCGCTTGCCGACGCAGCCGTGGCCGTCACCGAGGCCGACGACGCCCTCCGCCTGCGGGGGATCGCGGACGATGCCGACGGGTGGCCGGATGAGCGCGACAGGCTCAGCCTCTACATCGGGAAGATGAGGATCGTCCTGGACAAGACGGAGCGCGACCCGCCGGCGGTGAGGCGGCAGTACGGTAACCTGTTGCTGACGGGGATGGATGTCATCCGCTCGTGCGCCTGGAGCTGGTACCACGCGCCGGCCGGTTGTGCTCAGCCAGCCTTGGCGTCGGGCGCCGTCGATAGCATAGCCTCGGGGATCCAGGCCGTGCAATTATCGCCATCATCATCACAAGAATAAGATGTCTACCCTGAAGGGCCGAGGAGGAGAAACCATCCATGTCGTTCATGATTCCTCATTTCTTAGTATTATATCTTACAACTGCCTCTCTGTATCGCTCGCTGTAAGATCAGTTCTCTTGGCAAAATTTGGTTGACCATATTTGTACTCCCTCCGTCCGGAAATACTTGTCATTGGAATGAATGTATCTAGATGTATTTTAGTTCTAGATACATCCATTTTCATTTATTTTGATGACAAGTATTTCTGGACGGAGGGAGTATATGGTTTAGCCAAATTTTATACTTATATATTGCACTACAGTTTACTGTTTAGAGCAATCAGTCGAACATCACCTTTATAAAGGTAAAGATTTCACAATTATAAGATGTTCAAATGTTTTTTGATTCAGATGTATACTCATTTCAATCCGTATGCAGTCCATATTGAAATATCCAAAGCATCTTATAATTGTTGTATTTACCAAGGTCCAAGTATATCTTTCCGCAGCCAGCTGATTATCGTAGGGGGTGCATGCACTCTGAGGGGAGTGCAACTGCAGCTTCTCGTTGTTGATGAAGCAAGAGCAAATGTGGTTACAAGTTACAACCCAGCAGCATCTCCTGTTTTGGATACATTGTCTGCAAAGCGCATGTCTAAAAAGAATCAGTGCCTTGTAATGAAAAGCACTTGCTAGAGCAGAGTGATATGGGCGGATATGGGCATACCTTCCAAGGTAGGATCTGGTCATACCATCAGGCAACATCGGGTCTGACAAACTTGACAAATGCTGCTAAAACGATAAGAGGAAAAGTTTGGTTCAATGGATACCATATTATCAATCAGTTGAATGGACAAACCTCGTTTGCACATTATTCCAGGACAATTATCAAAATTGCAGTACAAGCAAACCAGTTCATTTGCAACACAAATGGAACAGCATTATCACCATGATAGTATGCAAATTAGAATGACAAATGGAATAGCATTATCACCATGGTAGCTGCACAAATAGAACAACATTTGAATCGATACTTGCTCGGTATGTTCCAGGTAACCCAGGGGATGAATCAACTTAACCTGCTTGACATCTTTGTAAATCAGTTTATCCAAAGTAAAGAGAAATATGATTGGGTCCCAATGATCGCACCACAGTCATTGTCGAACCTGGCTTTCCAGAAGTACCATCGAGCAAGTTGTAGAGTGCATTTATGAACCATCATCAAAATGAAAGATCGGTTATTATCATATGTACGGACACAACATGATATAATCAAGTAAGCACTTGGAAAAGCCAATATTACTTTGCATATAGCTCAAGGTGGTTTGTATCCTTGGAGGTTCTCCATTTCTTTTCAGCACTTTAATGCAACATCTGGAATTGATAACTGATCTCTGCAATTGATAAATTCAGCAAAGGAGAGCACACACAAATTACTAAGGGTCAATACTACTCTAAAGATCACCTGGTGCAACTTGAACAAGATATAAAATGAATCATTCCCATAAAAGGTACATGTTTGGCCAGTGGTTTAGCCGAGTACAGAAAGTGTTCTGATAAAGGTAATGGTGCCTCCATAAACGTCATGGGTCTCGGTTGTCCCCTCTGCCTCACCCTCACTTTCTTCCTTGCATCCTGATCATGATCCATATCTTCGTCCTCATCATGATTCTCACGAGAACACTGCCCACCATCACCAGATTCACTTCCTGATGCATTTTCACCAGCCTCAGAAGCATTTTCACTATCCCTGGTAGACCTTTGAGTGATTCCCTCATAATCAGCATCATTCTACACAATGTTCCAAAATCCTTTTCAGCGGGTCTAACTTTGAATGTTGTGCTTGTAGAACCTTCATTTGTTTTAGATGCATCATCTTTGAAGGCCATATAATTGTCCTCTTCAAAATCTCCATTAGGTTCCTTCTTCTCTTTCAACTTTCAAAGTATTGTGCAAACAGCTTATACTCTCTAGGGGATTCCAGCATCAGCGAAATGATAGGTCGCAATTGTTGTATCCAACTAGATATCCAAGATAATAGTAGAAATATTAAATATCATAGTGTCCCAACTCCATGGGCTCTGTTGTAGTTTCCATACAAGTCAAAAAATCAAGAATATATTAGGGATTCGTATAATTAAGTATCTCAGATACATGTCCACTGGGCATAGTTTCCCTCATCTCTTACGAACAACCTCGAATGCAACATGTGCAATATGATCAATCTGAGGATATAGTAATTCAAAAACTTATTTCTTAATGTACTATTCAATTGGTATCAAACAGATAGTTGTTAATTTTAATTACACTTTTAAGAAAGCACACCCTAACATAACTGACGAAAGAAACAACTTTGACATTCAGAGCACTCCAGTGAGGAACCCTAGCCTCCCGCGACTCCGCTGGTGGGAGTCGCCGCCGCCACCGTGCAGCCCCCTCCGCCGCCCTTGCCCATGGCCTCCGTAGCCCCCGCCGCTTCCCCCGCCGCCGCCCCTCCCCCTCCCCCTCCCAGCCCGAGCGGGGATGAAGGCCCTGACCCGGATCCCGACCCGCGCCCCTCTCCGGCGGTCGTTCTTTTCGCCCCTGCTGCTCCGGCCTTGGTGCCTGCCGCTTCGGCCCCTACTGCTCCGGCACCGGC
>NC_041389.1:44565574-44568369 GCF_002162155.2 Triticum dicoccoides
TCATCGACCTGGTCGCACTTGGGCTTCGGTGGTTTCTCATCAAGACAGCCCTGCGACTGATGGTGTCGTGCCGGCGGCTGACCCCGGCGTGCCTCCTGCTGTTTTGGAGCCCTTGCGGCCTCTCCTTGCAGCTCAAGCGGAGGCGCTCGGTGCTGAGCTACAGGCCTTGTTCGCTGCTCGTCTTGAGGTGCTGTTCAAGCCTCTTCAAGACTTGGTTGCTGCTGTGGAGAGTTGGACTGCTCAAGTCTCAAGCCTATGGGAACCTATGGAAGCTATCGGGGGCAGCCAAGACCTTGCCAATGTTGAATCTGCTCCTCCTGTTGTGGCCGTTGGTTAGGATTGCAGTGCGCTTTGTTGTGGCTGGCTGCTCAGCTGAGTTGAGTGAGAAGGCTCAGTCCGTTGATGATCCTCCTGCCTTGTATAAGGTCATGCTTGAGGATGATCCTCCTGACTTGGCTTTTGTCCTACCCGGGATGGCGAGTCAAGGCGTGGAGGAGCGGGCCAAGGTGTCTTCTTGTTTTGACATGGTTATGTCTGAGGTGGAGCCTGTTGAGCAGTCGACATTGGAGGAGCCGAAGGTTTCCAGTGCTCCTTGCACCGGGAAGCCTTCAAAGGAGCTGATCCAGATGGATGCAGATGAGCCTCTTGGGAGAGCCTCCTCTCCGTGGGGGGAGTTCCTCGAAGAGCTTGCTCTCATTGTGTCGAGCTCGCCGCAAGTTTTGTAGGTGGGAGAGGCTGCCCCTTCTCTCTTAGAGCGACGAAGCTGCCGTTTGGACAAGAAAAACGAAGATTGCGACATTCCTGTAGCCAAGCGCGCGGAGTATAGGCGGGCGGAGGCCTTTGGAGAGGTTCCAACACTGAAGAGCAAAGGAAAAGCATCTGAGGAAGACCTGAATGAGAAGATGCAACACTATCTGCAGATGTACAAGAAGGAACACACGCCCAAGGCGATCGAGGCGGTGCGCGCATTAGTTCAGGCCAATGCTTGACCACTTCTGTTGCGAGGGTGCACTTTGGTGTGTTGCCATTGTAGAGAGTTTGTGGGTGTTTGCGGAGTTCGTCTTTGTTGGATACAAGGCATGACCTCCGTTCCTAGGTCTGGGGGCTCTTGTTTCCGGCACAGATGATGTGCCATGAGTTGTTGGGTGTGGGTTTTGCCGGTTTCCCATATTAACCACGCGTTGTATGGTTTTCGGGTCCGGTTTCCCTATTAACTGGACCATTTTCCCTCTTCTATAATGCAAAGGCAGAGCACCTGCCGTTCACGCTCAAAAAAAAAAGAAAGGAAAGAAACAACAAATAAAATGATCAGAAGATCTACTCATGCTTATGCCTTGGAGGGCAGCAAGGACTATTACTCATTCAAGAAATGGTTTGTCAAAATTGTCATCACGCAGAACACGAAAAAGTGAGTCGTTTATTGTTTTAGTAATAATTGCCATCTTTCATAAAGTAAAATTTTCCATGGGTGTAAAGTGAATTTGCCATGGCAAATAAAGGTAAAATTTGCCATGGAAAATGAAAATTAAATTTGCCATGGATGCATAATAAATTTGCCATGCATTTAAAATTAAATTTGCCATGTCAATGAACTGAATTTGGGGTGGTAAATAAGAAAAACAATAATTGCCATGGGAACAAAAAGAAATTTTGCCATGGAAAATAAAAAGTAAAAGTTTGCCATGGCAATAAAGTAAATTTGCAATGGCTATTAAAGTAAATTTGCCATGCTATTTTCTTTGCAAGGTCCGAAGAATGACTTGGCCTTGATTTTGAAAGCGAATTTGCCATGTACAAAATACATACATTTGCCATGGTCCACACAATAAATTTACCGTGGGAGGGGATAAAATAAACTAGCACGGTACAAGCAAATAAGTTTTGTCTTCTAGATTATAAAGTGAACCACATGTGTTTGAGGGACGAGGATCTTTGGCGGATTAGGTGCCCATTGATATGCATCTACGCTGTCGAGTGGCACCTACCACATTGTGTGGCGTTTCAATTCAATAGGAGGCAACGCACCACACCAGAGCAAGCTACCACGGGGGGGCTTGGAGCTTCAAGAGTGAACGACCTGACCTCTACTATGTATAACATATAGTCTCAATTATTTTTTATGCTTGGTTGTTCTTATGCCATGCAGAATGAATATATCCGGAGTTGACGACTCTGTTAGAGTGGTCTTTTTGGTCAAAATCATTGTATCTGCATTTATTATCTTGATTGACCCAATATGGCGACTGGTAGATGTAAGAATATTTTCAACACAAAAGCTCTCTCAAACAAGAGAAAGAAACATATCTTTTTCTGCAGTTAGAAAGAGTAGTATAAATAGTACTCTCTGCGTCCCAAATAAGTGTCTCAATCTTAGAATAACTTTATACTCCCTCCGTTTTTAAAGTTAGTATAAAGTTGAGATATTTATTTTGGGTCGGAGGGAGTAGTATTAATTAGTATATGTGCCACGCATTAAAACATGCCAACAGGTACGAAGGATCATATATTTGTGGTAATCCACTTCTAAGCCCAGTCTAAACTGCATCTGCCCTCACCAAAAAATCAAAACAAATACTAAATTTTTTAAAAAAATCCATTTTTTTGTGTGGTAGATAATTTGATTGTGAGGTTCACTTCAATTTTCAAATCATTTGGATATCTGAATAGCTCTCAGCAAAAAAATTTCGGGTCAGAACAGTAAACATTTTTACATATCCCGAATTTGTTTGTTTAGAGCTGCTCAGATGTCCAAATGATCTAAAAATTGAAGCGAATCTCGCACATCAAATTATCTA
>NC_041389.1:44568535-44582967 GCF_002162155.2 Triticum dicoccoides
ATTTTTTTGAATTTTTCTATTATTGTTTTGATTTTTTACTGACCGGGTGCATATGAGTCTGAGCACCGAAACGCCGCTCTCATCTATTTGTTGCAAAAATCCTTTTTCATTCATTCCTTCACATGGATGGGTGTTTTTTTTAGCATCAGTACAGACACAAGCGCTCATATACACGCACATATACTCACCCCTATGAATGCACACACGCACACCCTACCCTATGAGCACCTCCGAGAGACTGAGCCGGCATATCAACTTGAGATTTACGAAGCGCATCGCCGAAAATCTTAAAATAAATCCAGGAATAATGCGAGCACCAGAATTTGAACCCTGATGAGTTAGGGATACCACTGTCCACCTAACCATCTCAATCACAGGTTGGTTGGCCACATGAATGGGTGTTGATGTGTCGTACTCGTATCCTTCCTTCCTTCCTTCATGTGTGCCACTGCCACCAAATGAAATCAAGCCAAACACCGGATGATCCGGAAGGAAGGAGGGACGCTAGTCCAGGCTGGCACTGGCAAACGTCAGCGACAAAAGCGAGAAACAGGCGACCAGACCGGTCGAAAGTTGTCTAGGCCGTGTTTGGGTGTTGTGTACAGCTGCACTGCGCACCTCATGGTCATGGATCGATCAAGGCAGTGCGCAGCAGGATGGACGTTGGAAAGTTGCTTGCTTGCATGCCTCATCTCATCTCGTCCGGCACGCTGCGCACGCTCGCTCACGAATTACCAACTGAATGCACCTTAATTAATTATTACTAGAAGAACGCCCGTGTGTTGCAACAGGGCCATATTAACTTCAAGAGTTCAATATTACAACATTGACGACCTTTTTTATCATTAAATCCTCACACACACACTCTTCCCCTCCCTCTTCCTCACTCTCTCTCCCCCTCTCTCTCTAACACACACATATAGCCTATTCTCCCCGCCAATAAGACTTACTTAATTGGTAATAATGTGTGGACTTGTGGTGAGCTTGACTGAACTAATGGATAGTGTGATATATTCCCCAATCATTTAACAATGAAATTTCAGAAATGAAAAGATTATGTAACACCTCAAGTCGTTATCTACAGTGACCTCCCCCTAATGATGCCATGTCATCAGGCTTGCTAAGCCAAACTGCCACTTGATAAAAATCAAAGCCCAATTCAAATTTAAAATAAAGTCAAATAAATTATTTTGTCAAACAGTAAAACTAAAGTGTTCACCATATTCTATAAATTCCACTGATCTTTGACATGTTGAGCCCAACATTATTTGACTCAAAAATTATATCTTGTGAAATTAATAAGAGGTCCAACAGTAGTTAAAATAACCAATTAAATATAAAACTAAATTTATGTATTTCCCTTTGGCTCCAAACTTTTTATGCCACCTAAAAATATTGTGCTCGAATTGTGTGCATACTTTCACAATTAACAAAATCCATTTAGTTGATATAAGAATAAATAAAAAACAGTGTTTAAAAAGAGAAACGGATTAGAATACATTAAAAACCAAAAGGACGATGAAAAAGGGATCCCCCTACCCCAGGCCTTGCCACCGAACCGGCCTAGTGGTCCAGTCCCCGCACGGTCGTCTTCTCCTGTTCCCCGAGCCCGTCGCTACAGAGTCGGGCTCCCGCCCGACCACCTCGACGGCATCGAAGGAGAATGAATAAGGATGACGCCCTGCCTCCCCTGCCCCCATGGCCTCACTCCTCCTCGACGCCCCCTCCCAGATTCACTTCTCCTCCTCGCTCGCTCGATCCCGGTGATCTGGACGAAGTCAGATGCCACGGCCACCATGACCGACCTCGTCCACACGACCACTGCCCTCCCTGCTGGCTAGGAGCTTGTCGAGGAGCTCCGAATGCCTCCGCTACTTCGCCTGCGCCAACGAGATCAAGTCCAGCACCCCCAGATCGATGCCATTGTCGTCTTCCTCAATCTTCGGCCATCGCGACATTGCCGTTTGATCCGCGCCGCCCCAAGCTCCCCTGTCTTCCCCTAGGGTGTCATTGACACCGCCGTGATCTCCTCTTGCCTTTCCCCAGTTTCTCCTCTCGTTTGCTCTCATTAGGTATTTCGCCGTGGCCGAGAACCGCCGTCCGCCATGGCCATTGCAGGGGTAGCCACTGATCTCCTCGGATTGACCCCGTGGCACATGCCCGCTCCTATGCGCGCCCATGCCCGAGCCTTCAACTCTTCTTCCGCACCCGCAGGGCCACTCCCTCTCTGGCTCTCCATGCCCACGCACGTGCCACACCGCGTCCGTCGCGCCCGCCGTTGCCACCACGCTCGCCACAGCCACCGCACCACTGTGCCCCGCGCGTCGCACACCTAGCCACGCGTCACACTCTCGCTGGCTGCGCTCGCCCCGTCTGCTGCCGCCTATCCCTTCGCTCGCCCCGCTGTCGCGCCCCTGCCTCGCGTCGCCTCCTGTCGCGGCCATCTTCTGCCGGCCGCCCCCTCAGCCACGCCGGCCACATCTCTGCCCTCCACCGTTGGCCGCTCACCTCGCCTGTTGCGTGCTTCTTCCTGCTGCTATGCGTTGCTCTACCACTGGTACGCTGTTGCGCCATGCCCTCGACACCGCCGTGGACAAACGTGGCAGAGGGATTGTCAATGGAGTACGAGAAGGAGGTAACGGAGAAGGTGTGGAGAGGCAGATGTCTAGGGTGGCGTCAGCTGGCTGTGGTGGAGGTGATTATGCGAGAAGGAGCCGGAGCGGAAGGAGAGGTCACAATTGGAAAGAATCACAAAAAAATAATAATCCGGAGATCTCATTCCAAAAAAATGCTAATATCGATGGAGGGGTGATTTCCTTCAATAGGTGGAAAACATAGGAAATATTGGATGTTATCAAGGAAAGGTAAAAATTTAGGAAAGTTAGGATTTTGAACTGATTTCTATGCAAATGGGGTTTTATTGTTTGGTAACATGATATCAGTACATGCCCGTTTGTGACATAGTCGCATTAGTGAAGTTTGCAAATGTTAAGAAACTATTTATTGGGAGGAAAGTTTGTGACATGTCTGTTATTTGTTTCCTAAAATAAATTTCACTAATGAGAGAAATCGGTTGATTTAGATAAGTTAGAAAAGTTAGATTCAAATCTATTATTTGTTTCTTAAAAATTTGTTATTTGTTTCCTAAAACAAATTGAACCAATAAAAGGAATCGATTGATATGAATAATTTAAGAAAGTTAGATCTGTGATTTGTTATACGTTAGCAAAGTCCTCGTTGTAATAAAGAGTGGAGAGAAAAATAAACCGATGGACCAGGATGGGAGGGGGTGGTGGGAGGAGAGACGAAAAAAAACAGCGAAAATAAACCGTGGAGACTTTTCACCAACTGCTCCGTTAGGAGTAGAGATTCCTACTAGTAGAGTAGGTCTTGTTTGGATCGGATCCTCCACAATCAACTGTGCCCTAACTGAATAAGGGGATGTTTGTTTCCAGGGACTTTTTGGTGTAGGGACTAAAAAAAAGTCCCTAAGACTTTTTAACCAAACTGGAGGGACTACTAGGAACTAAAAGTTGCTTTTTGGGACTAAATGAAGAAGACTCTGAAGGAGAGTCTTTTTCGGGACTTTTCCAACAATGCCCCTCCCTGCACCCATTGCCCCGCCGCCCCATGATGTTGTTTGGTTGTTATTTTTCTGTATAATAGGGGTAACATGGTCATTTAATAACCTCTAGGGAAGGATTAGGGACTTTTTAATTCCTGAAAACAAACAGGGATGGAATTTTTAGGGATTAGAGACTTTTTAGTTGGGACTAGAAAATTTTTTAGGACTTATGAGCCAAACAGGGCCTAAGTAATTAATTAAGCTTATGTGTGTATCCAAGAGCCTATCTAGAGTACGTGGCCACACGCCAACGCCCTCTCCCTCCCTGCCGCCGCCGCCGCCGCCACCTCCCACCATGACGGCCGAGGAGGAGGAGCGGCTGTGCAGGCGGTGATGGAGGACTCCGAGAGGGAGTACAAGCGCAGCCAGGAGGAGCAATGGGAGGGGCTGGAGGAGATGCTGGCGCTCTCGGCCCCCGGAGATGCCTACGTGCCGGAGCTAGATGTGAAGGAGCAGGTGATGGAGGACCGGCCGCCCAACCCAATGTGAAACCCGGCGGTGTACGGGCACTTGCCATGTAGCCAATCATTGCCACCGCCACCAGCACCACAGGCCACGTGGCACCATGGTCACCACCGCCACCAGCACCACGGGTCGCGTGGGCGCTGTGGTCACCACCACCACTGCAACCTACACAAGACGCGCCCGCCCCATTTTAGGGGCCAACGCTCCACCTCTGGGCGATGCCTCCCTGCATCGACCTAACTAGGGACGACGATGAGGAGGACGGTGGTGCCTGAAGACGGCCACGTCATCGGCGGGCGGCGAATCTATCTTTTTTATGGTTTTTTATTTCAACTTAAGTACTATGTGCGGGCCGTAACTATCATGGACTTTTTAATTAAGTATTTCTAATATATTTATGTTTTAAACTATTTTGAATTGCTTTTTTTTATTTTAAAAATCCAAAACGAACATTAAGTTTAGTACGTATAAGGCCGCGCGTTGGGTGCACCCGCCGGCAGACGGCCAAAACCGGACACGCGTCCAATTTGCCGACCCAAATTGACAAAGTACAGACAAAACGAAGGTTCATTTAGGGTTAGGTTGGAGTTGGCCTCAAGCTAACAATCACTTCAACGAAACCTACGCAACCCTCGTGTGATTTTGCACACACGATCCGGTTTTATTTTGTTTCTTATCTTTTATTTTCTTTAGCTAAAAAAATCTTTTATTTTCTTTTCTTGGGAGAAGTTGCTGTTGACCTGCTAGCTCGCTTGGCAGCGCGATGGGATAGGATGGCTCACCGGAACCTTGGATGCTTCCTTCCTTTGCTTTTTACCTGGGTCTGGGTGGGTGGGGTCAACAGATTTCCAACTCCAGCGCTACAAGACAAGTATTGCTTTTCTTTGGCAGCAAGAAGGCAACTCCCTTCCCTTTCGTGATGGCAGACAAGAGGTTGAAAAGTGCAACGACTTTTGTTTTGAATTTCTTTTTCCCTTTGGAAAGCTCTACGGGGTGCCCCCAGCCTGAACATTTTTCTGGTTTTGCTACTTACGAGGCACTTGAAATTTCCCCTTCCTTCCTTCATGCCGGACCTCGCTAGAGAACTCGTCAGAGAAGACAACCCCATTAGGGATAGCCATGGAGTTGTTTTCCGGTGCGGCAGCGCTTACAGGGATGGCCAGGGCGGCGGCCAGCACAGCAGTGGGGGAAGGTAGAGGGGAGGGTGGGGGGCAACGAGGCAGTGCTAGCCATCGGCCATGGGGGACGGAGGCAGGCGGTTTGGCCTGGGTTGGCTGGTGGCTGCACAAGGAAGAAGAGACGGAGGTATAAGATGAACAATGCAAGGTATGTTTAAAGTGGTCGATGGACTTTTATTTCTAGGTACCTGACTTTCAACCCCATATTTTTTACTATTAAATTATGGATCCAACATGATTTCATTACTGAGAGATTAGACTAGGGTTGCTATGACCGTGAGGAGTGAGAAGAGAGGCGGGCACGGGAGCGATAAAAACGGGAAACATACGACAAAGGAAGAGAATGGACTTGCAACTTCTAGATAGGCTGCTATCTATCTATCCTACACTAGGAAAGGAGGAAATTAATTGCATCACACAAGGCAAATTAAGTAGATGCATAGCATTGCCCAGAAATATGTTGCAATTCGAGCCGGTTGTCCCTCGGATAATTAATATGCAGAGCAACGCTACACAACCACATTCGGCGTTCAGGAAATGAATTAACACAGATAGTAGTAGTCCCTACTTCTAATGTTTCAGTTGGTAGGTCGCGTTTCGGGTTTTATTTTCGTCCCACCTCACCCGGTCTTTTTTGGTACTTCTTTGGTACTTCCTTCCACCTCCCCCTCAGCCGTGAAAAACCAAAAAAAAACCCGCGATCGAGTCCCGCACACGCCCAAACTCCCGTCGTTATCTCTACTCCTAATGGAGCAGTTGGTAGCCTCGTGCGGTTTATTTTCGCTGGGTTTTTTTCGTCCCTTCCCCACCCCACCGGTTTAGTTTCGCGTCACCCTCTCACACAACAAAAAAAATCTTAACAGATCATAACTTTCCATGCTGGTGCAAGTTATTTTTAGTAATGTCTTTATGTGAAAAAATCAATCACGATCAATCTCTAAATATCAAATCTAAATTAATTAACCTTACCTTAAATTGCTCAATCACATTAATTAGGAAACAAAATAACCGATTTTAAGAAAATATCTACTCTTAATGGAGGGTATTACATACCAAACATAGGTACGTCATTAGCTCGCTTCCTTCCCTTCTCTTCCCTTCGTCCCTCAGTCCCATGCTCGTGGCGCTGAAGTGGCATCGACAGGCGATGGCGGCGAGGACAGCACGTGGCAGCCCCTGAAGCACGAACACGACTGCACCTCGGGTCTGCCGTCTCCCAAGATATGGGTGAGTTCTCGTGATGCCCACCCTAAACCCTCACGTCCTACAAATTCCTCAACCTCTACCATCTCGATTTCGTCCATGCTCTCATCCAAATGACGATGCAGCTCCGGCCGATTGACAATGGAGGTTTGCCATCCTTCCTCTCAGCACCCACTCCTGGAGGAACGACACGCCAGGCTGATCGAACTCGGTCGAGATCACTCACCAAGATTGCTATTCGGAAGGTTTTTGTCAAAAAGTGAAGAGTGGGACGGGATCTGCACTTTTGTTAATATAACATATACTTGTGCAGGTGCAGGTTTTGTTTTAAAAATCCAATTTGTTTATCCTTTTGTCGCTGAAATTGTTTACTAATTATGTCATTGGTTTCATTTCTTCTAGATGTTGTATATTCTTGGATTGAAGGAACTGTCTGACAAGGTGAAAGAGCTAATGGTTGTAGTTTTACACCAATGCAAATTTGTTTTGCTTCAGTGTTAAACATGACCTGCGAGGGACACTTGCATTGCTGCTGCTTGATCCTAGCCAGTCGTCTCAGCTTCTGAGAATATAAAGTGAGACAAACAGGTACTTCTTTGGTGATTTGGTTATATATTAAGCTGGACAAATGTGCATTGCATCTTCTACAACAACAGATCCTCTTTGTTGGGATTATATATTAAGTGCTAATACATGTGCACTGTTATTGTTGCTATTGCTAATTGATTTTATCAAGTGCTAACAGAGGCTCACTAGACTGCGATGCCAGATGTGGCATCACTTTTCATGCTCTGGCCCAGTTTTGCATTGGCTTCCTTGCTATCTTTGTATTTGGAAGAGATGGAAACAAGGGGCAACAAAATAAGGAACTAAAAGTATTAAAGGAATGCCTTGGAAACTTATTTTGCGTGAAAATCTGGTTTCAATTTTCAGCACACTATATGTACAAATGTATGCTTACTAAGACAACATCCTACTTGTGCTGATGGCACGCATGCCATGTTCTCGTGTATTATTAGCTTTGCCGAAGTTTCAATGATGAAAGGATTGTTTCAACAAATGCGCAGGAGGAAGGTGCTAGGACTCCTGCTCACTAGAGAAGAACAAAAGTACTAAGGTACCGTATTTCTTTTCTAATGCATGTGTTCTTTTAATATGGTAAAAGCATCAGGCATCAGATATCATATAGCAATAAAAAGGGAGAATTACAAATGAATACTTGAATGAAAATTGCAGTCAAGTTATTTGCACTGCAGTTTACCTAATGGAGCACTTGGTAGCCTGGTACAGTTTATTTTTGTCCGGTTTTTTTCGTCCCACCTCCACCCCCTAGCCAGCCCCACACCTCGATCTCCTCCAAGTTCCTTAAATTATGCTATTTTAATCTAACTTCCTTAAATTATGCAAATCAATCGATTTCTTTTATTGGTTCAATTTGTCTTAGGAAACAAATAACAGATTTTCAGGAAACAAATAATACATTTTAATCTAACTTTCCTAACTTATGCAAATCAATCGATTCCTTTTATTGGTTCAATTTGTCTTAGAAACAAATAATAGATTTTCAGGAAACAAATAATACATTTTAAACTAACTTCCTTAAATTATGCAAATCAATCGATTTCTTTTATTGGTTCAATTTGTCTTAGGAAACAAATAACAGATTTTCAGGAAACAAATAATACATTTTTCTAACTTTCCTAACTTATCTAAATCAATCGATTCCTTTTATTGGTTCAATTTGTCTTAGGAAACAAATAACAGATTTTCAGAAAACAAATAATACATTTTAATCTAACTTCCTTAAATTATGCAAATCAATTGATTCCTTTTATTGGTTCAATTTGTCTGAGGAAACAAATAACAGATTTTTAGGAAACAAATAATACATTTTAATCTAACTTCCCTAACTTATTAGTGAAATTTGTTTTAGGAAACAAATAACAGACACGTCACAACTTTCCTCCCAATAAATAGTTTCTTAACATTTGCAAACTTTTCTAATCAGACACGTCACAAACGGGCAGGTACTGATATCACGTTATCAAATAATAAAACCCCATTTGCATAGAAATCAGTTCAAAAATCCTAACTCTCCTAAATTTTTACCTTTCCTTGATAGCAACAAACATTTTCTATGTTTTCCATCGATATTAGCATTTTTTTGAACTGAGATCTCCGGGTTATGATTTTTTTTGTGATTCTTTCCAATTGTGACCTCTCCTTCCACTCCGGCTCCTTGTCGGATAAACACCTCCACCATAGCCAGGTGACACCGCCCCAGACCTCCTGCCTCTCCACACCTTCTCCGCCACCTCCTTCTCGTACTCCATTAACAATCCCTCCGCCACATTTGTTCACGGCGGTGTCGAGGGCATGGTGCAGCAGCGTACCAGCGGTAGAGCAGCGCATATCAGCAGGAAGCAACACGCAGTAGGCGAGGCTGAGGGGGCGGCCGGCAGAAGATGGCCATGACTGGAGGCGGCGCGAGGCAGGGGGGCAGCAGACGGGGCGAGCGCAGCCAGCGAGAGTGTGGCGCATGACCAGGGTGTGTGTCGTGCGGGGCACAGTGGTGCGGTGGCTGCGGCGAGCGCGACGGCAGCGGCGGGCGCGACCGACGCAGTGTAGCGGGCGTGGGCATGGAGTGGGAGTGGCCCCGCGGGTGCGGAAGAAGAGCGGCAGGCTCGGGCATGGGCGTGCATAGGAGCAGGCATGTGCCACGGGGTCAATCCGAGGAGCTCGGTGGCTACCCCTGCAATGGCCATGGCGGACGGCGGTTCTCGGCCACGGCGAAATACCTAACGAGAGCAAACGAGAGGGGAGACAAGGGAAAGGCAAGAGGAGATCATGGCGGTGTCAATGGCGCCCTAAGGGAAGACATGGGAGCTCGGGGCGGCGCGGATCGAACGGCAATGTCGCGGTGGCCCAAGGTTGAGGAAGACGGCAGCGAAGTCGATGCGGGGGTGCTGGACTTGATCTCGTTGGCGCAGACGAAGTAGCGAAGGCATTCGGAGCTCCTCGACAAGCTCCTAGCCCGCAGGGAGGGCAGTGGCCATGTGGACGGGGTCGGTCATGGTGGCCGTGGCGTCTGACTTCGTCCAGATCGACGGGATCGAGCGAGCGAGGAGGAGAAGTGGATTTGGGAGGGGGCGTCAAGGAGGAGTGAGGCCATGGGGTAGGGAAGGCAGGGCGTCACCCTTATCCATTCTCCTTCGATGCCAGCGAGGTGGTCGGGCGGGAGCCCGTCTCAGTAGCGACACGGCTCGGGGAACAGGAAAAGACGACCGCGCGGGGACTGGACCGCTGAGCCGGTTCGGTGGCAAGGCCCGGGGGGCAGGGCGAATCCCCTTTTACGTCGTCCTTTTGGTTTTTCAATGTATTCTAATCTGTCTCTCCTTTTTAACACCGTTTTCTATTTATTATTATCAACTAAATGATCTCTACTCCTAATGTCTCAGTTGGTAGTCTCCATTTCGGGTTTATTTTCGTCCCACTCCCGAGTGAGGGAGAGGGGGAGAGAGAGTGAGGAAGAGGTAGGGAGAGGATGTGTGTGTGAGAGAGAGAGAATTTGATGGTAAAAAAGGTCGTCGATGTCACTTAATATGTATGAGAATATTCAATGTAATATTAACATAATGGATATTGAACTTTTAAAGTTAATGTGGCCCCGTTGCAACGCACGGGCGTTCTCCTAGTATATATAGCAGCGCAGTAATCCGATCCAACCAACCTGAAATCATGAGTAGTCTGCACAATAATAAACTAGCAAGAGATCATAATTCATAGCTACGTAGCACCGATACGCCCAGGAAGTGCCGTATCGCCGTTCCGGACGGCTCCGATACGCCGATACGGCCGATACGTCTTCGATACGCGTGTCAAAGAAGTATCCCTTTTTTGATTTAAACAAAAAGAAAAAAATGCTGATACGGCAGCGACACGCTCGTGACACGGCTGGGACACCGCGAACGACCGAGCGCAGCCCCGAGCGAGCCCAATAGCCCACGACCACGTAAACCTAATCTCTTTCTCGCATTCTGTTCGACCGCATGAGGAAGGGCTCCAGGGCACTCGCCGCCGCCGCCGCCCTGCAGGGGCTCGCCGTCGTCGCCTCCGCCACCTGGTGGGGCTCGCCGCCGCCGTCCACACAGCCTGGAATCGCCTCTCCGCATCGAGTCTTCTGCCCCGCCGTCGCAATGTAAACAATCTCCCTGAGCACCGAGTTGTCTATGCGTGCTTGCTGTATGCTTGATGTATGCTTGCCTGCTTGCTGGATTATTGCTTGGCTGTGCTTGTTGGCTTCCGTAGTACTAGTACACCGAGAGAAATAGCTGCACAAAGGAGGCTATCACTTCTATCTATTGCTGTTTGTTGATGTTTGTTGGATAAAATTGCTTGCTGATGTTGCTGCTTATTGATGTATTTTCTATTTTGCGTACACCATGAGGAGTTGAGGACCTGGATCATTCAAGACAAAAGAAAAGAGGCTTGACATTTTGTTATGTTGGTTTTTATTACATGTCATTTTTATTAATTATTTATATATACTCGACGTATCGCATATTGCTGTTTCTAGAAACTGCCGTATCCCGTATCGCCGTACTCGTATCGCCGTATCGGTGTCGCCGTATCGGTGCAACGTAGATTCATAGCTAGGTAGATGAAGTAAACGACTTGATAAATACGTAGATCTTGGCTTGGACGATCAGCCCGATGAGTGAGGTGACCCTGCAGTGGAATCAACACAACACAAGCAAGAATTACTTGGTAGTAAGGTTAGATCAACGCAACGCAATAGGAACAAATAAGCACAGATGCATAAACAAGAATTTGTGTGCAGCGCACGCAGCTAGCCGAAGTGCGCGCGGGCCTCGGCCGTGGACTGCAGCAGGGCGTCCCAGCCATGGATCGTGCCGACGATGCGCGCCCGAGCATCGTCGATATCGGCGGCGACGAGGCCGGCGCCCGCGAGCGCCACGGCCATGGCGCGCACTCGGCCGTTGAGGCTCTTGAGCCGGCCCTGCGCGCTGCGCACGCGGTCGATGGCGTGGGCGAGGTGGACTCGGGCGGGCCGGCCGCCGCGCAGCGGTGGAACGCCCAGGCCCTTGGAGTCGACCAGGAGGTCGGCCGCCCTCAGGCTCGCCTCGGCGTCCCCGAGAGCCGCCCACGCCTCGTCCAGCGTCACCCGCGCCTCCACCACAAGACTCATCTGCAGGCCGTTGGCCTGCCATTCCGCCATGGCAGCGCGCAGCAGGTCGAGGCTGCCCCGGTGCTCCGCCAGCGTCTCGTGCACGGCGGCGAGCCGATCGCGGAACCAGAGCGGCATCGTCGACATCGCCGGCTGTCGTGGGGGTGGGGAGAGGAGGGGAAGGGGTAGGGAGGCGTGTGTCAGTCGCTGTACGTATGCGGATTATCTTTCTCTACTTTATTATTACTGGACATTAAAGTTACCGGAAAGCCCCTCGCGATTCAGCTTATTCGTCAGAGTAGGCTCTCTGCTTCTATATTACTCCCTCCGTCCGGAAATATTTGTCGGAGAAATGGATGTACATAGATGTATTTTAGTTCTAGATCAATTTTTATCTATTTTGGCGACAAGTAATTCCGGACGAAGAAAGTATTATTTTTGTGAATTTTTCCCATTTGCTTTACTATCGTATTTTTTTCTATCATAAGTTGTGATGAATATGCATGTCTCGATCAATAAAATTACAAATACTCTTCTTTTACATGTGATCTCACTTGCAGGAAGAAGTACAAAGGGCTCAACAATAAGTTGAAGAGTCAAACGCTCTATTCTCTACTCCGTCTAATCTAAAATAGTAAAACTGAGACTAAAGCAAGCTCTATCTCCCCACGTGCAAATTTGGTCATCAGGTCACACACTTATATCGTTTCTGACCATCAGATTATTGTTTCGGTGCCAATTTACCATGACTGGCCGCCTGTCCTAATGGACAGCTATTCTGCTATTCTGAAGATATTTTTGAATGCATGTCGTTGGTTGGGCTTCAATGGCCCATTTAAATATCTAACTCACGAAACTACAGAGAGATAGATGATGCTTCATTGTCCCAAAGGCGAGGCACCCGAGGGGATTCGGCACTTGAGCGGCCGGTCGATGTGCTGCAGTTTGTTGCCTGACTACAGGTGTCGATACTAAAACCGACATATCTCAGGTAGGGGCTCTCGATCTATGGATCTAGGAACAATGGTAATAGAAGATAAAGGGCACGATGTTTTACCCAGGTTCGGGCCGTCTCGAAGAGGTAAAACCCTTCGTCCTGCTTGATTGTATTGATGAAGGAGTATTGAATACAAGTTGATCTACCTCGAGATCGTATGTTGTGTTCTAAACCCCAAGGCTAGTAACTGTGATCGTGCCTCTACGGACTAAACCCCTCAGCTTATATAGGTACTGGGGGTATCTAGGCTTACACATGGTCGGGTGTCAACTAGGGATAAACATGCTGACAGGTGAAGTAGTTCTTGAGGTACACACCAAGTCTTCGGCTGAGTCAATCTTGGTCATGTATAAGATCGAGGCTTCCGGGTCCTTCCTTGTGAGATCGGTGGGCCATAAGCTCAGCCCATGGATTGTGGACCAACTAGGTTGGTACCCCTTAGTCCAGGACACCATTAGTAGCCCCTGAACTTGGCTTCGGAGCCGAGGACAACAATCTTCCTCGGACTAATGTCTTCGGCTTGACAGGCGAGTTTCTCCTTCCGAGTAGTTCTTTACAAAAACCGAGATCCTGTTTATCCAAAGGAATTGTCGAGCTCCCCTTTAAGGGAGCCACCTGCCGATCACATTTTTTGAGGGTTCCACTTTGGCACCCAAAGTCTTGAGATAACTTAGCCTCAAAGACATGCTGCATAGGTGTGAACAGTGTTCCGAAAACTTTTAACGAACCGACACCACCGATAGCGCTTGAGCGAGTTATTGCAGCTCGAATCATGACCCAAGGCGGCACTTCGATTGGCAGGTCTCATCATAGCACAAATCGTGCTCCGTATTTCGGGGGATATCATCAAGGATTGTTTCACCCCATGCGCGCATAACGACACCAGAGATTGGAATGTGGCGATTTTTTTTGGTGTAGTAAAAGGGACCGTTGGCCTTTCACTGGCCTAGAAAGGCAAGGAGTCGCGAAAGGAACGCATTCGTAGATGGCCGCGCCAACTCCGCTCTTTCAGATCTAGGAGTGTAATAGAGTACGACGACAGGATCTCATCTCCTTGGCGCAAACACCCCACCCAACATCCTCTCATGCGTGTTGAGTATCATGGTTATTTAGGAAATATAGGATAGCGTAGGATTTATTCTATCTTGTCTTGTACTCCAAGAAGGTTAAACACTCTATATACTCCCACTAGGCTCAGCAATAAACAACGATTCCACCAATTTTCTCTCTAATCTTTTTACATGGTATCATCCTTACCCTGATCCTAAACCCTAGTCGCCGGACTTCCGCACCGCGCCGCCCCTGGGGAGAACGATCCCCATGATCTCCACCTGGGGCCGCGCAACCCGTAGCTAGGGTTCGTCCGTCAATCACGTTGATCGGTTGCCCTAGAGAGTCTTTTTCCCAATCCATTAATCGGATTGTTTTCTCTTGCGACGGCTGATGACCTGCAAGCCACCGAGAGTGGTGTAGCACTTTCGTGTAAGTATCCCAAATAGTTATCACCCCATAAAGAGCGGAGGAGAGTATTTATGAGCAACGTTTTAGTCACACACAAGTTGTCATAGTTCTTATGTGAAGTAACTTCTTGTGGTTCTGTAGAAGCTATTAGTGTTCCATGAGTCAAATAAACCAGAGTAGTGAATATGATGAGATGGTTGCAGCGGGAGTAATATTGACTTGGAAGTAAAAAGCATAAAACAAAGACTAAAAATAGAAGTGTTTTTCTGCAGTAAAGTGATTCAGCGCAGAGAAACTTCGGATCATGCTATACCG
>NC_041389.1:44583177-44687121 GCF_002162155.2 Triticum dicoccoides
CCAATTACCTTGTATCGTGAGTTTAGTATTTGATTTGCCTGTTCTGTAGGCGGATCACCCTAGAGTTACGAAACTCCTCCTCGCGGGTATGTTCCACACTATGGCCCCGCTTCAACGTTTCCATAGCATTGGCGTTTCCACAATTGAAGTAATTAAACCGGAACCATGCATTAAGTTTATTGGATCACCGTTATCTCATATTATCTTCGGTACTCATAGACGTCTCCACCTGTGATGTCAGAGGTAACAAATTTCCTAAAAAATACGTGTTACCTATGTAGGTCTTTAGATTATGTTGCCTAGGCCCTTAAATTGGACAACACGCATAACATTCACCATAGTATAACAATTTACTAGACAAATTATAAGACTACAAACATGAATGACGACATAGATTAGGCACAATTGATTCTTGCCAATTCGCTACATCTCCCACGCGTAGGGGGAATTACTCACACATCACAAGAGAATAACCAATCATCATTGAGAATAAAATCCAAGAAAACCATATCAATCATACCATGAAGATCCACAATAAGATGAATGATTCAGCAAGTCTCAATCTCTAGATGAGTACTAGTCAATGTGTACGTGCAATGCACGTTAATTTGGAAGTATATTAAGTGCATGCAGATATTAAGTAGAATATTATTTGCGTGTTATTATGTGATAGCACTATATTTGACATGAAATTAACTGCACACTTAACGTGTTGAGCGCTGCAGTCTAGGTCGTTGGATTGACATGATTTAATGGACGAGATTAATTGGATCTGCCCCTTTGGCTCTTTTTATATTGGTATAGATGAATAGAGTTTTACAAACTGATTTTTCAACTTGGAATTGCTCTTATAATGATGGTGAAAATGGAATGAGTATGGAGGTGAAAGAACAAAACTAAAAGATGTCCGGTGATTCTCTTCTCCAGATCCCTTCTAACTCTATTCTGAATGGAGTGGCGGCGGCTAGGTCATACGACCGCCCATATGAACGCTGACGCTTGTATGGTTGGCCTTCTTGAACTCTGGTGTGCCTGGTGCAGAATCTTCCAACATGGAAGTTGTTCCATCTAGCTCAATTTGGAGTAATGCGCATATGCCTTTTTCCTGCCAAACAACGGAAATAATAAAACCCCGATGAAAACCAAGTTGAAACTCCTCACAAATTCTAGCCATTACCAATAGATACGTCTCATACATATCTATAATCTTTTATTGTTCCATGCTATTATATTATCACTTGTATATAGTTTTTATATCAATTTATATTATTTTTCCGAACTAGCATATTAATTTATTGCCCAGTGTCAGTTCTTGTTTTTTTTTTTGCATATTTTTGGTTTTGCTGGGAATCAATATCTATAGAGGTTAAAATTTCTTGTCGATTTAATATGATTTTTTCGAGCAACAAAGGATCCAGGAAGCTTCGGGGGAGATCGAGAGGAGATATAGGGGGCTCACACGACCACCTAGCGCACCCCTAGGCCGTGTGGGGCCCACCTGCGCTGCCTTACGTCCATTCCACCGCCATAAATTCCTATAAGCACAAATGGCCTCCATCATATTTTTATCCAATTTTTTCCGCCGCCGCAAGTTCCTGTTTCCCAAAGATCCAATACAGAGGCCTGTTTCGTAGTTCTGCCGGAGGGGGCATCCATTGACGGAGGCCTCTTCATCAACCTTGCCGCATCCATGACCATGTGTGACTAGTTCCCTTAGGACCTTAGGGTCCATAGTAGTAGTTAAATGGTTCTCTCTCTTTTGGATCTTCAATAAAATGTTCTCGTGAGATACAACACATGAGCGGCATCAATTCAATGTAATCGGTGGTGTGATTGTTGGGATATGATGAATTGTCACTTCATAATCAGATTGTTCATCGAAATCAATTAAATCTTTTTAAATTAAATAGCTTTGCATGCTCTTCGATCTATCTATCTTCTTTGGCAAAGTTCGATGGGTTTATCTTCAGAGGGAGTGGTACTTTGTAGTGGGTTCAATCTTGTAGTGCTCTAATCCAGTGACAAGAAGGGCAAAGACATGTATTGTAATTTTTCCACTAAGGATAAAATGACGGGGTCTCGTCATATTGATTGATGTTTTTATGATTACATTATGTCATCTTGCTTATTGTGATGCTCTGTTTCTTGCAAACTTCATACCTTGAGATGCATACTAGATAGCGGTTTTGAGCTGGTAACCTTGGGAAGATGGTAACAGGGACACAATTGTATTGATTTTGAGGGAGTACAAGTTAGAGGTTGGTCTACCACGAGATTTATATGTGTATGAGGTGATCGTCTATGGGCCTCACCCCTCAACATATATAGATATCGGGGGTGTACTTAGGTCGGTTACATCTAGGTAATTGTTGTGTAGACGGTCTTTAAGTCTTGAAGTAGGCGCCAAGTCTTTGGAAGTTTTCGTCTTCGTGTTCCTGCGCCCGACAGGCACGACCCACCGGTTGACTACCTAGGGGGTGCTCGGCACGGCCCACATTGCCTGGAGGCGACGTGGCATGCACCCCCTAGTCCAGCACACAATTACTCGGCACCTCGGTAGAGAACATGGTCATCTACCACCAGAGTAGAGGTACCCGGGTGTCATACACTCGTCAATGTTACATGTATGGTGGACTTTTCTCTCTTCTAGTGGCTTTTTTAAGGCTGATAAATAGCCCTTTCTAGGGGTTTTTACCTGCACATATGCAATTGTTCTTTAAGGCCGATTTGTTTAATGTGAATTGTTCCCAGCACGCCGGTGCAGTGAAGGGTGTGGGTGATAGTATGGACCCGTCGCGCGCGTTTTGGTCACGGTAACGATTGTTCCCTCAGCGGACCTCCATAAATTTAGCACCTTATATAGGGAGAAAACATTTTTTTTTTCCGAATAGGTAGAAAATGTTGCTCCATGTGAACGTAAGATTATTCACGATAAAACGATCCTTCTATGCAAGTCCAATTTGGGAGAGTCGACTAAATGCTGGTAAATATTAAGCCTTGCTGACATGTATGGTCAACTCACTATTGTGGCCATAATATGCATACATGAAAACAGAACATATAGTCACGGCGTCAGAAATGTTCTCCACATTACATCTGAACCAATGAGAGAAGAGGATAATGTATTTAACAGAGAAAATGTCTTACAAGATTTAAAGTTTGCATTGTCTTGTTTCGTACAACAAAGTAACAATCCTCAAATAGCCAGTACAACATAGAGAAAAACACACATGCAATTTAGAGAGTAAATGTAAGAATCATGAGCATTGTTGCAGATTGGTAATGTTTTGTAAAAAAAAAAAAATCAAGAACTGAAGGAAGGTGGTGTGGATCGCATTTAGCTTTAGTTGAAGACAACAAATCTGGTAAAGACTGGATTATCGAATACCAACAGGCGCTAATGAGGTCTGAACACTGAGTTCTAAACAAAGAAGATGGCTATCTTCAGCAACCTCAGAATGAAGGATGACCAATACTTTAGTATGTTTATAGCAAAATCAGAAGGAAATAGAAAACTATTAAAGAAGATATAGTTATTGAAGTAACATTTGGAGCAGAAGAAATTTTTAAACAATGAATCCTTCTTCTGTTAATGTCTTTGTGGAAGAATTGCAAATGATTATCAATTCTTCTGTCTACTTGGAAAGTCAAACAGATGGCAACACCCATTATTAAAGCCCAAAGATATGAGAAAACTAAACTGATAAGAATCTAATATGTCATCTGCAACATTGAGGTGGCACTAGAACTAATATGTATCAAAGATATGGGTGGAGATTTATATTTAGTCTTAACTACCACGAATAAAGATAACTGTGCCAAGACATGGAGCTAAAATCCTTTTGGCAGTAAAATAGTCAACACTACAGAAAATCAATGAGTATATTGGCGGCATCCCGGGCTTCGGTGGCAGCAGCAGACATCTGGGAGAGGGCGCAAAGGGCGTCAATCAGGCGATCACGTACAGAGGTGAGCGACGACCTCGCATCCTTCATCCAGGTCTTTCGGAGGTCGGTAGGGAAGGTGCGCCAACGCTCGCTGGACACTTTCAGGACAGCCGAGGCACGGTAGCAATACGTGCCAGCTGACACTAGCATACAGCTAGCATGGGCCACAGCCCCGACGAGCTCATCCGCCCGGACTCTCCACGAAGCCGCCGGCAGCCCCTGCAGCCCGGACGCCCTGGGCTCGAGCCAGCGGTCGACGATGATGATGGCTGCCTCCACGGACATCACCAGCTCAGATACCTCGCGGTACGCCAAAGTCAAGGAGTGGGTTGAGGCAAGTAGGTCCAGGGCATCGTGCGGCAGCTCCTGAAACGCAATGACGGAGTCCATATATAGGACGTTGCGGAGAGCATCCTTGATGAGGTCGACAGGGGAGCTTGCGAGGGAGACAATGCGAAGCATCGCCACGGTCGCCTGGTTCTTCAGATTGGCCTTCATCTTTTAGTTGATCTTCAGAAGGAAACACATCACTTGGTCAGTATTATTGTTCATTTCAGGAACTATACATGTCACTACAGACAAATCAAGAATTTTGCTAGCAAAAATGTTAAAACTAACCATCTGAGCATAGATACAGGAACAAAAAAAAGTGATTATAGTACTGAGTAAGATTTATTGTTCATTTCAGGAACTACATGTCACTGCAGAAGAAAGCATTTGCAAAATTACCATTAGTTTTTTTAAGTTAGTACAAAGTTGTACTAAGCTTGAGACACTTATTTTGAGACGGAGGGAGTATGTCACAAGTTTGTGAGCCTTATCTAAACCCTATCCAACTCCCACTCTTATGCCCATGGTTGAATGTTAAGCAAAGATGAGAAGGCTAAAACAGAGACAGGTCAGATATCAGTTGGGAGAGCTGGCAATGAATATCATAGCAGGTCTAATTTCAGACTTGGCTCTGTGAACTAGGAGGGTAAAGTCTTGCCGAAATCTAAGACTCTTGGACTGGAATGTGGCAGCAAGTCAGCAACCCCTCTGAACAGTTTATGGTTCCTCTCCATCCAGATGCTCCAGGCTGCAGTGATAGAAACGTCCATGAACAAAAGCCCAGACCACGTCTGCCTAGTGCCTACCCTCACTGAGAAGGTGCAGTCTGTTGCCATCAGCAGCCCAGAAATTTTGAGCGATGACGAGCGGCAAATGCTAAAAGGGCAGTGAAATCTGAATGTTGAACAGCTTCCTCTTCAGGCAGAGTACAGAGCCGAGAGTTGCAGTTGGGAGTTAATACGAAGATTCGTCCTCTTCAGCATGTTTTTAGCGTTTATAGATGATCTAAAAGCAGCAGCCATTCAAACACCTTTAGTTTGAGCGTGCATTTGGATTTCTAAAGGCACTTGAGAGCAGGATCAGCTTTGACATCTCTGATCTGAAGTAAAAAACCATAGAACCTGCTGAAGGAAAACTTGCATTTGGCCCCATGTTCAGATTTCTTGCTCCACAGGCAGTGGCAGCGAATTTTGTCAAAGTGTTCTATTAGCTTCGGAGGTAGCTTGATGGAGCACATGGGATGGGATAAATGGCCAACGATGCTCAGAAGGGTTAGCTTGCTGTCATAGGAAAGCATAGTGAGGTTCTACTCTCTCAACCATAGGCATAAGATCCGAGATAGTGGGACGGGTGGTGCCCGTGGGAAGCCTGAAGTACATGAAGGGCATCGATCCAATGGAACATCCCAAGACAGCGGCGATATCAACAGCAGACCGATAATACAAGTAGATAGGTGCCATAGTTGATTTCTGAATAAAATTTACCCAGTCCTATAGAGGCAGCATAGTCCAGAAGGATGTTTACCCTTCATACGGGAGGCTTGGGCTAAAGAAGCGGGCATGGCTAGAATGGTATATCTCATCTGCGTTGGATCACTGGGTACGTAGTCTTGCGGAGACGGAGAGGGAATTGGCAAAACCATCATTGATGGCACAACGGCCACCCTGAGGAACTCCACGACGGACCCTATTGAGCAGAAGACAAGATTTCCCGGAGGCCAGAGCCAAAGGTACAGTTGATTCAACCAAACAATCTGTCGTCAAACCACATGTCTCATAATCGGATTTCAGAATAATGATCTCTCGACCCCAGGCACGGCATTGATGAATACCGCCAGGCAATTCAAAAAGAATTGGCATCCATATGTGAAACGAAAGATCGAAGCTCATGATTTACTGGAAATGGCAACACGCATACGTACGTGGAGACGTGGAGTACATGATATGAAATGAAATGGAACTTACAGGGGTGGCGGCGGCTGGGCCGAGCGTCGTGGCGAGCTTGGGCGGCGATCTGGGCTCCGCGGCGAGGGTCTGGGGCGGCGATGCAGAGCGACGAGCGGGGGGCTCCGAGGTGGCTGGGGTCGCCGGAGAGGGAGACAGGGGAAGGGAGGGGGCGGTGGCGTAAACCCTAATCCCCGCCTTAATTTGGTCGCCCGCGGTGAGTAGGAGAGAAGGGGGGGAGCAGTGGTGGAGGGGTCGAGCTCCTCGCGGCGTCCGGCCGTCGGCGGGATGGGGGCGAGAGGCGAGAGGGATCGAGAAGGTGCGTGCGGTGAGAGTTGATCGGCGACGACGTCACCAACTCACAAGTACGTCTCCCAGCGTGTGTCACCGGAGCGGAGCCCAATGGGCCGACCCTGATGTACAGGCATCAGGGTCCATGGAAAAATTGTATACACCTTTAAAAAATTGAATACATGATTACATTTTTTGAAAACTTCTATTTTTTATGTCGACTTCTTTTCATACACATTATACATTTTTTGGTATATATCTTGTACATTTTTAATATATGTTTAACATCTTTCGAATACAGGATTAAAAATATTGAATACATGGTCAATATATTTTTCATACATATATATTTTTTTAAAATTGCTTGAGTGAAAAAAATTCAACATAGGATTAATTTTTTTCTATGTTGAATTTTTTTCAATACATAACCAACATTTTTCTATACACATGTATCCTTTTTCAAATGTTTGATTAAAAAATTTTAAATACAAGATTAACATAGTTCAATACATGGTCAACATTTTTGTTTGTACACATTTAACATTTTTCAAATACAAGATTAATTTTTTAATGCTTGATTAACATGGAATGTCCAGATCTGGGCAGCCCGATCGCACCAAAACAATGCATGTGTAACGTCCTTCACGTGATGCTGACATACTCGTTCATTTCTTCGTAAAGAGTGTCAGTTCTTCATAATATGATGATTCGGCAGATCCAACGACCAGGGTGAGTTAGGCGTGGATCTTAGTTACCCGTAGGCCTTGTTTGGTAGCCCATGATCCCCTTGGGATCCCCGTGAAAACCATGGTGCAAAGACCACCGGGGCAAACCAGCCCATGAAAAACTATCTCACGTTTGGTTGGTTCACCCGTTGGGGATATTCCGACCCATCCACGTCCTTTCCACGGGGGAGAGATCCATGCCTCGAGGGATCGGAGAGAAACCACAGCTTGAGGCCAGGAGAGTAGCGAATGCGAGGAAACGACGACCAAGATCCAGCGCTCCGCCTCGAGCTTCTCCGCCAGCGACCGAAACGATGCTGGGGACCCCCTTCTCCAGTGGTACGCCTCCATGCTCCGTCCCTCCGGCGATACGCTCCTGCCCCCCTCCCTCTAGAGCTCCACCCCTCCCGTGACGCCAATGAATCGGGTTGTCACCCTCCATCCTCGGATCTCCCCTACACCAGCTCCTGTCATCTACGGCGACGTCGACGTCCAGGTCGTTATCCTCCTCTTTGAACCTCCTCATGCTCTTCAACCCCAATGTTTTTGCTTATCCAATTGAACAAGGCCTTGTCCAGATCCACGAACCTGCTCTTGCAAGGGATTTCCTCCCCTCCCCTTCTTACCATTTGGACATCGAGGTAGTAGAACACCCCCCCCCCCATGAATCATAAATGCACAGGAAAACTCTCTCCTAGGAGGTGTATTGCCCTGGATTTTCATTCCCCAACAACCAAATGAGATGGCGGCAGGGGAAATGGCAGGGTTCCCTGTCAAATCCCCGGAAACTCCCACCATGTGGCAATATGACCCTGGTTTTGCCACCGAGACACTTGGTTTAAAAGTGGGAGGGTAAAACCCACCCTCTTCCCTGTCAAATCCCCGGGACAAAAATAAACGACTTGCGAGGCGTGGAAGGAATTCCCCCTCTCTCTCATGTCTCTCATTAGCTGGAAATAAATGATGCAAGGGAATCAGCCGACCCATGGTTTTCTCCTCCATGGATTCCCGTGTGTGTGGAAAAACTTCACCCGTGGTCTGTTTCCGTGAATATTATCTCTCAAAGAACCAAGCAAAGCCTTAATTAACTATTGTTTCCCTTTTCATGCGGGTTGTTACCACCAAATCACCTACAAGTACCAGTTAGGGTGTGGCTGGGAGATCCTTTTTCCTACCTTGGAGTAGAACAATTGCAAGGTTGTCTTCAGGCCAAATAGCATAACTTAGACTACAATAATTATTAGCTCAAAAACAACTAGAGCACACCAAATATAAACATGTCATGGACCATTAAAAACAATGACTATTGCACTAGTTGCATTTAACTAACCAGGGCTACATATCTTGAACCCAAGAACTGACAGTCAACATGACATAACAAGAGACCTACACCGGCATCAACAAATGGTGATCATCACTTCAATAGAATCCTTCTCCTTCTACGACCACAAAGACACTACATGTAACAGGTTAACAGAACAAACAACATTCTTCTTCTGTCAATACATATTTACACACACACGCACACACGCACGCACACACACACACACACACACACACACACACACACACACACACACACATTTTTCGACGCGGCCTAAGGCTGACTGAAGTGGTCCTAACATGCTTTGCCTTGTTGTATTTACCAAGTATATCATCTATCCAGCGTCCAACTGCTTATTATTATTCTTGTCAGTGTCGAAGCAAGAGCAAGGCAATCGCAAACCCAGCAACATCTCCTAATTTGGATACAATGTCTACAAAGCACATGTTTCAAAAAAGATCCATGCCTTGTTACACAAAATCGTGAAATTTTGTCTGGAATAACACTTTCTTGAGCTGAAAAAGAATTGTCATTATAACAATCTCCCAAACCTTGCTCCGAATAAAGGTAGTACAATTTAGCAAAGGGATACTAACAAGAATAGACAACACAATGCTATAAAGTGATGAAGGGATCGGAACATAGCCGAATTACCAATGTTTTTTGCCTATGGCCCTCTTAAGGCTTGAATAGAAATAAATGAAAGCACGGCGCCAGAAAAGAGTCTCGATGACCCACAAGTATAGGGGATCTATCATAGTCCTTTCGATAAGTAAGGGTGTCGAACCCAACGAGGAGCAGAAGGAAATGACAAGCTGTTTTCAGTAAGGTATTCTCTGCAAGCACTGAAATTATCGGTAATAGATAGTTTTGTGATAAGATAGTTCATAACGGGTAACAAGTAACAAAAGTAACAAGGTGCAGCAAGGTGGCCCAATCCTTTTTGTAGCAAAGGACAAGCCTGGACAAACTCTTATATAAAGCAAAGCGCTCCCGAGGACACATGGGAATTATCGTCAAGCTAGTTTTCATCATGCTCATATGATTAGCGTTCGGTACTTTGAAAATTTGATATGTGGGTGGACCGGTGCTTGGGTACTGCCCTTCCTTGGACAAGCATCCCACTCATGATTAACCCCTCTCGCAAGCATCCGCAACTACGAAAGAAGAATTAAGGTAAACCTAACCATAGCATGAAACATATGGATCCAAATCAGCCCCTTACGAAGCTACACATAAACTAGGGTTTAAGCTTCTGTCACTCTAGCAATGCATCATCTACTTATTACTTCCCGATGCCTTCCTCTAGGCCCAAACAATGGTGAAGTGGCATGTAGTCCACGTTCACTTAACACCACTAGAGGAGAGACAACATACATCTCATCAAAATATCAAACGAATACCAAATTCACATGACTACTTATAACAAGACTTCTCCCATGTCCTCATGAACAAACATAACTACTCACAAATCATATTCATGTTCATAATCAGAGGGGTATTAATATGCATAAAGGATCTGAACATATGATCTTCCACCGAATAAACTAACTAGCATCAACTACAAGGAGTAATCAACACTACTAGCAACCCACAGGTACCAATCTGAGGTTTTGAGACAAAGATCGGATACAAGAGGTGAACTAGGGTTTGAGAGGAGATGGTGCTGGTGAAGATGTTGATGGAGATTGACCCCCTCCCGGTGAGAGGATTTATGGTAATGACGATGGTGACGATTTCCCCCTCCCGGAGGGATGTTTACCCGGCAGAACAACTCCGCCGGAGCCCTAGATTGGTTTCGCCTCGAGATGGAGGCGCTTCATCCCGAAAGCTTCCTTATGATTTTTTCCAAGGCAAAAGACACCTTATACCAGAAGATGGGCATCGGGGGGCTTCCAGGTGGCCCACGAGGTAGGGGGCGCGCCCAGGGGGGTAGGGCGCACCCCCACCCTCGTGGACGGTGGGTGGCCCCCCTCTGGTGCGTTCTTCGCCCAATATTTTTAATATATTCTAAAATTGACTTTCGTGGAGTTTCAAGACTTTTGGAGTTGTGCAGAATATGTCTCTAATATTTTGCTCCTTTTCCAGCCCAGAATCCAGCTGCCGGCATTCTCCTTCTTCATGTAAACCTTGTAAAATAAGAGAGAAAAGGCATAAGTATTGTGACATAATGTGTAGTAATAGCCCATATTGTAATAAATATCGATATAAAAACATGATGCAAAATGGACGTATCAACTCCCCCAAGCTTAGATCTCGCTTATCCTCAAGCGGAAGCCGATATCGAAAAATATGTCCACATGTTTAGAGATAGAGGTGTCGATAAAATAAAATACGGACATGAGGGCATCATGATCATTCTTAGAACATCAACATATATATATATGTGAAAGAATGATTACATATGTGACATTGAAAAGTAACAATGTGGACATATGATTTCTTATGATTTATATGTGATCATTCACAATGTCAAGTATGAATAAGAAACTTCATTGAAAACTAGCAAACTACAATCTCAGACATTGAAGCAATTGCAATTTATCATAACATCAGAAAGAGTCAATATAAGAGCTTTTCAGCAAGTCCACATACTCAACTATCATTTAGTCTTTCACAATTGCTAACACTCATGCGATACTTATGAGTATGAAGTTTCAATCGGACACAGAGAAAGATAGGGGCTTATAGTTTTGCCTCCCAACCTTTTACCTCAAGGGTAATGTCAACAATAATTTTTTATTAAAACCTACATCCAATTGGGTATATATATATCAGGATCTTTCCAACACATAGTGCTTGCCGAAGGATAAAGTGTAAAAAGTAAAGGTGAAGATCACCATGACTCTTGTATAAGGTAGAAGAAAAAAATAATAAAAGATAGGCCCTTCACAGAGGGAAGCAGAGGTTGTCATATGTTTTTATGGTTGGATGCGCAAAATCTTAATGCAAAAGAATGTCACTTTATATTGCCACTTGTGATAGGGACCTTTATTATGCAGTCCGTCGCTTTTATTTCTTCCATATCACAAGCTCGTATAAAGCTTATTTTCTCCACACTAATAGATCATACATATTTAGAGAGCAATTTTTATTGCTTGAAACAATGACAACTTACTTGAAGGATCTTACTCAATCCATAGGTATGTATGGTGGACTCTCATGGCAAAACTAGTTTTAGGATGTTTGGAAGCACAAGTAGTATCTCTACTTGGTGCAAAGAGTTTGGCTAGCATGAGGGGGAAAGACAAGCTCAACATGTTGGATGATCCATGACAATATACTTTATTTCGGATATAAGAAAACATAACCCATTACGTTGTCTTCCTTGTCCAACATCAACTTTTAGCATGTCATATTTTAATGAGTGCTCACAATCATAGAAGATGTCCAAGATAGTATATTTATATGTGAAAACCTCTCTTTATTTATTACTTCCTATTAATTGCAATGATGACCAAAACTATGATTGTCAACTCTCAACAACTTTTATTCATCATATTATTTATATGTGAAGTCATTACTCTCCATAAGATCAATATGATCTATTTGTTTATTTTTATTTTTTCTTTTCCTTTTACTCCCTCAAGATCATAGCAAGATAGCAAAGACCTCGACGCAAAACTAATCTTTGTTATATATAGCTCACAGACTCGATTACATAGATAGGGATCAACACAAAAACTCAAAGCTATATCATACTAAACTTTATTCTACTAGATCAAGATATAACCAAAAGGATTGAACTAAAGAAAAATGGTAAAGATAGAAGTGTGATGGTGATACGATACCGGGGAATTTCCCCCAAGCTTGGAAATTGCCAGGGGGAGTGCCCATACCCATGTGATCATGTCTCTTTCTTCGGAGGTGGTGATGGAATATTCTTGGCGATGACGCCCCTTAGGATACGGTTCTCTTCCTCGAGCTTATTGACCTGCTGTTTAAGATCCATTGTTTCCTTACGAAGTTTATCCGCGACTGTTAAAGCTTCTTTCACCCATGGATGTTTCATAGCTGCGGGAGAACAAGTAACACTCTTTTTCATATTTTCATAAGAAAGAAATCTAGCATTGGGAGGTATAACCGAATTTGGAATTGCTAAGCTCTGGAGTTCCTCCATCATAAATCTGGCTTGGAGGCGAGAAGTAACTTCTTGATCCTCCTCCATAGCATCTATCCTTTTTAAATCGGCCTCCATCTCTTCCTCCATTGATGGCCCAAAGCGGTTAGCATCGCTATTTGCTCTTGGCCCCAGTGTCGGATTAGATACCCGACTCTCCCCGACTGACTCTTGAGAAGACATCTTGCTCTAAATCTGCAGAGACAACTCAAAATAAAAACAGAGGATTTCATCGTGGTACGGTGGTCAAAACCTTCGGGAGATTATATAATGAATTTTTACCGACCAAAAGAAGTACCGTACAAGAAAAGGAGTCCAGGTGGCAAACGAGGTGCCCACGAGGCAGGGGGCGCGCCCTCCACCCTCGTGGGTGCCTCATATCCTTTCCGAACTACTTCTTATTTTCCTATTTTCTTAAATATTCCAAGACGGAGAAAAATTGCTATTAGAACAGTTTTGGAGTCGGTTTACTTACCGTACCACATACCTATTCCTTTTCGGAGTCTGGAACATTCTGGAAAGTGTCCTTTATGTACTCCTCCGGGGTTACAGTGTCAATAACATTGGTTTCAACATTTATGGGATTATCTGAGATATAATGTTTGATTCTTTGACCGTTCACAACCTTTGGATTTGTTCCTTCGAAGTTGTTGATATACCTCCTCGATAACGTAAGGACCTTCCCATTTAGAGAGGAGTTTTCCTGCAAAAAATCTTAAAAGAGAGTTGTATAGCAATACATAATCACCTACATTAAACTCACGCTTTGTATCCTTTTGTCATGCCATCTTTTAACTTTTTCTTTAAACAGTTTGGCATTCTCATAGGCCTGCGTTCTCCATTCATCAAGTGAGGTAATGTCAAATAGCCTCTTCTCACCGACAAGTTTGAAATCATAATTGAGCTCTTTAATGGCCCAATATGCCTTATGTTCTAGTTCAAGAGGTAAGTGACATGCTTTTCCATAAACCATTTTATAAGGAGACATACCCATAGGATTTTTATATGCAGTTCTATAGACCCATAATGCATCATCAAGTTTCTTGGACCAATTCTTTCTAGATCTATTAACAGTCTTTTGCAAAATTAATTTAAGCTCTCTATTACTTAATTCTACTTGACCGCTAGATTGTGGACGGTATGAAGATGCAATTCTATGATTAACATCATACTTAGTAAGCATCTTACGAAGAGCACCATGAATAAAATGTGAACCACCATCAGTCATTAAGTATCTAGGGACTCCAAACATCGGAAATATAACTTATTTAAGCATCTTAATAGAGGTGTTATGATCAACACTACTAGTTGGAATAGCTTCTACCCACTTAGTAACGTAATCAACAGCAACTAAAATATGTCTATATCCATTAGAGGAAGGAAAAGGTCCCATATAATCAAAGCCCCAAACATAAAATGGTTCAATAACAAGTGAATAGTTCATAGGCATTTCTTGATGTCTACTAATATTACCAATTCTTCGACATTCATCACAAGACAAGACAAACTTACGGGCATCTTTGAAGAGAGAGTCCAATAAAAACCGGATTGCAATACCTTATGTGTAGTTCTATATCCAGCGTGGTGTCTTCCATATGCCTCAGAGTGACACTTGCGTAGGATCTGTTCCTTTGATGTCCTTAGTACACAACATCTTTTCAATAGCATCAACTTTAGCTTTGTCAACTTCAATACCTCTTTCAGAAATTTTATGCCCCAAGACAATACCTTCATTAACCATAAAGTGGCACTTCTCCCAATTCAAGACAAGATTAGTTTCTTCACATCTCTGCAAAACTCGATCAAGGTTCCTTAAGCAATCATCAAAATAAGTTCCATACACGGAGAAATCATCCATGAAAAGATCAACAATCTTTTCACAAAAGTCGGAGAATATAGCAGTCATACATCTTTGAAAGGTAGCAGGTCACTACTAGGAAAAACCTTATACACAACATCCACTACAAAAAATACACTTCCGTGATGATACGTGTTTGTCACAGTAGGTCACGTTTTCTACCATGCATGTACATCCATGACGATTTTATGACAGAATCAAGATAGTCATACCTGTGCTGTTGTAGAAGTGTTCCATGACATTACCAAAATTATCATCAGGGAAGTGTCCACTTCCATGATGATAAATTGTGCGTCATGGAAGTGCTTTCGTCAAGGGTGACCGACACGTGGCATCCACCGTAACGGAACACCGTTAAGCTATCGGGTCCGGTTTTGGATCCGATAACCCGTTAACAGCCTCGACCAATGGGGATTTTCCACATGTAAAATCATCATTGGCTGGAGGAAACCTGTGTCGGCTCACCGTTGGGACATATGTCATCCACTCATTGGACCCAAGGCGCCTATGATACGTCGACACGTGGCACGGCCCAACAGAGGCCCATTCCTGTGAAAAGGCCGGCCCGTTTGACTTGGTCAAAAGGTGGCGGGCCGGCCCACGGAAAGCCTGTTAACGGCCTATTCGCATATAGCCCATTTACAGCCCGTTAACACAGGGCCCGTTACGACCTCTGCAAATTAGGCCCAGTAGCGTCATCTGGGCCGTCCAATATGATTCCAGCCTGTTTTAACTTCCGGCCCATGTGTGGCCCATGAATTCTTTCGACCCATATGAGGCCCTTTGTAACTCTTGGCCCATTAACGGCCCGTGTTGAAACTGGCCCGCAATGAACAGTGTATCACTTTATACCCATTAACGACGCATTATTCCATTGGACCGTTTCCAGCCCAAGTTATCTTTCGGCCTTCTCAGGGTCCATTTATTCTTGGGCTCATTTGTAGCATTCGGTTACTTACGACCTGTTACTGTCATTTTCTGGTTGTGGGCCAAATTCAGCCCGTCGTTACAGTCGGCCCGTTTGTGGACCGTTAATACGTTGGGCCGTTTTCATGCAAAAAAACCCGTTGGGATGTTTTCATAGAGTTATCAAATACGGCCTATTAACGGCCCGTTATGGTCCACGAATAGTACGGTCCATGATTGACGAAATGATGATACACCCCGTAGAAGGCCCATGGATCCTACGACCCGTATAAGGCCCATGGATTGTACGGCCGACAGAAAGCCCATGGATTGTACGACCCATAGAAGGCCCATGGACCCTACGGCCCGTAGAAGGCCCATGGATCCTACGGCCCGTATAGAAGGCCATTGGATTCTATGGCCCGTAGAAGGCCCATGGATCATACGGCCCGCAAGAGGCCCATGGTTACAACAGTCCGTGTGTTGCCATGATTATTTTGGCCTAGTTACCAAAAATAGGCTATTGTGGCCACTAGAAAAACACAGAAAAAGAACTGTAGTGACTACAAGCAAACAACTAAACAAGACAGTAAGGAAATAAATAAGCAAGCAATTAACGCTAGCCTATTACTGCTATTACACATATTACATCCACTGGGCATCAAAGTTCACCACCAGTGCAAATATAGGGAACAAAGCAGCATATTACATACACTGGCCGTCAAAATTGGCCACCAGTGCAAATAAACGCGGCAGCAAAACAAGAGCATAACTGAAACAACTTTAGAAGAGCTCAAGACACGTTATCCTGGGTATCCACCATGCTGGCAATAAGCTTAGCAAGCTTATTAGCTTTGTCCTGTTTGGCGCTAAAATCCTCTAATGCTTGCTGTTGCACCAGAAAGTATGCATCTGAATGCTCCAGGGACTTCCGCAGTCCTTCCGCTTCTTGTCGCAACACAACTGATCGATGTCTTTCAGCTTGTAGTTGAGACTCAAGAAACCGAACTGATTCAGACAGTGAGTTTGAATAGCTTGTGCAAGCGGTAGTGGCTAGTAACTTGAACACTAAACCAAGACAGGACTTTGGGGTTGTCTCATTGTCTTCAAGATAGTCTTCCTTAGCTGTTTTATCAGCTTTGTTGGAGACCAACAAGGATGTGTCACTATCCTGAACCTTATCTGCATTACTTCCTTTACCATTGCTTAATAAGGCACTCTTCCCCAATATTCTGTCAGCATTCTAAAAGAAGAAACAAGCATGTACTAGTATATGAAACTCATTTCGGTGAACTAGTTCATTAGTAAGGTGGACATGATTAAACTACCAAGTCTTCTATTGCCAAGTACTAGTACATAATAAAAGCATCAAACAAACATATATCTATGTCCTATGGTCACTGCATTGTCTTGCGAAATCAAAATAGAGACACGGTTCAAATCATATCAGTTCAAGACAAAGCAACAGTGAAAGAATACAAAGCGTGGGAAACTACACGACACAACAAGATTTTAGATGGGTACTACGGGTCTACATGTACAACAACACTATTGGCTCTATTGTGATGCTAGTAATATGCATGATATGAGAACTCAACTGTATACGCAATTGAAATTGAAATCAACAGAGCTATTGATAAGAGCAAACCTGTTGAAGAAACATGCGTGAACATACCTGCTGTGCCATTGGAGTTTCGATTGGATCCTTCAATTTAAAAATAAGTTTGTATGAGTAAATACAGTGATACAAGAGCAAAGCAGTATGCACGATAGCAATCATAGTTAAAAAAGGCACACCTAGGCTCTAGGCGTTGGCAAAACGCATTGCGCATAACTACGCTTAATCTGTGCATAACTGCGCAAAAGCATGCGCTTTGGTCAGCAAAGCACAAGGCGGTGGCAAAACGCACAATTAACGCCTAGCGCTTTTTTGAACTATGATAGCAATGGAATCTTAAATTAGAACAGTTGTTCTTCAGGTTTAGGCACTTGTTCTACATGAACAGAGTACAGTAAGACGCAAGAATATAGTACTTAAAAATAGATAATGAGCTCATAGACCTTACCACATTCTTGGTTCGGGACCAGTACAGAACAAGGCGTTCCCAGTCATTGTCCAGTAAATGTGTCTCAGGAGAACGTAAGGGAATTTGATGAGTTTCTTTGCCGGTGAAGTATGTTTTCTTCAGGTAATTCTGATACTGCCACCAAGCATTCTTTAAGATAGCAGAGGTATTAGCATAGGTTACCTCATCCCGAGTTTCCAAATCGGCCCTTCTCTATAGAGAAAAAATGGGAAAATTTGTTGTATTATAACCATCATGGAGGTAGGATGTATGGGACAAAGCAAAGTAATTGCCATGAATAACATTACTTACACATAACTCCTGGACAAACACCTGCAACTGACATTTTCCTTCATCTTCAGTATAATATTTCCAAGATGGGAAGATACGCACATACGATTTAACAACATCAAATGCGATAGATGCTAAACTACGACTAGCTGGTTGTGCTTCCTCCACAGGAATAGGCATACTAACGGTGGAGTTGGGGTTCGACGTGGTAGTACTGGCCCTTTGGGTACTGGAGCTACCTTACTAACTGCTCTTGTTTGGGAGCTCTATGGTGGAGATGGTGATGTGTCAACAGGAACTGGGTTACTATCTGCTGGGGTTGGGGTTAGATTGGGTGAAGCTGGTTCTCTGTCCATCGCAGTAGGGATACAATCTGTGGGAGTTTGGGTTACGTGTGGTAGGGATGGTTCTTGTGCATGTACAACCAGGGCGCTATCTCCACCAAGAGGTAGCACTATTTTATTTTGAAGACCGTGTTTTTAGTCCGCTAGATACTGGCATCACCCGCTCCAATTCAAATGGCTGATAAACAGGAAACATAGTTGCCTGTACATACATTGTATGAGAGAAAAATGCAATAGATAGCGTGGAAAAAAGAGGGCATGAAATAGTTGACATGTATATTTTTTAACTAAAATGGATAGCATGACATAATTTCACATATATGATGTCTATCTAAACTGGATAACATAGCATAACATAATTCAAAGATATGATGAATAACTAAACAGGATCGCATGACATAATTCACCTACATGTTATCTAAGTAATCAAGATCGCATCATTTAATTCACATATGTGATTTATATGCTAAACAGAGGGCATTCGATATGATGTCTGAACTAAGCACATGGTGTTGAATATTGTGTATATGATGTCTAAACTATGCAATGCAAGACACTATATGCATGATATGAGCAGTATAACCATGCCAAGTTTGAGCATACACCTCGGTGGGGGAATAGGACTGGTCATCTGTCTCTGAATCCATCTCTGAGGAGCTATTGGGACCCAACAAGAGATCTGCTTCGACATGTACTGTCTGCTCTGAAGGCCTTGTTTTCACTCCAGATTTTTTCATCTCCCACCTAAATGGCTGATTCACAGGAAGTAGTTTAATGTACAAACATTATCGACAAATGGAAATGTAATGAAGAAAAGGATGGGCAAGATATCATTCAAATATATGATGCCTGGTTAAACAGGATGGCATTGCACATTTGACATATATTATGGTTGGCTAAAAGACATGAGACTGCATAATTCCCATATATGATATAGAAACTAAATAGGTGGCATTACAGAACATGTTGAAAACTAAGCAGATGACATATATGATGTCAAAAGTAGGCACTGCAAGGCAACATATGCATGATATGACTAACATCATCATGCCAAGGTAGAGCAAACACCTTGGGGGGTAAATAGGAGTGGTCAGCGGCGTCTGAATCCGCCTCAGGACAGATATCTTCCTCTGGATTACAATCTGGAGAGGGGTGGGGAGAGTTTTCCATTGAACCCACCATGGAGCGATGTCTGCATGACATTGTACTGCCGCACAAAACTCTTCTCTTTTTCTCTACATGTTCAGCATGACTATGTACAACATCTGACATGCATACGAAAAAAATATGGTGAGATTATGTAAGGAGAGCATGCAGAAATTTAGAGTGATGGTAACAACCAGTGGATGGATCCAAAAATAATGATAGCAAGCCGATGATTGCTTTAATTTAATAAAAAGACAGACGATGATTGCTTTACTATTTGTTTCTCACCCAAGATGAACACATAGGCATACCTTAGGTGAACCAGATATTAGACAGACATACTATTCATTGCTGCCTCGATATGTGCCCCACAACTAATTTAGAACTCAAGTTTGAACATTAATCTGGATCTGACTTGGAGTCCAAGAGGCGAACAGGACGATAAAGTAGCAGGTTATTTTAAGCAATGCATAACATAAGCAGAAACAAAAGAGTGCGACCTCTCTTGTGGACCCGTGTACTCCTCAGGTTCATCTACTGAGTCGATGATGGTGATGCCGTTGTGGTGGGTGCCGGCGGCAGGGAAAGAGATCTGAGGCGACGAAAGATGGTCAGGAGTCGTGATGTCTGGTTTGGTGGATGCTTCTATCGATGGAGCATCTCAGGTGAGGTGGACGACGTCGCGGCAGGAGCAGGACAAACCACACAAAGTTCCCTTCAACACCTACCTGTAACTGAAGTAATTCTGTAAGAACTCATTTGGCTTGCATGATTCTAAAAGCGCAGGGATAGGAAAAACACCAGAACAGGATAGGAATGCACATGGTAAACAGAGCAGTTGTAAACACAGGATTTCTGTCAACTTGGGTGTTTGGTTTACAGGAATTGGAAGAGCAGAGGAATGCAAAGAAACATGGCCAAAATAAAGTGAAACCATATGAAAGCGTGTACAGTTAGAATGTTATTCTACCACTAATGCACTCGGTCTTGTTTCATGCATAGGATTTTGAAAAGTAGGTCCAGGTGGATGTTTTGCTTCATTCCTTTCAACAAAATGCATGAATAATTTAATAGTAGAGTGCCGTTGGAAAATTCCCTATTGCTATGTTTTTCCATTGAACCAAAATATACCTAATGGATCAACATGAATGTATAGTAATAAGTGATGCAACAAGTGTACAACCTCTTTGTCGTAGCCGTGTCGACCTCAACATCATTGGGTTGGTCGTTGAAGCAGTTGAGGAAGAGGTGGCCATCGGAGGTGTGGAGGAAGATCTCAGGAATCTGTAGATGGCTTCCAGGGCACTGCTCTATTGTGATGGATCGTTCTGTCATTGGAGCAGCTCCGGCGAGCCGTAAGACATCAAGGCTGAAGCAGCACAAGATAGACATCGTCAATCTCAAGTGGGATTCTAATAGCATCTCCAATAGATAATGTAAAATAGATGTAAAATTCACATCACCAAAAACCACCTGACTACAACAGATGAGGTAAAAACTATTGACTCTGAACTTAACTGTCAAAACTGAAATTTACTATGGAATCTGAATGTTACTGTCGAAACTGAACGCAATGGTAGTAGAGATGCACTTGACATGTAGTTTAGGGAGGGCCTGCAGTTCATCTTCAACCCGCACCCCCCTGAGCCGCCAGCCACCTCCGGCCGAACCGCAGCCCCCCAGAGCCGTTGCGCCGCCCCGAAACAACTCCTCACCGCTGGTCCACCGCCGCCCCGGCGAGCCCTCTAGGCTCCTCGCCCCCACCCTGAACCCTAAGGTAGATAGGGGGTACCTCTCTGGCGAGCCCCCGTCCCTGCTGTGAATGGTTCTTTCTTAACTCCGGTGAGCCCCCCATCCCCTGAAAATTGACTGACTCAAAAGTTGATTCAGTCGACTGAAGTGTAGCTAAATCAGAGCAGAGCAGCAGCACGAGTGAGGGGGAGACCAGCAGCAGCAGCGCGAGCGAGCGAGCGAGAGCCGGAGCGGTAGCAGCTAGGTAAGCGAGCGATCAAGCGAGAGCCGGAGCAGCAGCAGCAGCGCGAGCGAGCGAGTGAGAGCTGGAGCAGCAGCAGTAGATCAGGCTGGTATGGACGCCGCCGCCGAAGGGGCGTCACACTGGGGAAAGCCGCCATGGAGATATCGCCCGTGGCGCCGGCTTCAAGGTAGCCGCTCCATGGGGGTGCAGGATGGAGCACCATCGGTGCCGGGAGATCAAGTTAAGGAGAAGGTGCGATGCGATGAGTGTACAACCTCTTTGGTGGCGCCGAGTAGGCCTCAGCTTCGTCCGAGGAGTCGGTGAGGATGCTGCAGTTCTGGTGAAGCAGGTCAAGGCGGCGCTGTGGGGATGGAGGAACCGTGATAGACGAGGCGATCGTCGGAGCAGCTCCTTGGAGATGGAGGATGGGGCGGCTGAACCAGCGGGATAACGAGATGGACGACGGATCCTCATCCGGGGAGGTGGACGAGGGACGTCGAGCTGTTGCGGTGGACGATGTCGTCGGGGAAGAGGCTCTAGCTGGGCAGCGGTGAGGTGGCGGACGGAGGAGGGTGGGGTTTCGCGGGTGGAGCGGAGAGGTTATGGCGGCCTGGGATTTTGAATGGTAAAAAGGGGGCGATGGGAGGGGGTGAACCATGACTTAGGGACACGCTTGTCCAAAATGTAGGGTGTGTTACAAAAGTACCCCCCAACGATTGAACTAGCGGCCCTTTCGGCTCAGGGTTAGAAGGGGGATTTCATGTGTCAGGATTTGGCAGCTGGAGGGAGTGTTCGCTCGCGTTGTAATTTCGGGATAGCAAGGCGCGGGTTGTGAAGGCGCCAATTTTGGGAGCACGATATCTGAATTTCGGGATATAACAAGGCGCGGATTGAATTTTAGGGAAAGCCTAATGTGTAGTAGTATTGTACTTGTACATACCAAATCAATTCACGCTTCCCTCAACCAAAAAGAAAACGAGAAAATAAAACTATTCAGACCACACAAAGAGAGAGTCTTGCCCCATTTTACTATACAAATGTTATTCAAAGATACTCCCTTCTTCCATCTATATAAGGCCTAATGCGTTTTTCGATGCTAACTTTGACGAAATATTAGAGCAATAATATATGACATGCAACTTACACAAAACACACCGTTAAATTCATCTGTGAAAGGTTCTTTCAATCATATAATTTTCACATTGTGCATGTCATGTACCATTAATCTTGTCAATAGTCAAAGGCGGTCCTCAAAAACTCATTACGCCCTATATAGATGAAAGGAGGGAGTATGAATCCATGTTATGTCCAATTAAATTTTTTCGCTTGCTGTATAATGCATGTAACCTACTCATACCAACATTTTAGTGCATTCCAAATGTCTATACTACCGCTGCAATTCGAACTGAATTTGAATTTATTTCTCTATTTCAATAAGAATCTACAATCATGATTGTTGCCAACTTCAACCGTCATTCGTGTATTACCTTAACAACACACCACATGATTACTATAGAGATAGATATGAACTATGTGTACTACGTGAACTCGAATTCTATTTTTTGAATACACTTAATGTTGATTCCAAATAATAGTACATTTGATGTACTAAATATATATTCATAATCTAAACCATGTTCGATACATACACCGTGTTTAGCACACAAAGTATAGTGCCCCGCCCCCTACACTATGACAAGTATTTAGACCTGAGCTGCAAAAGCCACACATTAGCCCAAATTATAATCAATATTCTACATTATGATATCTTCTTCAAGTATCCGTATCCACTTTTTTATAATGAATTATGATCTTTGTTCGTCTTTTACACCTTCACGATCCTCTTCTATTTGCAGCTAGCTAGTGCTAACTTTCTATCATGCATGCACATGCCCGCCCCCTCTCACCCACCCTGAGCGTCCCCTCCATCGTGCACGTTCATTATTTCTCTTTAGGTCGTCCACCCGCGGTGTGTAGGCCCCCGGCTCCTTCTTTTTGGCACACACCGGTCGATATACCTCTCTAGCCAAGTGTGCCTACAACAAACACATATATACTTCCCCTCTTCTCTTCTCACTATCCATGCCCCCTATGTCCAATACGGTTCCACGCAGGTGCACACTCCCGTCCCTCTTTTCATTGATCTCATACTCGCACACTCCTCCCCCCTCGACATGGTAGACCTCTTGCACCACCTCCTTGCCGCACCCCTCTCCCCCTGTTTGTCTCTCCGGACCTTATTTGCTTCTAACACATGCAGGCGTGTATACGAACTGATCTCCGTACATATAGCCAAGTTGACTATAATTCATTTTCCCCACGCACCGATACACTTACCTTGCTAGTTATATCTCTCCCTTTCTCGGACACACGACAGTTGATCTTTCTATATAGTTACGTATGCTTACCACAACCATATCGTCTCCCCTCATCATCCTTGCATACCTCCCGACCTGTTTCTCACACGCACGTGCATAGATAGACAGACATCCCCCGCCCTCTCTTATTGATATTGCACTCGTACCCTCCATTTGTCTAGCAGGCCTCTCCCACCATTTGTGAGACGCCACTCCACCACCAACCCTCCGACGCAACTTTGTATTTCTCCCAACCTCATTCCTCTGCTACACATATCCATGGATGTCGATCGATCTCCCTCAATACATAGCTAGGTCTCTCTCCTTCCCCACACATATACTAGTCAATCGGTCTCTGCCCCCCCCCCCACACACACCGATGGTCGAACGTTGTAGGTAGGAGTATCCATGCCACAGAGAAAAAATGCACCTTTGCCCTCTCAAATTCTAGTAGGCCAGCCGCCCTGTATCTTTGACGTGGGCAAACACAAATTCGATGGCACTCTTTATTGATCGCGCAGCCACACACTTCATCCCTGTTTTCAATTCTATCGATATCTCACATCCATGACTCCATTTCACACACATTGCATATGTTACGTTTTTCTGTTTGAGATATCGTCAACACATTGCCTCTGTTTCACACAAACCATCTCTCTCACACCCAGCCACGTATGTACCTGCACCAAAAGAAGAGGTGCACGCAGGACACACGTACTCATGTCTCGTTCCCGGCCACACCCGCGCGGGTACACAGTGGAGTTCATTTCTGTACGAAAAGGCAACCCACGTGATAATTTGACGCATGTAGCAGTTGCTTACTCGAAGGAGGGTCGGGTACCATGCCTAGATGGAACAAAGTTCGACTTGACGCATTAGTATGAAATAAAGTTATATATTCCTCAATGGCATGTACAGAATATAAAACGATTGCCGCGAGGAAAATGGAAAAGTGGGTTTGTCTCTCATCACACCATCTCACACAAGGCAGCCGTGGCCTCTCTCTCTCAGCGTTGGTCAGTGATCTAGCCGCATCCCATCTGCCGGCGGAAAGGGAGGATGTGCATCGTCTCTCTGTTCGACGGTGTTGAGGCAGCACGTCCCGATCTACGGTACCTGCCGTTCTCTCTGACCAAGCTCCGACACGGTAGGGCCTTCGCCACTGGCTCGCTGCCTCAGTATCGGTAGATCCCGGCCGCCGGCGCCCTCCTAGTAACATCCCAATGAACCTCAGGTACATCTTCCTCCGGCCTTGCTCCACTGGCCATCTTCCCACGTTGCTGCATGTGGATCTTCTATAGTTGTTTGCTTAAATCGTCTCTCGGCCGGCGTACTTTCCTTCTTGCAATCTCGTCCTCAAACCATTTTTGACAAACCACCATGTGCTATCTTTCCCTTATTACATGGAATATGCTTCTTTTTTGTCGGTGTATGTGTCTTCAACTCCTTTTGCAAACAGGGCTATCCATTTTCACCTCATTGCTATTGCGACCTTTTGGTGAACTGCACAAATCACTTTTTTCTTAAGAGTGTTTTGTGCAGTTCTGCCAAAATGTCACACGTGCAATGTTTTTACATTTCTGTGGGACTGCAGAAAGGGAGATTGGTTTTGCTATCCTCCTCATCCAGCTCCGTGCCTAATCTTCTCCAACAAGAAGTTAGTCCTAAAGAGAGATCGTAGAGGTGATTGGCTTCTGTTGATGTGTGTTATGTTTCATCATCTAGTTCCACTATTATTGTAATCAAACTGACTAGATATCATTGCAAACAGGGATGGTCCGCTCGATTTTAGTGGAGCTGTGCAAAATGATCGGATTGTGGTGTCCTCCATACACCTCTTTTTTGGCTAGAGAGCTGGGTGAAACTAGCTGCCAAGAAATGAACACTGTGCCAAGGAAATGGAGCCATGCCTAGGAACAACATCGATCAATTATATATTTTTTCTTTATTTGTACACCTTCTCACAACTTTGTCTTCAGTTCTGATGTGAATATTGGCGCTGATCTGCGAACCATTGAGATGCATTAGCCATGGTAACCATGCTAGTTTCATTTGTATTTGATGGAATGTTGTAACGAGATAATCTCGAGGCAAGACACATGAATCCTAAGTTGAAACCTTTTTTTTCCTGCGAGAACCAACGTTGAAACCTTCATAGCATCACAGTACAATTTCATTAAAATTATGCGTACATATAAACACATCCTGAAGGATTGATAGCAATGCCAGAAACAATTCAACTTCTTTTCACCGACATGTTGGACATCCTTCATCCGGCTCCACCTGCCATGCAGCAATATTGAGTGCACAACACAACTGCAGGGAAAGATTCACCCCGGTCGTTGCACCGCAGTAGTAATGACAAGTGAGCAGTCAAATCACAGAGCCCCACCTTCGCCACAGTAAGTTTCTCGGACGAAGCAACCATCATTTCTCTGTCCTTGAATCCGCTGGTACTCCCATATTCCCACAGTAATAAGTTGCTCGGGTGAATCAACCATCACTTCACCTTTCCCACAGTAAGTACTAGTACCTCCTTTTTTACTCTAGAAACAACCACACGCGAATATTGGACGGTAGCAGCACAGCAACTGAATCAAAAATTCTATAGTACGAGAATAACTTTGAACGTAAGCCATTGATTCACTCTATCCTATGGTCATAGTTGGAAAATCGAAACAAAACCAAGCATTGGATCAACTCTTTTAGCACTCAGATTGTTGCCGCCTGCTCAACCCCCTGCCCACCTATATATCCGCTCACGTGTGATGACCACAGGAGCTATCCATTCAGATTGTATGTTAAAAAATAAAGGTCGATAACTAATGTGGCAAACTTTCAAAAAAAAAACTAATGTGGCTCGGGCCAACGCGGCCAGATCGCATTTTGCACGAGAAATTACACACCATGTTTCGTTGACCTGTGGTCCCGTTCCAACATGTCAGTGAGACGACGACGAGTCCTTTTCTACTAGTATTTCGGAACAGACATGTAGGTCGGGGCGCCTCTTCGTGTACCGTGGCAAACTGGCAACCGTCCACCGACTCTTCGCCTTTCCCTCTCAATTTGGAACTGTTGTCGCACGCTCTTCCTCCCTCCGCCATTTTCCTTCACCCTTCCTTCTGCCATTGTTTGATTATCTTCTCCATGGAGGGAACAAGCCGGAAACGACCCCATTATTCTTGCCCCGATCTGAAAGATGACGTGGTGGAGGAACTCATTGATCGGTGCGACGTCATCACCTCGGCTAGCATGGCAGGTTCGTTCAAGACCATTCTCGACTCAACTAATAACATCATTACAAGGAACCCAAGGGTCAAGGAGCGGTTTGATCTCCCCTATCTTCTTCATCGTGACCCTGATGACTGGCGCGGGGACGACGGAGGCCTCGCCTTGTGCAAGTTGATGCCACTTGATAATGATACGTATGATGTTAAGATGCCATCGCTTGAGGGCAAGGATTGGGCAGGCGCAAATGGAGATTGGGTTGTTTATATTGGGTACAACTGCAAGTGGGAACTTGTGAATGCGTACACTCGTCACCGGGTTCCACTTCGAAAAATCTCAGCAGACTGCCCAGAGGTTGAGCACACCGGTATTGTACGCACATTCAAATACGATCATGGTGATTGTCTTCTACAGAAGATAGCAATTTGTCGAGTTCCCAATCGCTCTTGGAATTACAAGAACTATGAAGTTGTTGCTATCTTTGACAAGCTTGTTGCCGTCCTTTGTGGTTCGACTCGATGGATATTGCTCAAAAATTAGTTTCTATACATGGATGTGTAATGTGATGCAATTCAATATGAGGGTCTTGTGTTTGCTTCCACCACTCATGACACTAATTTTGCATGGGATCCTCATAGTTTCGGTATGTTTGTCTTCCACCGTAATTATAATTGTTTCATCCACATGCATGCGGGTTAGCAAGTTTCCCTTTACTAATTAACCTTCTTCTTGTGTTTCCAAGGTCCTATGAACATTCCACCACCTATACTTGAAATTTTTTATAACCAAGGGGGAGATGACGATGGTGATGATCACGAGCAGAACTTATATACTCAGTGGCGTCTGGAAACTAATTCCGATGGATCACCTCTTTTTGTCTGTATACAGTGCACTGAGTTTGTTACTACTGAGGGAGCACGTGTTGTCTCCCATGGTCGCACTCTCCGGACCTATTCCAACACTCGTTGCATGGTATTCGGGATGGATACTAGTGTGCTAGCGCCAACACCTTCTCCTTGGTACAGTATTGATACTCTTGGAGAAAACTCGCTCTTCCTTGGACAAAACTATCCGATGACGGTGAAAGGCGATCCAACTGCTGTTGACACAATGTTACTACCATTTATGAGAAGTGACTATATCTATACCTCGGACATTTCGGTGGTTCCCTACCCTGGTAGTGATATAGTAGGCCGCTTCAGCCTGGATGATCAATCCTGCGTTGGTCTCGAGATTGACAATAGATGGCCCGTCCCAGAGAATCACTTGTGGTTCAAAGCAAGCATTTCCAACGCCGAGGATAGGTTGAGTTGAAGTTCAATTCATTGCTTGTTATTTGTTATGTGATGAAAACTTTAGTATTTATAATGTATCCTCGTTGTTGATGTGGGTTGATGACCTGTTGTATGTAATAAAATGATATGCCTGTGATGAACTTACTAAATTTATGAATGGCTTTCGAGTTGCTTCTCTGAGTGAGTGCTGCGACGCGGCAAAAAAATATTTTCCAAATACATAATTGTACGTGCATTGCAACAGGTTATCGGATGAGGCCAATCAACAATAGTAGTACACTATTTTACTAGCTTCACATGCTTCGCGCATCGGGCGGGTGTTTTTACTGTAGCCGCGAATCCCATCATCCTAGGTCCTCGGATGAGTCCAGTAGAAATTGCATTCTGATGCTTGGGTTCAAACTTTTAGAACTGCTGCACTATCTCTATGTCTACGTATACGTAATACAACAAGTTTTAAACTCGAGACCAGCCACCCACCCTCACAAAGAACACTTTTTAACCTAGCATAGACTCCAGGAAATTTGGCCACAGTGTGAGGTGGGCTATATGTTAATGTGTTCGCTGTACATAACCAACACCTCGAATCCTCGATACTACTACTATATAGTAAGTAGTAGGAGTAGTAGGGTGGCATGGGCCAGAACAAGCGTTCACGTCCAGGAGTACGGCACACACCACCAGCACGACTTCCATCTGACACCATATTTCTTGGAGTCTGTGCTAGAGCAACCTCTTTCAACCGCAATTGGGATTACACGAACTATGAAGTTGTTGCTATCTTCGACAAGCTTGTTGCCGTCCTTGGTGGTTTGACTCGATGGGTATTGCTCAAAAATCAGTTTCTATACATGGATGTGTACTGTGATGCAATTCAATACGAGGGTCTTGTGTTTGCTTCCACCGCTCATGGCATTGTTTTTGCATGGGATCCTCGTAGTTTTGGTACGTTTGTCTTCCACCGTAATTATAATTGTTTCATCCACATGCATGCGGGTTAGCAAGTTTCCCTTTACTAATTAACCTTCTTCTTGTGTTTCCAAGGTCCTGTGAACATTCCACCACCTATACTTGAATTTTTTTATAACCAAGGGGGAGATGGCGATGGTGATGATCACGAGCATGAGGACAAGCAGAACGTATATACTCAGTGGCGCCTGGCAGCTAATTCCAATGGATCACCTCTTCTTGTGTGTATACAGCCCACTGATGATGTTACTACTGAGGGAGCACGTGTTGTCTCCCATGGTCGCACTCTCCGGACCTATTCCAACACCCGTTGCATGGTATTCAGGATGGATACTAGTGTGCTAGTGCCAACACCTTCTCCCTGGTACAGAATTGATAGTCTTGGAGAAAACTCGCTCTTCCTTGGACAAAACTATCCGATGATGGTGAAAGGCGATCCAACTATTGTTGACACAACGTTACTAGTACCATTTATGAGAAGCAACTGTGTCTATACCTCGGACATTAGGGTGGTTCCCTACCCTGGTACTAATATAGTAGGCCGCTTCAGCCTGGATGATCAGTCCTGCGTTGGTCTCGAGATTGACAATAGATGGCCCCTCTCAGAGAATCACTTGTGGTTCAAAGCAAGTGTTTCCAACACCGAGGAATGGTTGAGTTGAAGTTCATTTCATTGCTTGTTATTTGTTGTGTGGTGAAAACTTTAGTATTTATAATGTATCCTCGTTGTCGATGTGGGTTGATGACCTGTTGTATGTAATAAAATGATATGTCTGTGATAAACTTACTAAATTTATGAATGGCTTTCGAGTTGCTTCTCAGAGTGGGTGGTGCGACGAGGCAAAAAAATATTTTCTGAATACATAATTGTACGTGCATTGCAACAGGTTATCGAATGAGGCCAATCAACAATAGTAGTACACTATTTGTACTAGCTTCACATCCTGTAGCCATATTGTATGTAACTAGCACCTCGAATCCTCGATACTAGTACTATATAAGTAAGTAGTAGGAGTAGTAGGGTGGCATGGGCCAGAACAAGCATTCACGTCCAGGAGTACAGCACACGCCACCAGCACGACTTCCATCTGACACCATATTTCTTGGAGTCCGTGCTAGAGCAATCTCTTCAACCTCATCGTTTCTCTAACTCAACCATCACGCGGCGGGCAAGGTGGGGGTTTGCCGATAGTCGATTTCCTCAACTGCGGTCCCACTTGTAAGGCCAACTCCAATGCACGACCCCAAATGGACCTCCGTTTTCACGAACTCCAATGATAATTTTGACTAGAAAACCAAGACCAAAGAAAACAAGAACCACAAGAATACATTGTAGAAGATATCCAACTTCCATAACTGCTCCTGTAAGTTGTATTAGTGCCTTCTCGATGCATTCATTGTTGATCTACGAAGGTTCGATCTCGCGTGCTTCTTTTTTCTTCGAGTGTAAATAAGTAGATGTTGCTTCCTCGCATCTAGTCTCATGTCTAGCCTCTATTCTAGTATCAACAAGCGCACTAGTCTCATCTCTAGCCTCTATGATAGCTAAAAGTGCTAGAACATCTACTAAATTGCGCTCTATCAATATATCAATATACTCTTCTTCCCAATGCCAAAACTTGCATCCATTCTACACAATAAAAAATTAAGTAAGCACAACTAGTCTAATCCGAGAGCACAACCGAAGATTTGGTCGGGTTCTTCCTCCTTTTGCCGACACGTGGGACATCCATCATCCAGGTCGTGTCATGCAAGAAAATAGAGTGGTAGTTGAAGCCATGTGATGTGCATCTTGGGTTAAACTGTAAATAGAATCTTACTACTCTTGAGTAACTCCAAAAGCGGCCACCGAAGATCTTTATTGAATTTGTTTTTCATCACCAGCATGTAGAGGTGAAAGATGTGCAGGTTCAGTGGGTCTTCTTGCGTTTTCACTGACATGTGGGACCACATATGAGCAAACAGACGATGGGCTCCACGCGTCCGCTGGCTGGCTGAGAAGAGAGATAGAGGAGGGCTGAGCACGGACTCCAAGAAGTTTGTTCACGTAACAAGCACCTCGATATTCGCGTGTGGTTGTTTCTAGAATAAAAAAAGAAGGTACCCCTACTTATGTTACTCCCACTACGCCTAGCCTAAGGTCAGTAGGTGACCTTGCGCTTGGCTCTTCGCCTCTTCTGGAAGTCGATGGTTCTACAGTAGTACTTCTGGCAATCTGACACCAAATGAATTGCTGCACGTCCACCGCTTGTAAGCAAAAGTTTCTCCTCGTGCTGCGAGCCACCGCGCATGCATTGGCGAGGGAGAAGGTGTAATCAAGCTTCTCGTCATTCTGCGAGTTGACGGGACACATCAAAATTATTTAGTACTCTCTCCAAAAAAGGGATGACCATGTCATTTCTACCATCCCGTGCTCCGTCGTTGAGTACATGCACTATTCATGTGCCATTCGAGGAGGAAAAAATATTGCGTAGGTGCCATCGAAGTGCACGACTCACTTACGCACTGTTTATCTGATTATCTCCATTTTCCTGCATGACACGTGCACCTTGATGCTAGATGTCTTGCGTGAAGGATGAACAAAGCTCACGTAAAAGAAAAGAGTTGAAGAACATATATTCCCGACGACCGAGAAGGAGCAAGGAACCTCGCGGTGGAGCGTCTGCAAGGAACCTTGCACGTTTTCCCCTGTTTTTTGCCGCCTACCCACCTATAAACAAATAAAAGAACGTGAACTCTTTGCTAACCACTAGAAACGGTACATCAGGATGCTAAGTTGAAGATGTTTTATAGTTTATATTGATAACCATGCAACAAGCCACACATGTACAGGACGCATGCATCCATGCATGTACACAAGCCAACGCACTAACTCCATCCGATCCAACTCATGCACATACGCGCACAACATGGAGCACACAACGCACGTACACAACACGTGCATGCACACACACTCGGCCGCATAATGCATGTGAATAACACATGCCTGCGCACACACTCGGATGCATGGAGGCGTGCGCCATCTGCGGCGACGTCTGGTTCATCGTGCTACGGGGAAGCTCGCACACAACAGCGCCTACGCATCTCTTGCAGCACCTCTTTGCCGTCGTTGCTCAACGACTAGTCAGAGACGAAGACGACTGCAGCCTCGGCCTTAGAGCTAGCACCGATGAAAAAACACGCACGCTGCACGCACACGAGCACGTACGGAGTGCCCACGACGTGGTGCGTCCCCAGTCGCCTCTACTCCTTCTGTGCATGTTGTCTATCAAGGCGGCTGCATGCCTAATGATGATGTGGGTGAGATCTTCTAGGACTCAGATGATGACGAGGAAAATTATGAGACACAAGGTGACGTACACCGTCAAGGTCCACGGCCAAGGGGGTGCTAAGTGCTAAGTGCTTAGATGTGCTTAGATGAGGTGCTAAGTGCATTAAATGGCTTAGTAACTCAAGTCTTCAATGCATAGGTGCTTAGTTTATTGTTGCTAAGCTTGCTTCATTTAATTAGCTATAGACTCAAAACTGTCTTTCCACCGTTTCTTCCTGCGGTCACCAAACTAGTCTCTCTCTTCTTAATTAACTTTCCACATCATATTTTATGCCTACGTGGCAGGCTTAGCAGCTATACATGGTGGAGCACTAGGAGAGGCCAAGGCTGGTCATAGTGGGGAGTAACTTATACTGTAACATATTACTATGTTACTCTAAACATCTCTATAAACCGGAAAGGAGGAAGTAGTAACATAGACTAGTGTCATATGCAGAGTATGGGAGCACATGATATTTCCCCATCCGGACCGATCCCAAGTTGGCTTCTCACCTTCTTAGCCCAACAAAAACCCCTCCCCCCTCCCGCGCACGCTTCCCTCCTGGTGCCAGCCGAGCCCACCGCTCCACATTGATGGCAAGTTAGGGCGACCCGACCTCTCACTGCTTCTGCCGTTGAACCAGCGCGCCGATCGAGGGCATCGCCCGCTGCACGCCCGACATTTCAGACTACACAACGGAGAGTAACTTTAGAGCAAGTACTACAATTAGATGACATAAGCAGGCTATAAGGATTTAAATATAGTCTTTGTGCTTAGTTGAAGGAGAGAGAAGAGGAGAGAGAAGAGAAGCGGATTGTAAACTTGTAGCCGGTTGTAGCAGGAGCCCCAACATACTTTGTGAGACAAAAGGTGGGGCCATTATTAATGATATAGTATTTATACTAAAGGGACTAACAGACGCCTTAATTACTCCATTTTTTGAGACAAACCTTGGTGGGGCTATTATTGACTTGGACGTGGGGTTTGGGGGCCAAAGGCCTACTATTATACTTGGTCTTACTCGCACGACCGACCTGACATGGTCTACCCTAGCCGACGCTGTATCATATGGTTTCACACCGTTCCAAGTCTTAGCGCCGCCACACAATTCTTCTCCAGCCCTCCTTCCGGCGTGCACTGCGAGAAGGGACAACAGTCCTCCGAACCCTGCCTTCTGTGATCCTGTATGGGAGAGGGGCGATCAGGTTTTTGGGGAGCACACTCCTGTGACTGCTGAAAACAATGACTTCCTCAACGAGAGCCTTCTTCCCCGACCTCGGTAACCTCTTCATCAACGACATGAGTGACAACATCAACCACAACGGTTCTGCTCCCGCTGTACAGTATGTGATTCTGTCCTCCTGGTTTAGTCCGCATCATTACTTTGATGTTTGCAATTGTCATCATGATCTATTTACTGCTGATTCAGATTAAATCTCATAGTAAATTGCTCATATATTGAACAATCCAATCCAGAAACCTGATTATAGGCAATTTACTCCGAGTGGTTTTGCTGCACTTTCGAAGCCGCCTACTTTTAAGGGGGTGCAATATAAAAGGTGGCGCACAAGAGCAGTATATTGGTTTCAGATCATGTACTGCTATGACGCCACTAAGGGTAAGCCTGAGGGCGATCTTAATCCTACACAAGAGGAAGCTTTTCAGAACAAGGATACCCTCTTCAAAGCCGACCTGCTGAGTGTTCTTGACGATTCCATTGTGGATTCATATATGTCATTTGACAGCGGCAAAGACATGTGGCTGCCTCGAGGCCACGTTTGGGCCCTCGGGCGCTGGCAACGAGTTGTACGTCATGGAGCAATTCTGTGACTACAAGATGACTGATGAGCGCTCTGTTGTTCACCAAACTCATGGGATACAGCCACTCTCTAAGGAACTTGAGTACTTTAAGTGTGTGTTCCCGTACAAATTTTTTGCTAGGATCATCATTTCCAAGCTTCTACCTTCGTGGAATAATTTTGCTACTTCTCTGAAACAAGAGACATGAGTTTTCTGTTTTGGATCTCATTAGCACTCTTGATTTTGAGGAGAAGGAGAGAGCAAAAGACACACTTGCTCGGGTCGCTGAGGGAGCTTCTAGTGCCCACATGGTACACGAGAAGAACTTCCACCCAACTAGCCCCAAAACAACAAGAACAAATCTCAGGGGAAAGGCAAGTTTGATGCAAAGAACAAGCCGTAACATTCTACCAACTTCAAGAAGAAATCTCATAATAGGAAGGGATAAAAACCTCAATTTTGGTAGCACCACACAAAATTTATATGGCTACATCTACCTGCTGTCAGCTAACCTCATGGTGAGGGAGTCCAGGATTAGGGGGTCCTCAGACAGCCGGACTATATGCTTATGCCGGACTGTTGGACTATGAAGATACAAGACTGAAGACTTCGTCCCGTGTCCGGGTGTGACTCTCCTTTGCGTGGAAGGCAAGCTTGGCAATTATGATATGTAGATTTCCTTCTCTGTAACCGATTCTATGTAACCCTAGCCCCCTCCGGTGTCTATATAAACTGGAGGGTTTAGTCTGTAGGACAACAATAATCAGAATCATAGGCTAGCTTCTAGGGTTTAGCCTCTACGATCTCGTGGTAGATCAACTCTTGTAATACTCATATCATCAAGATTAATCAAGCAGGAAGTAGGGTATTACCTCCATCGAGAGGGCCCGAACCTGGGTAAACATTTGTCCCCCGCCTCCTGTTACCATTAGCCTTAGACGCACAGTTCGGACCCCCAACCCGAGATCCGCTGGTTTTGACACCGACATTAGTGCTTTCATTGAGAGTTCCACTGTGTCGTCACCATAAGGCTTGATGGCCCGTTCAATCATCTACAACGATGCGATCCAGGGTGAGGTTTTCCTCCCTGGACAGATGATCGTATTCGGCGGCTTTGCACTGCGGGCCAACTCGCTTGGCCATCTGGAGAAGATCGACACCTACGCCCCTGGCCATCAGGTCAGGTTTGGAAGCCTGAACTACACTGCCGACATCCGTAGAGACTTGATCTTCGACGGGTTCGAGCCCATGACAGGTACACCCCACAGTCACGATGGGCATGACCTAGATCGGCCGTCGGACGGTGTTCAGGAGTTTGCACCTGCAACTGCCCTGGCTCTAAATCCAGAGCAGATTGTGCCATTCGAGGACGGGCAGATGAACCCGGCCACAGAGGTCGCATACTCAGCGGTGATAGAGCCGAACACAGATCTCACTTCCAAGGAGGTCTGTGTCATCGCACCCTCGGACTCGTCTCCGGCTGTAGGATCTGAACCGCGTACATCCTTGCCCATCGAACCTGACTAGGCATCGATCATGGAGTTTAGCTCCGCGGATATCTTTCAGCACTCGCCCTTGGGTGATGTGCTGAACTCATTAAACTCTCTCTCCCTGTCAGGAGACTCTTGGCCAAACTATGTCCGGCTTGAGTGGGAAGCGGACAACGAAGAAATTCATTACCCACCCACCACCCACTTAATAGCCACTGTCGACGACTTAACCGACATGCCTGATTTTGACTCTGAAGACATCGACGGTATGGACGACGATGCCGGAGAAGAATAGGAACCACCGCCCATAGGGCGCTGGACAGCCACCTCATCATATGTGGACACACCCAAAGAAAGCAATGGCGATGAGGCAGCGGAGGACAATCCCCTTGAGAAGCAATCTAAGCGTCGACATCAGCGGCGCTGCTCTAAGCCCCGCCATAGCAAAAATAGCGATACCGGCACAAGAGACAATAGCACTCTGGATAATGCCGAAGACGAAAACAATCCTGCCCAGCCAAGCTTCGATCAAGCCGGATGGGAGGATGGGCAAGCTAGCCCTGATGAACAGGCAATGGATGGAGACTCGGAGGATGACAATTACATGCCTCCCTCCGAAGACAAGGTGATCCTCGGCGACGAAGAATTTATCGTGCCGGAGGACCCCGTCAAGTAGGAGCACTTCAAGCGCCGGCTTATAGCCACTACAAAAAGCCTGAAGAAAAAATAGCAGCAGCTTCAAGCTGAACAAGATCTGCTGACTGATAGATGGACTGATGGCCTGGCAGCCGAAGAATACGGACTCGAGCGCCCAACCAAAAGTTACCCGAAGCGCAGGTTGTTACCTCAATTCGAGGAGGAGGCACTAGAGCCTACACTACCAGTGCAAGATGCGGCTGACCGGCCACCTCGTGGCCGAGACAAAGCGGCGTATCAGCCTGAACACTAGCCCGCGCACCGTCGCCAAACAAATAAACACACGAAGGTCCGAGGCTACACGCATGACCTATGAGACGAATTGGAAAACAAAGCAGGACAGTCAAGATCAATCTACGGATCACGGGGGCACGCCCAACGCGTGACGACGACCGCCATGCTGGATATACTAAATACAAATCCGGCCGGGCCGAATAGAACAGACCAGACTCATTTGAACCGCATCATGATGTAGCCCGGCATAGAGGCGCCGCACACCCCTATGCTTCACTGACGAAGTAATGGGCCATGAATTCCCAGAATGGTTTAAGCCCGTGAATATCGAGCCCTACGATGGGACTACAGACCCCGCGGTATGGATAGAAGATTTCCTTCTCCACATTCACATGACCCGTGGCGATGATCTACATGCCATCAAGTACCTCCCACTAAAACTCAAGGGACCGACTCGGCATTGGATGAATAGTTTGCCAGCAAACTCCATTGGAAGTTGGGAGAACCTGGAAGATGCATTCCTGGATAACTTCCAGGGCACTTATGTGCGGCCACCGGATGCTGATGATTTAAGTCACATAACCCAACAGCCCGGAGAGTCAGCCAGGAAATTCTGGACTCGGTTCCTAACTAAAAAGAACCAAATTGTTGACTGTCCGGATGCCGAAGCCCTAGTGTCCTTTAAGCATAACATCCGTGACGAGTGGCTTGCCCGACACCTCGGCCAAGAGAAGTCGAAGTCCATGGCAGCCCTCACGACACTCATGACCCGCTTTTGTGCGGGCGAGGATAGCTGGTTGGCTCGTAGCAACAGCACATCAAGAAATCCTAGCACCTTAGACGCTAGAGATAGCAACGGCAAGCCCCGACGGAACAGATACAAGCGTCACAATAATGGCAATAACGCCAAAGACACGTCCGTTAATGCTGGATTCAGTGGCTCTAAGTCCGGTCAGTGGAAAAAGCCATTCAAAAGAAACAATCCGGGCCCGTCCAGTCTAGACCGCATACTCGATTGCTCATGTCAAATTCATGGCACCCCCGATAAACTAGCCAACCACACCAACAGAGAATGTTCGGTGTTTAAACAGGCCGGCAAGTTGAATGCCGATAACAAGGAAAGAGGCCGCATAGTGATGACGACAAGGAACCCCGGCTGCCGAACATAGGAGGGCAGAAGAAATTTCGTCCCCAAGTAAAAACGGTAAATATGATATAGAAACCCATATTCCCAAGCGGGAGCGGAAGCGTGCACTAAGGGACGTCTATGCGATGGAGGCAGTCGCCCCAAAGTTCAACCCATGGTCTTCTTGTCCAATCACCTTTGATTGTAGGGACCATCTGACCAGTATCCGTCATGGCGGTTCGGCTGCGCTGTTCCTCAACCCCATCATTGACGGATTCCACCTCACATGAGTCCTTATGGACGGTGGCAGCAGCCTGAACCTGCTCTATCAGGATATAGTGCGCAAAATGGGTATCGATCCCTCAAGGATCAAACCCACCAAAACCACCTTCAAAGGTGTCATACCAGGTGTAGAGGCTTGTTGTACAGGCTCAATCACACTGGAAGTGGTCTTCAGATCCCCGAACAACTTTCGAAGCGAGGAGTTCATCTTCGATATCGTCCCCTTCCGTAGTGGCTATGATGCACTGCTCGGACGAACCGCATTCGCCAGATTCAGTGCGGTGCCGCACTATGCCTACCTCAAGCTCAAGATGCCCGGACCTCGCGGTGTTATAATAGTCAATGGAAATACAGAACGCTCCCTCCGCACGGAGGAGCACTCCGCAGCCCTTGCAGCAGAAGTACATAGCAGCCTCCTTAGGCAGACCTTCAATTCGGCAATAAAGCCCCCGGACACCGTCAAGCGAGTCTGAAGTACTCTGCAACAAGATCATCCGGCCCGTCTAGAGCTAGCCTAGCAATTCGGCATCCGTCCCAGTCCTAGTCAGGCGGTGAAATTTGTGCCGCGCATACATAATTACGCACTTAAAATACAATGGGCATAGACGGAGGCACAACTAGAATACGGTCCATGATGCGGCTCAACCGCCTCAGGATCCGTATACTTTCGCCCTTTTTTTCTTTCAGGTCCCTATCTTCTTGAGGCTCTTCCGATAATCTGATTATCGGACCCATCACGGGACGGAAACACCAAGGAGGCAAGAAGCTTTGACGTATGAGGGAATCCCCAGGTGGTCTCTGATAACGATCACTATACCTGTTTTCCGTACCCGCACGCAGCTCGCTCTTGGTTAGGACATGTTAAATAGTCCTATTTTGCTTATCGCACTACTTGTATATGTATGCCTTGATGTATCATCCAAATAACAATGGAAAATAATGTACAGCGTCAGCTTATTATTCCATTTCTTTTTCTTTTTCCTTGACTGTTTATTTATTACAAATTGCACCCATACATTTTGGTACGTTCAGTTCGCCAGGGGCTTCAGTGTACCCCATAACATGGCAAGAAAAGTCCGAACACTTTCGACAGTGCAGCACCCCGAACTTATAGCATTATATGCATCAGTTCTGAATCATGTCTTGGGTCAATAGTTGGGTTGCCCGGCTCCCATGTTTTGCTGCCTTACGTTCCTCTATATCGGCTAAGGTGGCACAGGGAGAACTACTGCGATTGTGTCCCGGTTCTTCTGGACGAGCACCTCGGTAGAGAGAGCCAAAAACTGACCGTCATGATGCGGCGAGAGCTAGTCGCTGTTGGAGAGGTTTCAAATCCTTAAAGATTTTTTACGCTTTGGGCGAGGAATCGGTCTTTGTACGATTTAGGCGTGTATAGCGCTCCAAGTTCATCCTTCCGAATACCAAGGACTACGTCAGAATTTAAAATTATAGAACTTCTATGGCTAATTAAGGGTGATAAAGCCGTATAGTCCGATTTCCTTGTTCGTTGTGCTAAACACCTCCTTAAAGGACCAAAAATTTGGATAACGAGTGTTTAGATTTATCCCGAACACCCTATACTAGTTACATGGGGGCAGAAGCCAACGACTGGCCAACTCTCAGATTTTATAAACGGCCGCACAGAAGGTAAAATTTTAAATCAACAAGCGTTATATTGCACAAAAGAACTTGTTTCATATTACAGGATAAAATGAGTACATTCACTCAAAGATTACATCCTTAGCACACTGCTCCGCCACAAGGCGGGAGCCCTTCAGGACACTGTCATAATACTTTTCGGGCCGGCGGTGCTTCTTGCCCTTCAGTGGCCCCTCCGTCATCAGCTTCTCGGCATCCATCTTCGCCCAGTGCACTTTTGCGCGGGCGAAGGCCATTTGCGCACCTTCAATGCAAACTGACCGCTTTATGACTTCAAGCCACGGCCAGGCGCTCAGAAGCCGCTTTACTAGGCTGAAGTAGCTGCTGGGCAGAGGCTCGGCAGGCCACAACCAGACTATGAGATCCTTCATGGACAGTTCGGCCGCCTTGTGCAGTTCGACCAGTTGCTTCAGCTGGTCGCTCAAGGGCATCGGATGTTTGGTCCCAATACACTGAGACCAAAACAACTTCTCCGTCGAGCTCCCTTCTCCGGATCAGTAGAACTCTGTGGCATCAAATATGCTGCTCGGTAGATCTGTGAACGCTCCTGGACAGCTCCAAATTTAGGTAAGTAAAAGGAAAGTCTCCTTCACATGCTTGCTTTGCATAATGAATGCCTTACCTGCCACAATCTTCTTGGCCGCCTGAATCTCCTGGAGGTCCTTTTGGGCTTCGGCTTTGGTGTCTCGCACGCTCTGGAGGGCCTTAACAAGCTCGGACTCTTGCATCTTAGAGTCACGCTCCCAGGACTCGTATTTTTTGACGAAATCCTGGAGCTCTTGCTGGACCTCGTTGACCCAGGTGAGGGAGTCCTGGTCTAGGGGGTGTCCGGATAGCCGAACTATCATCATCGGCCGGACTCCCAGACTATGAAGATACAAGATTGAAGACTTCGTCCCGTGTCCGGATGGGACTTTCCTTGGCGTGGAAGGCAAGCTTGGCAATACGGATATGTAGATCTCCTACCATTGTAACTGACTCTATGTATCCCTAGCCCTCTCCGGTGTCTATATAAACCGGATGGCTTTAGTCCGTAGGACGAACAACAATCAGACCATAGGCTAGCTTCTAGGGTTTAGCCTCCTTGATCTCGTGGTAGATCTACTCTTGTAATACCCACATCATCAATATCAATCAAGCAGGACGTAGGGTTTTACCTCCATCAAGAGGGCCCGAACCTGGGTAAAACATCATTTCCCTTGTCTCCTGTTACCATCCGCCTAGACACACAGTTCGGGACCCCCTACCCGAGATCCGCCGGTTTTGACACCGACATTGGTGCTTTCATTGAGAGTTCCTCTGTGTCGTCGCTGATAGGCTCGATGGCTTCTTCGATCATCAACAACGACGCAGTCCAGGGTGAGACCTTCCTCCCCGGACAGATCTTCGTATTCGGCGGCTTTGCACTGCGGGCCAATTTGCTTGGCCGTCTGGAGCAGATCGAAAGCTACGCCCCTGGCGGTCAGGTCAGATTTGGAAGTTTGAACTTCACGGCTGACATCCGTGGGGACTTGATCTTCGATGGATTCGAGCCGCAGCCGAGCGCGCCGCACTGTCACGACAGGCATGACTTAGCTCTGCAGCCGGACAGTAACCTGGAGGCCGCACACGAGTCCGCTCCGATCTTCAATTTGGAGCCGGCTACGCAGATCGAGGACGGGTGGCTAGACACCGCCTCGGGGGCTGCAACCTCTACGGCGTTAGATCCGAACACTGACCTTGTCCCTCATGAAGCTCGTGACTCCGAGGTGCCGGACTCCTCGCCGGACTCTGAACCTCCCGCGCCCCCTCCAATCGAATCCGATTGGGCGCCGGTCATGGAGTTCACCGCTGCGGACATCTTTCAACACTCACCTTTCGGCAACATCTTGAGTTCGCTAAAATATCTCTCGTTATCAGGAGAGCCCTGGCCGGACTACGGTCAGGACGGTTGGGATACGGACGACGAAGAAATTCAAAACCCACCCACCATCCACTTAGTAGCCACTGTCGACGATCTAACCGACATGCTAGACTTTGACTCCGAAGACATCGACGGTATGGACGACGACGCCGGAGACGACCAAGAACCAGCGCCTATTGGGCACTGGAAAGCCACCTCATCATATGACATATACATGGTGGACACACCAAAAGGAAGCGACAACGAGGAACAACGGGACGTGGCGAAGGACAACTCCCCCAACAAACAAGCAAAACGGCGACGCAAGCGCCGCCCGAAGTCTCGCCTCGATAACAACGGCACCCATACTGACCCAGCCTTAGAGCTGGGTGAAGCGGTGGACGACGAACATGCCACCAAGCGACCATCCGAACAGGATGGATTGGACAAGCAACCCATCCCCGGCGAGAACAACAGTCCAGACGATCTCACGCCCGATAAACCACCGGAGCATAAGAACCTTCATAAAAGGCTCGTCGCCACTGCAAGAAGTCTGAAGAAGCAAAAGCGGAAGCTCAAAACAGCGGAGGACGCACTCAGAACGAGATGGAGCAAAGTACTCAATACCGCAGATAAATACGGCAATAGCCACCAGGCGAAGAGCTACCCGAAGCGCAAGTTGTTGCCTGAATTTGACGAGGAGGCTGTAGAGCCCCCACATTCAAAAAACAAATTCGCCGCCTGGCCGGATAGACGACCAAAAAGAACAGGTTCCTCACCAAAAAGAACCAGATAGTCGACTGTTCGGACGCCGAAGCCTTAGCAGCCTTTAAGCACAACGTCCGAGACGAATGGCTCGCCAGACACCTCGGCCAGGAAAAACCAAGAACAATGGCCGCACTAACAAGCCTCATGACCCACTTTTGTGTGGGGGAAGACAGCTGGCTGGCTAGATGCAACACTAGCGATCCGAGTACATCCGAAGTCAGGGATGGAAATGGGAAATCACGAGCAGAAAAGATCAGCGCCGGAATAAGGAAAATGGCCCAAATAGCACGGCGGTCAACGCCGGATTCAAAAGCTCTCGGCCGAATAATAAAACACTACCCCTCAAGGACAACAGTGACGAGCTATCCAACCTAAACAAAATTTTGGATAGGGTATGTCAAATACATAGTACCCCCGGGAAGCCTGCAAACCATACCCACAGAGATTGTTGGGTCTTCAAGCAGTCCGGCCAACTTAACGCCGAACGCAAGGGGTTCGACACACGAAGCGAAGACGACGAACCCCACAAGAAGCACGCCGGAAAACAGAAGACTTTCCCACTAGAAGTCAAAACAGTGAACTCGCTTCATGTGATAACACAGAAACATAGTGCGGCACCTGCTATACCAGGGCACCGTCCCCAGAATGGGGATAGACCCTACCGAAATTCACCATAGCAGCACTTCCTTCAAAGGAGTGACGCCTGGACGTTACGCCAAATGTACAGGCTCTGTACTACTAGAGGTCGTGTTCGGTTCATCCGACGACCTCCGTCGTGAAAAGCTCATGTTCTATATCGCCCCATTCAAAAGTAGCTATCAAGCACTACTGGGACGCGAAGCATTCGCCCGCTTTAACGCAATACCGCATTACACGTCTCTTATGCTTAAAATGCCTGGTCCATACGGCATAATCTCAGCAAAGAGTAAATCTGAGTGTTCCTTGACCACGGAAAAAGTAAGACTGCGTTGACAACCGCACACTAATCCAACCTTGCTGGTCAAAGCCCTAAGAACAGGTCATTCAGACCTTGGACACGGTTAGGCGAGTCCGGCATAAATAAACAAGGGGCTTCACCGCCGCATACCCCTTTACAAGGGGCTGCACGTATAAACAATGAGAGCCAATAAAGCTCAAATTTACCATACTTTATTTTAACTACACCTTTTGCACGATATTTTTTCCAAACTAAGTTCTTCTCCTTTACAGATGAAGCGCGTGCTACACCCGTCCAGGATACAGCACAACGGAGACATAGGCGCAGACGTGCAGCAGGGACCCGTTACAAGGATTCTTTTCAGATTAAGACCCTGCGTAAACCTTTCTTACTATCTCTTGTTGATACACATCCCCCGGTTTCTTACCATAACCGAGGAGGAGGCTGGCGTTTTGGCATCGGCCACGTCAGAAGTTCCCGCCCGTACCTGGACACTAGGGGCTTAGGGCATTGTTCTGCCCGGTATCATAAAGACCGAACACCTCAGGGAGTGCTCGGCGTCTCGAGTTAGGCCTTATATGCATCAGCTCCGAATCATGTCTTTGGTCAAATGTTGGGTTTGCCCGGCTCCTGTGTTTTGTTGCCTTATGTTCTGCTCCATCGGCTAACGCGACACCAGGAGAACTACTGCGATTGTGCCCCGGTTCGGCCGCGCGAGCACCTCAGTAGAGAAAGCCGAAAACTGACTGTCATGATATAGCGAGAGACTGGTCAACCACTCGATCGACCACTGGATTGTTTAGTATTCGTCCGCTTTGACGAAGGACTGCTTCCCGGTCAGGCACATACGCGCCCCGAGTTCGGAGAAGTGCGGTGCCTCTAGGGGCTATATAGTAGCCCCACCTTCGAGCTCCTATGGCTAAGTGAAAGTGATAAAGCATTATAGTCCGGTTGCCTAGTTTGCTACGCTATCACCTCCTTCAAAGGACCAAGACGTTGGATCAAGTGTGAAAAAGCGCTTTTCTTTTTGCAAACACCCCCGCACCATGTGCGTGGGGGCTGAAGCCAAAGACTGCCATCTTTCAGGTTATACATACATATATGGCCGCACAGGAGATAGTTCAATACTTGAACGCACAAGTATAAAAATCTATTGCATTGTAAACATGATGTCACAAATCATACACGTCATTTGAACATAACATCTTTCGAGCACTGCGACTCTATTAAACGAGCGCCCTGCAGGACTTCCTCAAAATAGTGCTCGGCGGGTAATCGACCTTTGTCCGAACCCCGGGATGCAACAGCGGTGGCATCCATCTCCGCCCAGTATGTCTTAACACGGGCGAGAGCCATCTGTGCACCTTCTATGCATGACGACCGCTTCATCACCTCGATATGCGGCACCGCCCCAAGGAATTGCTGCAACAAGCCAAAATAACTCTCAGGCTTGGGCCTTTCCGGCCACAAATGAGCGACCACATCTGTCATGGCAAGTCCGGACAATCTATTCAGCTCAGCCCACTCAGCCAGCCAATCAGTCAACGGAAGTGGACGCTCCGGACTATGGAATTGAGACCAGAAAAGCTCTTCCATTTCGTGATCCTTCTGGCTTCGGAAGTGCACGACTGCGTCCGCCGCACTCGCCGCTAAATCCAGATAAGGATCCTCCGCACCACACAGTTGGCCCAACTAAGCATACTTCGGATCTGTGAACTTCCTACGCAGCAGAAAGGGCTTTCCAGCCGCAGTGTCTCCGGCTTGACGCAGTTCCTCCTTCATAGCCCGCATCGCACTACGGGCATCCTTGGCTTCGGCGGCGACCTTCTTCAGGTCCTCTTGCTCCACTCGGCATTCTCTTTCAAGAACCTCACAGCGGTCGGTAGCATCTTTTAATTTCACGGCCATTCCGGCCATCTCCTCCCTGCTTCGGCAGTGAGCAGCCTTTTCGGCTTTTAGCTCTTCCGCTGCCTTCGAGGCAGCCGCATCACTTTTCCTGGCTTGCTCCTTGGCTCGGGCGAGCTCTTCTCGAAGGTCTTCCACAGCAGTGGCACCATCTGAATCAAGCATACAAATTGTAAGGAACGGGCATTAGCTCCCTTACTAGGTGACCATGGAGCAACCACCTACCTTGTGACTTGGTAAGTCGTTTATTGACCAGCGCGATGTCCGCATCCGCAACGTCAAGTTGCCGCTTCAGCTCGGCAACTCCATCAGTCTGGCTGGCCACCGAATGTTCCGCCACCTGCATAGAAAAGGCGACATTCTATAACTGAGATTATGATCCTCGGCACGCGGTCGCTTTTGACAGCATACCAAGTCTCAGGGGCTACTATCTATACAGGGCACACTCCATGTGCAAAACTGTTAAAAGGTATGTCATTTTTTGCGTACCTCAAGCCCCGTCAGCAAACTTCCGACGGCCTCATGCAACCCGCTCTCGGCGGATGAGATCCTTTCAATCACCATACTCATTAATGTGCGATGATCTTCTGAGATAGACGCCCTCTTGAGCAAATCCTGTAGCTCCACCGGCCGTACTCCAGTGGGTGCCGAACTCCCCGGCCCCGCCGGACTCAGGGAGACCCTTCGTGGCGACACCTCAGGGTCGTCCGCCCCGCCCGACGGGGCGGCAGATGGAGGCGTTTCGCTCTCCATCATCTCCGGAAGAAGGTCCCCCGTAGATGAGCTCTGCTGAGATGGGCTGAGATCCGAACTGCAAGGTGAAAACTTCGGTTACCCTTAGAAATAAAGCAGGGGTGTCCCCTATTACAAAATCCCCCCTTTTTACTTATGGCTCGCTGGAGGGCTGATTCCTCTAAGGAGAAAGTGCTGCCGGGGCTCTTCCCGGCACAGGACCTTCCGGTGCAGATTTCTTTCCCCGCTTTGAGGCCTTGGCCTCCGGGTCTTCGGAAGCGATCCTCTTCTCCCCCTGGAAGGAGGGACTCTCGATTCCCCCCTTACTGAAAGCCTCCTTGGCAGAGGTGGTAGTTTCCCTGTGCCCCCCTTCGCCCTCCTCCGAAGGTGCAACCTCCAACATTTTGATTAACATGGGATCCGGCGTGGTCTCAGGGAGGGGGGCCGGACACCGTATCAGTTTTGCTTGCGCTATCCACTCCTGTCCAAGGGATAGCTGGTTAAAAGGCAAACCCATGATAAATAAATGGACAATGTGTCCGGACACAGGGCTACTTACTTGAGTATCCGGGCGATTGCAGCTTAGGCCAGCATCCTCGGTCAAGTCCGGACGCATCTCTTGCGATCCGAAGAACAGTTTGTATATCTCCACGGGCGTCAAACCCATGAAGTGTTGGAGAGCCCGTGGCCCCTCCGGATTAAATCCCACAGGCGGAGGGGGCGATGTTTGCATGGCAGAAGGCGCCAAATCAGCATAACCTGTGCCACAACAACCAGATTGATCTCCCTTTCCTGGAGGCCTCAAATCCGGCCCTGCAACAGGGGTACGTCTTTGGACGGCCCCCAGTCGAGCCCCTTGTTAACCCATGACGTCAGCCGTTGTGGAGGGTCCGGGCAAAAGACGGGCGGCGGCCTCTGCCTGCTGCCCCTGGGAGCGGTGATATAGAACCACTCCTATTGCCACAAGCTGAGCTCCTCCTGAAAAGAGCCCTCGGGCCATGGAGCATCGGCCCTCTTGCTTATAACCGCCCCGCCGCACTCTGCCTGACGCCCCTCAATCATCTTCGGCTCCACGTTGAAGGTTTTGAGCCACAAGCTGAAGTGAGGGGTAGTGCGGAGGAAGGCTTCGCAGACAACAATGAATGATGAGATGTGGAGGATGGACTCCGGAGCCAAGTCATGGAATTCCAGCCCATAGTAAAACATGAGCCCCCTCACGAAGGGATCCATCGGGAAGCCTAAACCCCGACGGAGGTGAGACACGAACACGATGCTCTCGCCGAGCTCGGGAGTAGGAATAACTTGCCCTCGGGCAGGCAACCTATGCGAAATCTCGTAGGTTAAGTACCTGGCGTCTCTCAGCTTTAGCACGTCCTCTTCCATGACGGAGGAGGGCATCCATCGGCGTCGTAGGTCGGAGCCGGACATTGTCGAAGGTCAAAGGTACCCGAAACTGGAGCCCTGGGTGTTGGAACTCGGGGCGAGGGGCGGATTCAATTAAGGATTAAAGAAAAAGAACGGGCCTTGGTCTCATTATAAAGAGGAAGAATACAAAGAGCCGTCCCCGTGACCGTTTGGAACCCGCCTTCGATGGAGGGGGCGTGGCAACGGGTGCGGTTGGGTTACCCACGTCCGTATTTATGAGAATCCCAGAATAAGGGGAACACGATCTCTGCTTCGACAAGACGTGCCAAGGAAACCGCTTCACTAAACACGCTGGGGTGGTACAATAAAAATGATTCGAGTAAAGGCTTGGTAGTGGTGTGACGTCATGCCACCAAATACGTCAGCAGATTGAACTTGTGTAAATATTACTCTCTCTACGGTGGTATGTGGAATTTATTTTGCAGAGGCGGACACTATCCTGGTGTTCACAATCTTCTATAAATTATTCGGAGAAGGAACCCGCCTTGCAATGCCGAAGACAACATGCACGCCGGACTCGTCGTCATTGAAGCCTGGTTCAGGGGCTACTGAGGGAGTCCTGGACTAGGGGGTGTCCGGATAGCCGAACTATCATCATCGGCCGGACTCCCAGACTATGAAGATACAAGATTGAAGACTTCGTCCCGTGTCCGGATGGGACTTTCCTTGGCGTGGAAGGCAAGCTTGGCAATACGGATATGTAGATCTCCTACCATTGTAACCGACTCTATTTAACCCTATCCCTCTCCGGTGTCTATATAAACTGGATGGCTTTAGTCCGTAGGACGAACAACAATCAAACCATAGGCTAGCTTCTAGGGTTTAGCCTCCTTGATCTCGTGGTAGATCTACTCTTGTAATACCCACATCATCAATATCAATCAAGCAGGACGTAGGGTTTTACCTCCATGAAGAGGGCCCGAACCTGGGTAAAACATCGTGTCCCTTGTCTCCTGTTACCATCCGCCTAGACGCACAGTTCGGGACCCCCTACCCGAGATCCGCCGGTTTTGACACCGTTACCGGGCCTCTTTCTTCTCGCGCTCGGCGCGCTCCTTAGCCGCTTTGTCTTCGGCCTCGGTCAGCGCCGTCTTAAGGACCGCCACTTCGGTCGTGGCCCCTAGTAAAGTTCATGATGCTTTTTCCTTTCTAAATATACAGACGGGGTATTGTGTACCTTTGGTTTCCTCAAGATGCCTCTTCATGAGGCCGAGCTCTCCCTCGGTCCGCTCCAGGTCCTGCTTCAGTCCGGAGACCTCCGCAGTACGAGCGGCAGCGGCCAGCAGCGACGCCTGCTTATTCACATAGACATCTTCTGTTAGACTCCTGCGGATGTTATTTGATCCTCTGTTCGACCTTTTTTCCAAACACCAAACAGAGCATCAGGGGCTACTGTCTATACTGTGACATTTTCTTACAATTTTCTTACTTACCTCAAAGCAGAGTGATTGTGGTAGGCTCTTGGTAGATGGCTTTGACTGACATATCAACCTCTGGCAAGAATATAAGATGATTGCATGCAGAGGGCTGATAGTTAATAGCAGAGTGAAGCTTGATCAGACGCATAACCCAAGGAGCATAAAATTTTAGACCGAAGATGTCAGAGCCAGAAGCAGCAAACTGTCTAATGAAGAAGTCCTAATCATTGAAGCTTTTGCCATTCAGAATGTAGAAGACCAATGTCTTCATTGCACCTTCAAGCTTTGTGGAGGAGGAATGCCCTTTGATGGGCCATAGAGTTCGCCTTATGATATGATAGATGGTGCGGGGCAGATACTCTAGGTCTTCAACAAAGAATTCCTTTGGATATTCAGCATCAAGCGGCAGTGGCTTCATCATGCTCAACATTTGGCTCATGTTGGGCTCTGGCTTCTGAAAGATGCTTTCTACTGCATTGAGGTGAAGCTGACAACCAGGTTCATAGAGGTCACCTGGAGTGAAAGTTCAGTAAGCTCAATGAGGTCAAAGGCTTTGGCTTCATGATGTACATTTCCTGTCATCCACTCAAGGACCCATGTCTTTGGATCCCTGTTGTAGCCTCGAATATAGAGAGTGGCATAAAACTGGAGCAGAAGCTCTTCATTCTAGTGCTCCTTATCAGTGACAAACTGTAGCAGGCCTGCATCTCAAAAGCAGTAAAGTGCTTCTTCTAGGCATGGCAGGCTAGCAATAGCATCGGAATCCAGACGCATATGAGGAAAGATGCGCCCTTGGTTGTACAGGATGCACGAGTAATAGCTGCTTTGCTGATAACTCCAGAACCTATCAGATGATATTCTGGGCTTGGAGTATGGGTTCTTGGCACTATTGAAGAAGGTGTTGTGTGCAATGAATCCATTAACATTGAACAATCCTGGTGCAGATGCAGTACCTGGAAACCTTGGCAACCTGGGCTTTGGCTTATGAACCTGAGGCCTATGCTCCACATGATAATCAAATTGGGAACCGGGAGCAGCCGGAGGAATCAGAATAGGCCATCTGACAAGAACAAGTTCACCTTGATAGAATGCATGCTCAATAGTGTGTGGCCTTGGTGGCGGTACAGGAGCAGAGGCATTTGCAAAGGCGTCAGGCTGCACATTGGATGCAGGTGCAACATTGGCTTCATCCACAGTGTTGGCTTGAGGCGCCATATTGGCTTCAATCATGACAACGTCATTTGCTTCAGTGGCGTTGTTGGTTGCCGCCTCAGTATTCTCAACCTCCACTTGATTAGCTGGAGGGTCGGGCATGGACACATTCTCCTCGAGAACATTTTCTGCTTGATTGGTGGGGGGTGTGGCAACACGTTCTTCTTCTCTTTCATCGGCTGCTGCAGCCGGAATCTCTTCAGAAGCGTTAGCTTCGGGCACAGGAACCGTCACAGAAGGATTGTCTTCAGGGAACACTTGACGTGCCACTGAGCTGGACTGGTGTAAATCTCTTCTTTGATGGTTGTCATGGATACCGATGGCCTCTGGCCTTTGCGAAGCCGTTGAAACATGGGCGACGCTTTCGGTGATGGTGTGGTCTCCATGTAATTGTCGTCATTGACAATTGGACTGGTACCTTGCGTTGGTGTAGGATGGGGTGTACTTGGGGAGTCTTGAACTGGAGTTGTTGGTTGGGGGCGATCAGCCCATGAGGCATCCTGTGTGATTGGCTTCAAAGGATGACCAATACTGATGAGTTCGCTGTTTGTGTGAACAGGCGATGATACTGTGGGGCGCTGGATGTGAGGAAGGACTTCATCATCTTCAACATTGTCTTGAGGACCAATGTCTTCAGTTGTGACAGGGTCAATGACTGGAATTTCTTGAGCTTCAGGAGCCTCTGTGGAAGCAGGCTCATGAACAATCAACTGACGCTCTTGATTTTCAGATGGAGGGGGAGCAAAAGCAATGGGTTCGACAACAAGGGGCTCTTCGGGAGCAGCCCGATCTCTCTTCTTGGTCTTCCTCTTCTTGAGGGGTGGTGCATCATCAATGGTGTTCTTGGTTTTTCTCTTTTTGGCTTCGGCTTCAACTGCCTTGGTTTTCTTCTGTTCTGAAGCTGCTTTGGGAACCTTAGGCTTCGAGCCTGTCATGCTGGCAGGGAAGACAATGGGAGGTTCTTCCCGCCGTGTTTCTTCAGTTGGGGCCACAACAGACTACTTCTTGGCAGCCATCTTGGGGTCAATGCCTGGACGCCCAAGAGCCTTGCGCTTTTCAACTTCATTGTATGTCTGAACACACTTGGCAGCAATATTCTTCATGCGTTCTCTTGAGCCTTTGGCTTCTTCACGCTTCTTGCGAAATGCTTCCTTGAGATCAACATCATCTTGAATTTCTGAACATCAGCCACAGTGAGCTTGGCCACATGCTTCTTGAATTGCTCTTTCTCAAAATCAATTTTGTTTTTGAGTTCGACGATCTTCTGAGCTAGGGCCAGCTCAGGAGCAATGGAGCCTTGGAATGCGACGCTGATACCAATCGGAAAATGAAGATCATCAAAACTGAGATCTGGGTTGTCAAACCATTCATCAATGAAGTTATCCAATATGGTTTCGTCGAAGAGGGGCAGATCATTGAAGATCTCTGCCTCTTGCTTGCTCTTTACCAGTTGTTCAAGAGCATCCTCACCAAACTCGTCATCAGATGATAGATCATTAGCTTCAGATTTGTTCCTTAGAACGACAACTGGTGTCAGTGCTTGACTTGTCTTCTGAGCAGTTCTCTTCTGAGGCTTCTCGGTCCGTTTGGAGACATGAGATTGATCTTCAGAGGTGTTACTTGGAGCAGGAGGGGCAGTTGCCAATGGCTTCACTATAGAAGCTTTTGGTGCAGCAGTGTGTTTGGAAGCCTTAGCTTTCTTCTGCTTCTGCGGCTTGGGAGGAGGAGCTGGTGCATCATCAGTGTCAGCATCATCATCAGTATGATCCACATTTGCACCTTGAACGACGATGTGTGCGAGGAGGCCTTCAAAGTTGTAGAAGGGACCGATCCTGTTTTCATTGGCTTCACGGGTGCCATCTTCCCATGGTGAGGACGGACCAGGGTTGAAGTCAAGTTCGAATGCCTTCTTGTTCTTCACCACAAAATCTTTGGCGAACTGGTAGTTGCGCTTGAATAGATTGTCTTCGCGACACCACAGCAGAGAAGAGGGGTCAGCATCCTCTGGTTGCGGTCCGCGAACCATGCACGGATAGAAGCCTTGCTCAATGGCTTCAGTCTGTGACCTGGGTTGAAGATCTTGTACAGTATATCTCCCCAGGGTCGCTTGATGGCATTCTTTTATGCATATTCTTCAGTGACAAAATGGTACTTGAACCACTCCTCAACCCAATATCTTCGAATCCATTGGATTCGATTCTTGCGACCTGTATAGGTTTCCTCTGGGTCTGTTTTGTACAGCTCATGCAAATCGGGAGGCAAATCCTTGGAAGTGTTCCCACGATGCTTTCTGCCACCCTTACTTGCTGGTTTCTTAGTAGCCATGAAGCTTAACCTGAAAGGCTTTAGAACTTGCAAAGGCTTCTTGCTGCTAGTCAGACAAGAACTTGCTTCAGGAGAATTTATATGATTCTGTAAGAACTCTGCAAATGAATGCATACTATGAGAACCAAGGGATTCTCCCACGGACATATACCTGTGACAGCATTAGAGATGCGAGGGAAGGGGAAGAGGTCATATGCATTCTCAGGAGATTTTGAAGATAAATCAGTTTGAAGACATTGACCTCATATCGCGAAGACATTCACTTATTTGATGAGAGTTGGTTCCAGATTTGTACGAATCCAAGAATAAGTACAAGTGAGGAATCTAACTTGTAGTGAAGCATAAGTGAACAGACTAGGCACAATATGAGATGCAGAAAGAGACAGATTCAACTTTGGAGATGGAGAAACTACTTTTGGTAAGGAAGGATGAATCTATCAGATCAAAAAGACTGTAAAAAGTGAGTTTTAATTACCACAAGAAGAACTACTAGACGGAGGGGGAGTTAAGGCCGAGCAGTTTAGTCTCCCGTGCCCTAACTCGGCAACGAGAGACAGCTACGGCGGTGGCGAAGAAGATGAGGTCCGCGGCCGGCGTGAGGACGGCGTCGGAGAAGTCGCGGTCGCTAAGCGCTTCGTCGCCGGCGTCGTCGAGAGCTAGCGATGGCGCTAGGGTTTTTGGGAGGTGGCGAGGTGGAAGAAGAATTTTTGACCGTGATGGGATGTGTATTTATAAGGAAAGGGACAACACGTTATAATTACGCAGGTGCCCCTGGCGATTCGCATTTGAAGGACACGTGGCATGCATGCAACTCCTTGGTAGTTGTTCCATGTTCCCACGCACGCCTGGATTGTCGGGGCGGTCATTCTGAATTCTGCGGGTTTCCGGTAATAAAGATAGAGCATTTAAAAATAGACATAAATGTTTGTCAGATTGGCTTCAGCTGACAAGGTTCAGTGAAGACAATCGACAGTTTTCAATAGAATGCATATGATTTGGACAGATAGAGTTGAGGTAGAAGCATAGATAGGTTAGGGTCCGATCACATTCACTTAGATCAAAAGATTCAACAAGAAGTCATAGCTATAAGTGAATGCTGTGGAGGACAGAACACAAGTAGTATATAACTAGTTTAAGGCCAAATCAACCAGATGAGGATAAACTTGAATACAAGTCAGGGAGGAAGACAAATCAATTATGAAGTCTTTGCAAACATAACGCCAAGAGAAACACTTCAAACAAAAGTTTGGTGGTGGAGTTACCCACCGTATAGGAAGTATTAGACCCAGACATGGCGCACAATTATCGTGGCGCTCCAAAGTCAAATTCTGCATTAATGTATTCACACTTAGAGTGTATGTCTTCATTGATTGAAGATATACATTACTTTGTGTGTTGCACATCTAAGTCATCAAAATGCATAAGTGTTAGGATGTGTGTCCCATTCACAGGACATTTGAGGATTCCAAGATATTTAGCTCACACCGCAACTTGCAAAGCCTTTTCTCATCCAAGGGCTTTGTGAAGATATCTACCAATTTCTCTTCAGTGTTGACGTGAATGATATCAATATCTTCCTTCATAACATGGTCTCTAAGGAAGTGATGACGAATCTCAATGTGCTTTGTCTTCGAGTGCTGAACTGGGTTGTTGGCAATCTTGATGGCACTCTCATTGTCGCAGTAGAGAGGCACATTCTTCAGGTGTATACCATAGTCCTTGAGAGTTTGTTTCATCTAGAGAAGCTGAGCACAGCAAGATCCAGCAGCAATGTATTCAGATTCACTAGTGGAGAGAGATACACAGTTCTTCTTCTTTGAAGACCAGCAGACAAGTGATCGTCCCAGAAAGTGACATGTGCCTGATGTGGACTTGCGATCAACCTTGTCACCAGCATAATCAGCATCTGAGAATCCAACTAGATCCAACTCTAAGCCCTTTGGATACCATAATCCTAGTGTTGGGGTGTAAGCCAAATATAGAAGAATTTGCTTCACAGCTAAGTGATGCGATTCCTTTGGTGCCGCTTGGAATCGGGCACACATGCAAACACTAAGCATTATATCTGGCCTAGATGCACATAAATAAAGCAAAGAACCAATCATGGAGCGGTATACCTTTTGGTCGAACTCTTTACCATTGTCGTCGGGACCCATATGACTTTTGGTTGGCATTGGCATCGTGTATCCTTCAGTCTTGCATTCCAAACTTCTTCAGGCAATCTTTGAGATATTTTTCTTGAGATATGAAGATACCATTGCGTTGTTGTCGAATTTGGAGACCCAGAAAGAACTTCAGTTCACCCATCATGGACATCTGATATTGCTCTTGCATCATGTGACCAAACTCATCACTGTATTTCTTGTTGGTGCAGCCGAACATAATGTCATCCACATAGATTTGGCACACAAACAGTTCACCATCATATGTCTTCGTGAAAAGAGTGGGATCTAGTGAACCAGGTTTGAAGCCTTTGCTCATCAGGAAGTCTTTGAGCGTATCATACCAAGCACGAGGGGCTTGTTTGAGGCCATACAGTGCCTTGTTGAGCTTGTAAACCATATCATGATGTTTTGGATCATCAAAGCCAGGAGGTTGTGCAACATATACTTCTTCTTCTATCTTTCCATTGAGAAAAGAACTCTTCACATCCATTTGATACAGGAGGATGTTGTGATGATTTGCATAGGCAAGCAGTATGCGAATGGCTTCAAGCCTTGCCACAGGAGCAAAAGTTTCATCGAAGTCAATTCCTTCCATTTGAGTGTAGCCTTGTGCAATGAGACGAGCCTTGTTTCTAACCACTTGACCATGTTCATCTTGCTTGTTGCGATATATCCATTTGGTGCCGATGATATTGTGCTTCCGAGGATTAGGACGCTTGACCAGTTTCCACACATTATTCAACTCAAACTGTTGAAGCTCTTCTTGCATAGCTTGAATCCATTCAGGTTCCATGAAGGCTTCGATGACTTTCTTGGGTTCTGAGATTGAGATGAATGCAAAATGTCCACAGAAATTGGTGAGTTGTGTTGCTCTTTGTGTGGCCCTTGAATGAGTGAGTGGACCAGGTGCATTGAGGCTATCGATCATCTTCTCAATCTGTACTTCATTTGCCACACGGGGATGAGCAGGACAAATATTTTGCTCATTCTCATCAATGTCATCATTTGGAGGATTATCTTTAGGTTGAGCATTGTCTTCTGGTTGAGTGGAAGCAGAGACGATCAGTTCTTCTTCAGTCTGATTCTTAGAGGGTGCGATTTCTCTAGTTCCCATTTTCTTGATTGACTCGCTAGGGGATAATTCATCTAGCACATTTGGCAAGTGCTCTCTTTGCGAGCCATTAGTCTCATCGAACCGCACATCCATAGTTTCAACCACTTTATAGTGAAAGAGGTTGAAGACTCTATAGGAGTGCGAATCCTTTCCGTAACCTAGCATAAAACCTTCATGTGCTTTCGGTGCAAATTTGGAAGTGTGATGTGGATCCTTGATCCAGCACTTAGCACCAAATACTCTGAGGTAACTTACATTTCGCTTCTTACCAGTTAGGAGCTCATAGGAGGTTTTATTAAGAAGCTTGTGAAGATAAACATGGTTGATGACATGGCATGCAGTGTCAATGGCTTCAGGCCAGAACTTTCATGGAGTCTTGTACTCATCAAGCATCGTTTGCGCCATCTCAATAAGAGTTCTGTTCTTGCGCTCCGCGATGCCATTCTGCTGAGGTGTGTAAGGAGCAGAGAACTCATGAGTGATACCCATGGTATCCAGGTAGAGGTCGAGGCCGGTGTTCTTGAACTCAGTGCCGTTGTCGCTTCTGACGTGCTTGATCTTGACACCATAGTTCGTCATGGCACGATTGGCAAAGCGTCTGAAGACATCCTGCACTTTAGTTTTGTAGAGGATTATATGCACCCAAGTGTATCGAGAGTAATCATCAACAATGACAAAGCCATAGAGACAAGCAGTAGCATTGAGAGTGGAGTAGTGAGTAGGGCCAAATAAGTCCATGTGCAGCAGCTCGAAGGGTTGATACATGGTCATGATTGTCTTTGAGGGATGCTTGGCTCTTGTCATCTTTCCGGCTTCGCAGGCGCCACACAAATGATCCTTCTTGAACTTGAAGCCTTTGATGACCACAACATGCTTCTTCTTTGCGAGAGTGTGCAAGTTCCTCATGCCAGCATGCCCTAGCCTTCGATGCCAAAGCCATCATTCTGAAGCTTTTGCTAGAAGATATACGACCATCTGTGGACTTGGTGAGAAATCTACCATATACAGATCATCTTTTCGATATCCTTCAAAGACTAGAGACTTGTCAGATTCCATCAATACAAGGCAGCGATATTTTCCAAATAGCACAATCATGTTTAAGTCACAAAGCATTGAGACAGACATTAAGTTGAAACCAAGGGATTCAACAAGCATCACTTTATCCATGTGCTGATCCCTTGATATTGCAACTCTACCTAGACCCAATACCTTGCTTTTACCAGTGTCAGCAAATGTGATGTGGCTCTTGTCTGATGGACGTAGCGTTGAATCCATCAGAAGACTTCGATCGCCAGTCATGTGATTAGTGCATCCACTATCCATAATCCATTCTGAAGCACGAGGTGTCGTAGCCTACAGTGCAGTTTGGGGGATAGGCTTCACCAAGCGGGTTGTGAAGTAGAAACATTTGACGAACAAGTGGAACATGTAAATTCAGGTCTTGGTTAGGATAGATAGGATGAGTATCAAGGAAATCTGGAGTGAAATACATAGTAAGACCATTTGGGCATTTTATCTTGCGCCCAACAAGATTTTTAAGGTCTCCAGCATTAGCTTTGGACGCCTTTGATTTCCGGCTGGAGACCTTTCCCTGCAAAAGAGAGTTAAGTTTTCTTAACCACCCACATCTTTAGGGGTGGCTTAGAAGCAATAAGTCTAAGTGAAGCATCTGAGAACTTCGGCTTCGGAGCCCTAGTAAATAGCCTTGCAGGGGGTGAATAATACTCATGTGAATAAGCAGAAAAGTTCATAGTTCTATGAACATAGCGGTTTAATGAAACACGCTTATATTCATAGGTCTGAGTATGATTTTCCTTCAAAACATCAATGTTAAGGTGACTCGGATGAGTCCTCGTTCTGTATGAAGCTTTTGGAACATATGAAGCCTTTGGTATGGGGTTTGTCTTCTTCACAGGTGGTGTCATGATGACATTCACGGGAAGATTCTCAAGGAAACTCTTGGGTACCCATATCTTCTTCATAGGTGACCCATTCCTGTTGTTAGTACCAATATAACTGGCAAACACTTCACCATTCTGATTCTTAAACAATTTATAGTTTGCATCAAAGGATTCATCAATGATAATTGGGTTAGCACAAGTGAAGCTAGCTAAGGTGGATGGATCTACTGGAGGTTCCTTTGCAGCAACCCAGGTGGTTTTGGGGTACTGCTCAGGTTTCCAGTATGACCCATCAACATTCATTTTTCTCTCGAACCCTACACCCTCTTTTCTAGGGTTTCGGTTCAGAATCTGCTTTTTGAGGATATCACATAATGTCTGATGCCCTTTGAGGCTTTTGTACATCCCTGTCTCAAGCAGTGTTTTCATCCTAGCATTCCCATCAGCAATAGTGGTGGTATCCTCAACAGAGGGGTTAGTTACCACATCAGTAGTTGAAGATATCTCAACAATAGTAGCAGTAGAACATTCAGCAACAGAGGCAGCGTTATCACGCTCAATGCATTTTAGACAAGGTGGTTCAAACCCTTCCTGAGCGGAACTGATCTGTTGAGAGCGGAGTGACTCATTTTCTTTCTGAAGATCTTCATGATCCGATCTCAATTTCTCAAGCTCCTGCTTCCTTTGAAGATAATCGTAGGAGAGCTTTTCATGAGAAGTTGAGAGCGTTTCATGTCGACCTTCAAGATCCTGGTACTTAACATGAAGATTGTTTATGTCTTCAATTAAGGACTGAGTCTTGGTCATTTCCGTGTCCAACAGGTCATCGCTTTTGTCTAACAATTTTTGAATATGTTCCATGGAATTCTGTTGTTCAGTTGCAATTTTAGCATGTTTTTTGTACCTGGGTTTGGATTCACCATCAGAGTCATCTTCACTTGATGTATTAAAGTAAGCATCACGAGAGTTTACCTTGGCACCATGTGCCATGAAGCAGTAGGTGGGAGCCGAGTCATTCTCGTCATTAGTGTTGGTGACGGAGCCATTGTCTTCAGTGCTGAAGATGGACTTGGCGATGTAGGCTGTAGCTAGAGCCAGACATGCGACACCAGAGTCAGACTCGTCCTCAGACTCCACCACTGCCTCCTCAGAAGCAGACTCCTCTTTCTGAATCCATTTCCTTGCCAACAAAAGCACGTGCCTTTCCTGATGAGCTCTTCTTGTGTGATGAAGACTTGGAGGAAGATTTGGAAGAAGACTTTGAGGATTTCTTCTTCTTCTTGTCATCAGAATCATATTCCTTGTTCCTCTTTTTATTCTTCTCATTGTCCCACTGTGGACATTCAGAGATGTAGTGGCCAGGTTTCTTGCACTTGTGACAGGTTCTTTTCTTGTTGTCATAGTTGGAAGCTTCATCGTCCCTTGAGCTGGATCGTGAAGACTTTCTGAAGCTTTTCTTCTTAGTGAATCTCTGAAACTTCTTCACAAGCATAGCAAGCTCGTTTCTAATGTCTTCAGGGTCATCAGAATTGCAGTCAGATTCTTCTTCGGATGAGGAAGCGGCAGCCTTTGCCTTCAAAGCACGAGTTCGCCCATAGTTGGGGCCATAGATATCTCGTTTCTCAGACAGCTGATACTCATGTGTGTTAAGCCTCTCAAGTATGTCAGACGGATCGAGTGTCTTGAAGTCAGGGCGTTCTTGTATCATCAGGGCTAAGGTGTCATATGAGCTGTCAAGAGATCTCAGCAGTGTCTTCACTATTTCATGCTTCATAATGTCAGTTGCACCGAGTGCACGGAGCTCATTTGTGATATCAGTGAGGCGATAAAACGTGAGCTGGACATTCTCGTTGTCGTGTCTTTTGAAGCGGTTGAAGAGGTTGTGAAGAGTACTGATTCGTTGATCACGCTGAGTTGAGACGCCTTCATTGACCTTGGAGAGCCAGTCCCAGACTAGCTTCGACATTTCCAGAGCGCTCACACGGCCATACTACCCAGATGACCACAGATGATGTTCTTGGCGGTAGAGTCCAGTTGAATGAACTTTTTCACATCAGCGGGGCTGACACCTTCACCAGTCTTGGGAACGCCATTCTTGACGACATACCACAGATCGACATCAATGGCTTCAAGATGCATGCGCATCCTATTCTTCCAGTAGGGATATTCAGTGCCAGCAAAGATGGGGCACACAACGGAGACCTTGATTATCCTTGCAGTCGACATAGCTAAAACTCCAGGTGGTTAAACCGAATCACACAGAACAAGGGAGTACCTTGCTCTGATACCAATTGAAAGGGCTAGTTATCGACTAGAGGGGGGTGAATAGGAGATTTTTATGAAAGTCTTCAAAACATGGGAGTTTCGAAGACCAACAGTAGAAACAACACTATTCGAATGCAGTCAGAAGGTAGACTACATTAGACAGGCCATAGTCAAGTATTCAAAGAAGTGAAAGCACAAAGACTATTAGCAGCTAGGTAGTAAGGATCAGAAAGGAAGATAATGTAAAGCCAATCAGGATAAGTAGTCACGTAGTGAAGTCAAACAGATAATTGCAAGCAGGCAATGACTTCACGAAGACAAATGGTAAGTAAAGAGAAGTGAGAGATAGAACCAGTGACTTCAAAAGGACACTGGTTTGTTCGAACAGTTCCAGTTGCTGTGACATTTGTACGTCTGGTTAGGGAGGCTGAGACTTAACTCAGAAGACTGCGTCTTCACCTTATTCCCCTTGAGCTAAGGGATCTTAGTCCCCGCCCAATCACTCTGGTAAGTCTTCAAGGTAGACTCCAAACCTTCACAGACTTCGTTCACTGGCAATCCACAATGACTGCTCAGAACGTGACGCCTAACTGGCTGGAGGATTCACAATCCTCAAGTAAAATAAGTCTTCAGATCACGCGGACAGAAAGACTTAAGTGATGCCAAACACTCTTTGTGTTCTGGGTGGTTTGAGCTTTGTCCTCGCAAGGATTCTCTCTCTCAACGGCTTCGAAGGTGGGTTGCTCTCAAACGACAAAAGCCGTATCAAACTCTGAGCAGCCACCAATTTATGGTGTAGGGGGTGGGCTATTTATAGCCACTGGCAACCCGACCTGATTTGTCCGAAATGACCCTGGGTCACTAAGGAACTGACACGTGTCGCAACGGTCAGATTTCAAACACATGCGGCAGCTTGACTTGGGCTACAAGTAAAGCTGACTTATCCGACTCTGGATAAGATTTGCTCTCATTGTATTCGCTCGAAGACATAGGACTTGGTTGAGCATCACTTCAGTCACTCTGACTTTGTTCACTTGTACCCCACTTAATAGTGCGGTGGTTCCTATGACTCAACAAAGAGGAAGAGAAACAACAAAATGACTTAGTCTTCGTGCTCCATAGTCTTTAGACATTGTCTTCTCATGTCATAGTCTTCAACATGATTAGCTTCACAGACCACCATTGTCTTCAATGTCTTCACACATTTTTAGGGGTCATCTCCGGTAGGTAAATCGAATCAATGAGGGACTACTACATGTGTTATCCTGCAATTCTCACAAACACATTAGTCCCTCAACCAGGTTTGTCGTCAATACTCCAAAACCAACTAGGGGTGGCACTAGATGCACTTACACTAGCTAACATTCACAAGAACTTAAGTTCAACATGTTTACGCATCTAAATGATTCACAATACTATAACCAAGACAAAGTTGTGAGAAGGTGTAGAAATAAAGAAAAAACAATCGATGCTTCTCTGAGCAAAGGACCTCCCTACGTACGCATTAATTTCCTGGGCATTCTTCTTTCTTCTCAATTTTCCATGCACTTTGAGCATGTTGGCTCATCTTGCAATTTACACTAACACATTGCAGCAAACAGAGGAGGTAATAGAGATCACTCAACATCAGGCCATTTTGTGCGGTTCCACCGAAATCATCTTAATTGTCCTGAATGTGAATAGATAGGAAAGTGTTGTACTTAAACGGTGTCGCAAAACAGTAGCACATATCAATAGCTCGGTATGACAAAACACGATCATTTGGACGAATGGGGTACTGACGTGCATGAGGAAGACTATGCATAACTTAAAAGGTGGTTAGTTGATTTTCACCTTGGGATCTCCTATGATGGCATAGAGGAAATTATATCCAATCGATGAGCGCAATTCCTTCTGTGTGGCTGTAGAAAATTTGTCCGACTAACCCAATATCTTTTTTGTGCAGTTCCACCAAAATAATGCACCGCCGTTTGCACGACCCCTACTTGCCGGCCAAGCCATCAATGACTCGGACCCTTTTATCTTGCATTGACGACACGACTATAGTGCTTGTTTGCTCCTCCACACATGACAGGCACATTCCACACTTCAAACATAAGTCAACATACGAATAAGCTTATTTCATCTTGCGTTAGTCACTCAACTCCCTTTGTTTCTTTTTAGTCTGCATAAGATTTGGTCAAATTCAAGCTTTGTAAAGTTTGACTAACTTTGTAGAAAAAAATATCAACATCTACAATACTAAAGTTATATGTTATGAAAATAAATTTCATCATACATCTAATAGTATTGATTCCATGGTGTGAATGTTGATATATTTTCCTACAAAGCTAGTCAAACTTAACAAAGTTTGATTTTGACCAAATCTTATATGCAAAGTAAAAAGAAACAGAGGGAGTACCTAGTTACGAATGTAGAAATACCTGGAGCACCGTGAGGTCAGCTGACAGCAGGTTCCACTAAAATCGACATCCGCGGCGGCTTCTTTCTCTGCCTGCATGGCGTGGCTACGCACGCATGGACGACGGATGGCGCAGTCACATGCACTGAAGGCGTTGTACGACACGGTGGCGTCGAGGACAGTGACAATGCCTATGCCACCGTGCTCACCGACAAGGCAGCATGGAGCAAGTCGACACTCCTCCTCGAGCTGTATTGGAGCGACTAGCTGCGAAACCACGTGCTGGCTTAGAGTGGCAACTACCTCCAACGTGCTAGGCGAGGTAGGTGGAGAAGCGAGCTGCCTCGCTCGTAACTGCCGGGCTCGGCAGGCCACCCAGACGGCTATTATGTCGAAGACCTACTCTTCCTACTCGTCGTTTGTCACTGAAAGAGTGGAGAAAATGGTGGAAGGAGGAGCTTGGTCGGCGTCCTGCTCCTGAATGGAAGTGTGTGGCCGGAGTGGGTTTCTCGCATTCCACGTGGGTTTCTCTATTTCTACTCTTATAAAAAAGAGTTGTTGATGATGGTGTGCCTGCCATCCTGCAATATAAGCCATCCGATTTATATCTACAGATAGGAAGGAAACAATGGAAATTTTGCAAAAAGATATCCACACCCACTCAACATTTGCAAATAAGGCCTTCCCTCGTTCATCATTTTCTCCCACAAGATAAACTACTCATACAAATGCATCTTGATGTTCCATGCAACGCATGAGCATCTTGCTAGTAATGTTGGCTTTTGAATGCGGCGAGGAGGCGGGTATAGCTGGGAGTGCAGTGGGCGGCGCCCTCGGCCGGGGCACCGCTTCAAATGACGGACGCAGTGAGAGGTCGTGTCCGCCCTTACCCCCTTGACTGTGGACCTTGACTGGTATGTCCGGCTTTGAGGACAACATTATCCTTCATGGTGTACGTCACCTTGTGTCCAGATCTGAGATGCCACGTGTACCAGATAAATGACTCCAAGTTCAATCACCGTGATGCTAGGTGCGAGCCGAGGAACAATATTGGAGAGACCCCCCCATAATTTTCCTACATTGGTCGTTTTATTCATAGGATAGAATACTATATGATTTTTTTCCTATGTAATCATGTTTTAATTGGCAATCTAGCATCCACTCCAACTGTTTTTCACTTCCTTTGTTCCTACGAAGAGAGTACTTGCTCTAAAGGGTGTGCCGCTGCAAGAGCTGCCTATATTAATTAACCATGCTTTAAAAAGGTGGACCAACTTTGGCTATAGTATACAACTGTACTAGGTTAGTAGGTGACCTTGCACTTGGCTCTTCTCCTCTTCCGGAAGTCGAACAATAATGACGGTACTACAGTAGTACTTCTAGCAATCTGACACCAAATGAACTGCTGCACATCCACCACTTGTAAGCAAAAGTTTCTCCTCGTGTCATTAGCCATCGCGCATGCGTTGGAAAGGGAGAAGGCGTAGGCTAGTCATAGTGGAAAGTAACTTAGACTAGTAACATGTATAAGTTACTAGTCTATGTTACTACATTCATAGTGGAGAGTAACATATGTGTGGTAATCCCTCCATTCCCTTATACAAGGCCACAAACTCAGATTACAGGTACCAAGGTAAAATTTAATGACTTCTTTGCAAGCTAACTTTTCTTCTCATTAACCGGGATCATTAATATGCCCACATGCATGCAAGGAAGGAATGAGAAGGAAATAACACATTATCATTATGACTACATGCATGCAAGTATTAAATAAGTTGCTACTACGAGGAAACATCATTATTTTTACTTGATTAGTGTTAGTGGCCTTGTATAGATGCAAAACATTTTTTTTATAGTGGCCTTGTATATTGGAATAGAGGGAGTATCATGCAAGATATCATTTATGAAGATGTAGACTCATTTTGCCTTGGGATGCGTTATGTTACAGTAACATATTATGTTACTCCAAACACCCCTCTCCTCATTAATTACATGACACATAAGCAAACTTTTCTTGGGATATGTTATATGACTTGCTGTGTTACTAGTACTAGAGGTGGAGTAGTGGTAGAGTAGTTTATATTTTCTCTGCATACAGTACCAGTTAGTCGTGCTTCAAAACTGAACGACACGCCATTAAAAAAATAAAGTCGAGAAATAATGCGGCACTTCGGGCCAACACGGCCAGCTCGCATTTTGCACGAGAAATGACACACCATATTGCATTGACATGTGGTCCCGTTCCAACATGTCAGTGAGACGACGACGAGTCCTTTTGTACAATTTCTGAATGGACATCTATGTAGGTCGAGGCGCCTCTTCGTGTACCGTGGCAACCGTCCACCGCCTCTTCTTCTTTCCCTCTCGATTTGGAACTGCTTTCGCACGCTCTTCCTCCCTCCTCCATTTGCCTTCACCCTTCCTTCTGCCATTGTTCGATCGTCTTCTCCATGGAGGGAACAAGCTAGAAATGATCCCGTTATTCTTGCCCCGATCTGAAAGATGACGTGGTGGAGGAACTCATTGATCGGTGCGACGTCATCACCTCAGCTAGCATGGCAGGTTCGTTCAAGACCATTCTCGACTCAACTAATAACATCATTACAAACAACCCAAGGGTCTAGGAGCGGTTTGATCCCCCCTATCTTCTTCGCTATAAGCCTATTCGCATGGTCGCGGATGACGGAAGCCTCGCCTTGTGCAAGTTGATGCCGCTTGATAATGATACTGTGATGTTAAGATGCCATCGCTTAAGGGTAAGGACTGGGCTGTCGCAAATGGAGATTGGGTTGTTTATATTGGGTACAACTACGAGTTGGAACTTGTGAATGTGTACACTCCTCAGCGGATTCCACTTCCAAAAATCTCATAGTGCCCTGACGTTGAGCACACAAATGATCTACGTACGTTCAAATACGATCATGGTGACTGCCATCTATGGAAGATAGCAATTTGTCGGGTTCCAAACCGCTCTTGAGATTACAAGGACTATGCAGTTGTTTCTATCTTCGACAAGCTTGTTGTCGTCGTTACTGCTTCTACGGCTCGTCCATGGATATTTCTCAAAAATCAATTTTTGTACACAGATGAGTACCGTGATGGAATTGCATACGAGCGTCTTGTGTTTGCTGCCACCACTCGTGGCACTGTTTTTGCATGGAATCCTTATGGTTTCGGTACATTTTTCGTCCACCATAATTATAATTGTTTCATCTACATGCATGCGGGTTAGCAAGTTTCCCTTTACTAATTAATCATCTTGTGTTTCCAAGGTCCTGTGAACATTCCACCACCTATACTTGAAAATTTTTATAACCAAGGGGGAGATGACGACGGTGATGATCACCAGCAGAACCGATATACTAAGTGGTGCCTGGCAACTAATTCCAATGGATCACCTCTTCTTGTCTGTATACAGTGCACTGCTATTGTTACTACTGAGGGAGCACGTGTTGTCTCCCATGGTCGCCCTCTCCGGACCTATTCCAACACCCATTGCAGGGTATTCGAGATGGATACTAGTGTGATAGCGCCAACACCTTCTCCCTGGTTCAGTATTGATAGTCTTAGAGAAAACTCGCTCTTCCTTGGACAAAACTATCCAATGATGGTGAAAGGCGATCCAGTTGCTGTTGACACAACATTACTACCATTTATGAGAAGCAACTGTATTTATACCTCAGACATTGTGGTTGTTCCCTACCCTGGTCCTGATATATGCCACTTCATCCTGGATGATCAGTCCTGTGTTGCTCTCGATATTGACAATAGCTGGCCCTTCCCAGATCACCTATGGTTCAAAGAAAGCGTTTTCAACACCAAGGATTGGTTGAGCTAAAGTTCATTTCATTGCTTGTTATTTGTTGTGTGATGAAAACTTTATCATATAGAATGTTTTGTTGGAAATAATCTATAATCCAACATGTATCCTCGTTGTCATTGTGTGTTGATGACTTGTTGTATGTAATGAATGGTACATTTGCAAATGCATGTCAACTCAATTTATGAATGGTTTTCGAGTCACTTCTTGGAGTGTGAGTATAGTAGTAGTATAGCCAGCATTCGATTAGTATATGAAGTTTCCACATCACATAGAGCCAACCTAATATTGAAGTATGCTAGTCCTCGGCCGACGCACCGCTTCAAATGGCGGATCAAGTGAGAGGTCGCGTCCGCCCTTACCCCCTTGACCGTGGACGTTGACCGTGTACATCCGGCTTTGAGAATAACATATTATCCTTGATGGTGTACATCACCTTGTGTCCAAATCTGAGATGCCACATGTACTAGATGAATGACTCCAAGTTCGACCAGCGTGATGCTAGGTGCGAGCCGAGGAACACAGTTGGAGAGACCCCCCTCATAATTTTCTTACATTGGTCGTTTGATTCATAGGATATAATGCTATAGGATTTTTTACTATGTAATCATGTTTTAATTGGCAATCTAGCATCCACTCCAACTTTATTTTCACTTCATTTGTTCTTACGAAGAGAGTACTTGCTCTAAATGATGTGCTTCTGCAAGAGCCACCTATATTAATTAACCATGCTTTAAAAAGGTGGACCAGCTTTGGCTATAGTATACTACTGTACTAGGTTAGTAGGTGACCTTGCGCTTGGCTCTTCTCCTCTTTCGGAAGTCGAAAAATAATGATGGTACTACAGTAGTACTTCTGGCAATCTAAAACCAAATGAACTGTTGCACATCCACCCCTTGTAAGAAAAAGTTTCTCCTCATGCTGCGAGCCACCGCGCACGCGTTGGCGAGGGAGAAGGCGTAGTAAGCAAGCTTCCCGTCGATTTGATGGGACACATCAGAGTTATTTAGTACTCTCTTCAAAAAGGGTCGACCATGTCCATGGCTACCATCTCGTGCTCCGTCATTGAGTACATGTACTATTCACGTGCCATCGAGGAGAAAAAATATATTATGTAGTACTAGGTGCCATCGATGTGCACGACTCACTTACGCACCGCATATCTCCATTTTCTTGCATGACACGTCCACCTTGATGCTAGATGTCCCACGTGTCGGCAAAAGGATGAACAAAGCTCACGTCTTAAACAAAAGAGTGGAAGAACATAGATTCCCGACGACTGAGAAGGAGCAACAAACCTCGCAGTGGAGCGTCTGCAATCATAATATTTTATATTATTCAGCAATATAAAATCAACCAATTCTCTCCACATTCCTATACCATTCTATAGTATGAGAATAACTTTGAATGTAAGCCATTGATTCACTCTATCCAATGGCCATAGTTGGAAAATCCAAATAAAACCAAGAATTAGATCAACTCTTTTAGCACTCAGATTGTTGCTGCTTGCCCACCTAGCCCACCTATACATCCGCTCATGTATGATGACCACAGGAGCTATCCACGTAGATTGTACGTTAAAAAAACGTGCAAACACGGCCGATTATACTGTGAGTAGGTGACCATGCGCTTGGCTCTTCGCCTCTTCCAGAATACGAACAATATGATGATGGTAGTACCATAGTATATACGTACTTCTTGCAATCTGACTCTGAATGACTGTTGCACGTCCACCACTTGTACTATAAAGCCCTATATAATTGTAAGAAGAAGCTTTTCCTCGTGCTGCAAGCAACCGCGCGCGCGTGGATGAGGGAGAGTGTGTGGCAAGCAAGCTTCTCGTTGTTCTGCAAGTTGACGGGATACAACAAAGTTACTTATTTAGTCCATGGCTACAACCCCGTGCTCCGTCTACATACATGATTCATGTGCCATCGAGGAGAAAAATTATTGCATAGCACGTGCCATGGAAGTGCATGACTCACTTACGCACTGCTTATCTCCATTTCTTGTATGACACATGCACCTTGATCCCGCGTGTTGGCAAAAGGATGAACAATGCTCACGTAAAAAAGAGAGTGGAAGAACATAGATTCCCGATGACCGAGAAGGAGCAAGAAACCTTGCGGTGGAGCGTCTGCAATCATAATATTTTATATTATTCAGCGATATAAAATCAACCAAATCTCTTGTCTAGCTGGTTCGCGCGTTTCCCCCTATTTTTTGCTGCCTTCCCACCTATAGAATCACCTCACGATAGTCAATTCCTCTCCAAACACCTAAGGAGGCGGTTGAAGCGAACAAGTCTAACTTGTTTTTAGTGGGTACATTGACATGGCATCGAAAGGGTGTGATAGCTGACTCTGGCAAAATAATTGAGTACCACATTGGCATAAATGAGCATGGGGCCCACTTGTCACCGTGCTGGACGAAGGAAGGAACAAAAGACAAAATCGAGCGTGGCGGAAGGGTGAGAATTGATTGGCTCATGTGTGATGACCACTGGAGCAATCCACTCAGATTGTATTACGTTAAAAAATTCGTGCAAACACGACCGGTTATACAGTGAGTAGGTAACCGCGCGCTTAGCTCTTCGCCTCTTCCGGAAGTCAAACAATGATGATGGTACTACAGTATACTCCTACTTCTGGCAATCTGACACCAAATAAACTGCTGCATGCCCACCGCCTGTATTAAGTGCATAGCTTCTCCTCGTCCTGCGAGCCACCGCACGCGCGTGAGCGAGGGAGAGGTCGAACTAGTAGTAAGCAAAGCTTCTCCTTGTTTATTTCAAAAAAAGAAAACTTCTCCTCGTTTGTGAGTTGACGGGACACATCAAAAGTAGCTTATTAGTCTCCAGAAAGGGATGACCATGTCCATGGCTACCATCCTATGCTCTGTCATTCAGCGCGTGCACGATTCACGTTCCATTGAGAAAATAATGTTGCGTACGTGCCATCAAATAGAATAACTTAATTAATAAAAACACACCACCACATCATGATCAAACTTTGATTCGTCCACGCGTGGTTCCCATGAACAACTACTACACTCGCCAAATTATCAGGTGAGCTGCCTCTTCGTACAGAAATGAGCTCACCGTGTACCCGCGCGTGAGTATTAGGGAAAGAGGCAAAGAGTACCTGCGTCGGTGCCTACACCTCTTCTTTTCGTGCTCTGCGTGAGTATTAGGGAAAGAGACAAAGAGGAAAATAAACACGGCAGCCCAGTGTAGTTACATCATACATGGCCAACCCATGCTATCACCATATTTCTTGGCCTCCATGCGACGCCTAGCTCTAGTAATCCACCAGCCCGTATTTCTTTTCGCTCCTCGTCACTCTCAAAGTGCGGCAGGCTAGCGATTTTGCCGTCTATTGAGGTCGGTTAACTCATCACATCTTAGCGACATGCCAAGAGCATTCTAAAAAATTACTGTACTCCATTGTTATGCCAAGAAGAGGAAGCACTTTGACCGACGGACCAAACAAGACATGCGTGTTGTGCCGTGAGTGGATCCAGTTTCTCGTTTTGAACGTGTTTGGTGTTGTAGTAACACTTGGTTTTGATTATTGATATAAGATTTTATATAGGGCCTAATGTATTCTTCAAGGTTGCCTTTGACTATTGATAAGATTTTATGTAATTTGCAAATTATATCATTCCGTTTAAAAAAAAGACCCTTTCACGTACGAATTAGACGGTATGCCTTGAGCATTTTGCATGTCCTATACTGCTCCTGTTTGGATACTCTAACTTACCTAGAGGTTAGACTAACTCATGACTAACCCTTAACTAACTCTAGCCAAAGAGGTGTTTGGATGAAAGGGTTAGATTGACAATAAATGCACTTGATGGAGAGAGAAAAGTGATTTTTCAGTGGGCCCTCCAAGAACTAGCTCCAATTAGCACCACTTGGCTAGCGGGATAGAGATCCAATAAGCACCTCTTGGGTGGGATAGGCTTTTTTGGTGGGTTTGGTACAACTTGCTCCAATTTCTCTACTCTTATAAAAAATAGAGTTGGTGATGATAGTGTGCCTGCCATTCTACAATATAGGCCGTCCGATTTATATCTGATGGATAGGAAGGAAACAATGGCAATTTTGCAGAAAGATACCCACACCCCTCTTCACATTTGCAAATAAGGCCTTCCCTCGTTCATCCTTTTCTCCCACTAGATAAACTACTCATACAAATGCATCTTGATGTTCCATCCAACACATGGGCATCTTGCTAGTAACCCTCATGTTTCGATACTTTAGGGCTATTTGAGCCCCAGCTAGCTCAAACTAACTCTAACCCATGGATCCAAACAGGGCCAAAGTTAGTCTTGGAAAGCGCATTAAGGCCTATATACATGGACAAATGGAGTACATGATACTAGCAAACACTAACCATTAGTAGTAGTTCATTGGTTGGTTTCGATTTCCGATTTAGTTGTTGTGCTGCTACCGTCGAATATTCGCGTGTGGTTTTTTCTAGAATAAAAAAATAGGTAGTACTTACTGTGGGAAAGGTGAAGTGATGGTTGCTTCGCCAGAGCAACTTGTTACTCTGGGAATATTGGAGTAGCAGCGGATTCAACGAAGAAAGAAATGATCGTTGCTTCGTCCAAGCAACTTATTGTGGCGAAGGTGGGGCTCAGTGATTTGACTTCTCACTAGTCATTATTACTGCGGTGCAACGACCGGGGTGAATCTTCCCTGTAGTTGGGCACTCAATATTGCTGCATGGCAGGTGGAGCCGGATGAAGGATGTCCCACATGTCCGCGAAACTAAGTTGAATTGTTTCTGGCTTTGCTATCAATCCTTCAGGATTTGTTTATATGTATGCATAATTTTCCCGCATGAGGTTGGTCATAGTTAGGAGTAACTTAGACTAGTAACATGCATAGTGGAGTAGTCTATTTTACTACCTTCATACTGGGTAGTAAACATATGGATGGTAACATGTAAGTCTTCATTAATTCAGATATAGACTCATTTTACCTTGGGGTGTGTTATGTTATAGTAACATATTATGTTACCACAAGCATCGCTTTCCTCATTAACTCCATGCCACATAAGCGATTTTTTCTTGGGATATGTTATGTTACTACTTATGTTACTCCCACTATGGCTACCCTAATGAAATTGTACTATGATGCTATGAAGGTTTCAACTTAGGATTCATGTGTCCTCTTGCATCAAGATTGTCTCGTTACAACATTCCATCATCAAATACAAATGAAACAACCGTGGCTGCTAATGCATCTCAATGGTTCACAGGTCAGCGCCAATATTCACATCACAACTGCAGACAAAGTTGTGAGAAGGTGTAAAAATAAAGAAAAATATATAATTGAACGATGCTGTTGGTAGGTGTCGGTGTCAAAACCGGCGGATCTCGGGTAGGGGGTCTTGAACTATGCGTCTAGGCGGATGGTAACAGGAGACAAGGGACACAATGTTTTTACCCAGGTTCGGGCCCTCTCGATGGAGGTAAAACCCTACTCCTGCTTGATTAATATTGATGATATGGGTAGTACAAGAGTAGATCTACCACGAGATTGGAGTGGCTAAACCCTAGAAGCTAGCCTATGGTATGATTATTGTTCGTCCTACGGACTAAAACTCTCCGGTTTATATAGACACCGGAGAGGGCTAGGGTTACACAGAGTCGGTTACAATGGGAGGAGATCTTCATATCGCATCGCCAAGCTTGCCTTCCACGCCAAGGAAAGTCCCATCCGGACACGGGACGGAGTCTTCAATCTTGTATCTTCATAGTTTGGGAGTCCGGCCAAAGGTCTTAGTCCGGCCATCCGGACACCCCCTAATCCAGGACTCCCTCAGTAGCCCCTGAACCAGGCTTCAATGACGACGAGTCCGGCACGCAAGTTGTCTTCGGCATTGCAAGGCGGGTTCCTCCCCTGAATATTCCATAGAAGATGTTGAACACCAGGGTAGTGTCCGGCTCTGCAAAATAAGTTCCACATTCCACCGTAGAGAGAATAATATTTGCATTAATCGTATCTACTGATGTATTCCGCGGCGTGGCATCGTGCCACAGCCAAGCTTTTATTCATTTTATTGTTCCACCTCAGCGCGTTTAGCGAGGCTGTTTCCTTGGCACGTCTTGTCAAAGCAGAGATCGTGTCCCCTTATTCCAGATTCTCATCAATACGGGCGTGGGTAACCCAACCGCGCCATTAACCGCGGCGCTTGGGAGATAAGCGAGTTTTATTAGGCCGGTAGGGGGGCTCATAGTTTTGGCCGCCCATATAAGGGGATAAGAATCCGCCCTTTCCATTCACGCCTTCTTCCTCCTCTGCTTATCCGTCCCTGCACGCTCGAGCTCTAGCGCCCAAGCCCGCACTTCCCACCTCAACCTTCTCCAACCATGTCCGGAGCGGGAGGTAGATGGATGGCCTCCTCCGTCACGGAGGGGCAAATCAAGAAACTGAGGAAGGCCGGATACTTATCTAACGACATTGCGCACCGGATTCCAGATGTGGGGCAACGCATCCCCACCCCCAGGCCCCATGAGAGGGTTGTTTTTCTTCCCCATTTCCTCCGCGGACTGGGTTTTCCTCTTCACCTGTTCGTCCGGGGGCTCATGTTCTACTATGGCCTGGACGTCCACGATCTGGCCCTGAACTTCATCCTCAACATCTCGGCGTTTATCGTCGTGTGCGAGGCCTTCTTCCGCATCCAGCCTCACTTTGGCCTATGGCTGAAGACCTTCAGCGTCAAGCCGAAGGTTGTGAAAGGACGACAAGCCGAGTGCGGAGGCGCCGTGGTGGGCAAGATGCCCAACGTCACCTGGCTCGAGGGTGCCTTTGTGGAGACCATCAAAGGGTGGCAATCGGGGTGGTTCTACATCACCGAGCCGCGCGACCCAAAGTGGGCAGCGGCCCCCGAATTTCGATCCGGCATCCCCACACGGCTCACATCCTAGAAAGAGATGGGCCTATCGTGGGGCAGTTCGGAAGAGGTCACCAGACTCCAAACCTGCGTTCGGGACCTGGTGACCAAGAAGGTCAAGCTCGTCAACGTCGTCCAGGTCATGCTCTTCCACCGGATTCTCCCGTGTCAACGACGGGACTTCAATTTGTGGGAGTTCGACCCGGCCCAGCACCAGACTCTATCCCGGCTCTTCGAAACGAAGCACGAGGACGCCTGGAAGGTGCTTTTCAAGAGTTTCGAGGTCTCCCCTCTTGTCACCGAGGATCGCGGATTCTGCGCCAAACGTCAAGCCTCCGAAGTAAGCTTACATTTAGTCCCTTACGGGATACCCGAATCTCATAGTGTGACTTCATGTGGGATCTAAACTCCCGTTCCTTTGACAGGACTGGAAGAGGACATCCGGACAGTTTGACTGTCCGGCTCCTTTGCCCGAAGGCCCAACAGACGCGCAATTAGCAAAGCTGCTGGTTCCGGCACCTCACGTGATGCCGGAGAAGAAGGCCAAGGAGAAGGCCACGGGGACCCGAAAGAGTTCCCGGTGCCCGGGGGCGTCGGATTTGCCCGACAACCCCAACGCTCCCTCCGCCTCCAAAGATGAGGAGGGGGGAGAAGAAGGAGAAGCCTCTCCCCCTCCAACGGGGGGAGGCACGAAAATGAAGGCCGCCCCAACTGGGGAAGCCGGAGGGTCCAAGAAGGGGAAGACCCTTCTGTCGGACTACACCCCCGACGCCGAAGAAGGCGAGGGGGAATGGCCATCCAGGGACAAGCCCCTGGCAAAATCGTAAGTGTCCGACTACCCGAACTACTTATGGCACTCCTCTAGTATTTGATAGCTTCTCATGCTGAATTTTAATGATGCAGCCCGCCCAGAGCTCAGCTCGATGATTCGACGAGCAGCTCCTTTGGCTCGTCGGATGTGAATAGTGCTTCACTTCTGACGGCCTCCTCCCCTCTCCCTACGGACGACGCTGAGGTGGAGTCCCAGAGGGGACTAAACCAGGAGGAGGTGGTTTTGGAGGCGCCGCAAAGCGACCTCCCGGACTCCAGGCCCAAAGGGGACAAAGCACCGGAGGGATCCAAGTCCGGCCCGGGGCCGGACACTGCTCCGGAACCATCAACGGTTCCGGAGTCCAACAGGCGGCGCCTTTATAAGAAGGGCAAGCCTACGACACCGGTGACCTCCGTCCATCCGGAGGCACCGGACAATTTGCTGGAGGCGCTTAACGGCGCCTCCATCGACGAGGAACACCACACTGTTATGAGTGCGGTGATTCAGAAGGTTTAGTCCGCCAAGAGCTGGCTGACAGAAGCCTGTACAAGCCTGTTAACGGGCTTTGAGGTATGTGTTCGAACACACACGCACACACACACACACACACATATATATAATATTACCGCATAGACAGTAGCCCCTGATGCTCAGTTCGGTGTTCGGAAAGAAAAGCCGAGCTGAGGATCTAAAAAGATGTACGCAGGAGTCTAATAGAAATATGTCGATATGGGAATGCAGGCTGCGCTGCTGACCTCTACCGCACTGACTGCGGAGGTTAATGCATTGAAGGAAAGCCTCGAGTGGTCCGAGAGCGAGCTCAGCCGTGCCAAGAAGCAGCTCGAGGATAAAGAGGGTACATAGTACCTCCTGTAAATGTATATAGAAATACTTGGTTGCAAAATAATAACAGGACCAACGTTAATGTTGCAGGAGCCATGAACAAGGTGGCGACCCTTAAAGAGGCGGTCTCCGAGGCCAAAAAGAGTGCGGCCTTGGAGCACACCGAGCGAGAGAAGCAGGAGGCGCGGGTGGCGGAGGTGTGGCAAGAGCTCCAGGCTCTCATGGAAAAACACGAGAGTTTGGAGCGTGACTCGAAGACTCGAGAGTCCGAGCTTGCCTTGGCTCTTGAGAGTGCCAAGACTGCTAAGGCCGAGGCCCAGAAGGCCCTTCAGGAGATCGAGGCGATGAAGAAGATAGCGGCGGGTAAGGCATTCTTTATGCAAAGCAAAAATATAAAAGTTAATTATCTGCTACTTACCCGAATCCGGAGCTCTCCAGGAGCGTTCACCGATCTGCCTCGTAGTGTGTTTGATGCCGCCGCATACTACCGAGCCGAAGAGGGGAGCTCGACGGAGAAAGTGTTCTGGTCTTAGTATGCTGAGGCCGAACATCCGGTGCCCCTGAGCGACCAGCTGAAGCAGCTGGTCGAGCTCCACAAGGTGGCCGAACAGGCCATGAAGGGCCTCATAGCTCGGCTGTGGCCTAGAGAAGTCATGCCTAGGAGCTACTTCGGTCTGGTGCGGCGGCTGGTGGACACGTGTCCGTGGATTGAGGTCGTCAAGCGCTCCGTTTGTATTGAAGGTGCCCGTCGGGCCCTTGCCCGTGCTAAGGTGCACTGGGGCAAGCTAGATGCGGAGAAGCTGTTGACGGACGCGCCACCGCTGGGCAAGGAGTATCGTACGCCCGAGGTGTATTATAATGGCGTTCTGAAGGGTGCCCGCCGTATAGCGAATGAGTGCTCCAAAGATGTAATATTTGAGTAGACTCGCATGTGTTATCCTGTACGCTGAAGCTTTGTTCATATGCGTTAAGCAACGCTTGTTGATTTAAAATATTACCTTCTGTGCGGCCGTTTATCAAATCTGAGAGATGCAAGTCGTCGGCTTCGACCCCCGTGCCACGAGTGCTGGGGTGTTCGGGATAAACCTGAGCGCTCTTGTTCCCATTCTTGGGTCTATCTAGGGAGGTGTTCAGCACAACGAACCAGGCTGTCGGACTTATAATGCTTTATCACTCTCACTTAGCCATAGAATTCTATAATTTTAAATTTCGGCGAAGCCCCTAGTATTCGAAAGACCGAGTTCGGGGCGCTATCCACGCCCAGGCCGGATAAGTCCGGTTCCTTGCTCGAAGCGGCATAAGTCTTTAAGGACTCGAAAAAACCTCGCGAACAGCGACCGGTCTCTCGCACTATCATGACAGTCAGTTTTAGCTTTCTCTATTGAGGTGTTAGCCCAGCTCAACTGGGGCAAAATCGCAGTAGTTCTCCCAGTGCTACCTTAGCCAACAATGCGGAACGTAAGGTACCAAAACATGGGAGCCGGGCAAACCCAACTATTGACCAAAGACATGATTCGGAGCCGATGCATATAGTGCTATAAGTTCGGGGTGCCGCACTCGTGAGAGTGTTCGGTCTTCTCACACCATGTTATGGGGTGTTGTAAGCCCCTGGTGTATTGTCCACACCAAAGTGTACGGTTGCACAATGTCATGACTGAACAAATTTGTATATAAAAAATAAATAAGTACAATAATAGGTAAGAGCTATATATTGTTTATTAAAAAAGGGCTGCTGTGAAAGCAGAACGATACAAGAGGTGCGGTAAGCAAGAGATGGGAGTATTTGACATGTTCCCCTCCAGGGGTAAGCTGCGGGATTGTAAGTAAAACAGGTATTATACTCGTTATAGAGACCACCTGGACTTTTGACGCGGCTTGTTCTCTCCCTGGCTGTTGCATCGTGTGTTCGGCAAGTGTATTGCCGGACAGGCCTTCCGAATAGTTGGGTCCTGAAAGTGTATAAAAAGCAAACAGCGGAAGAGTGAGCCCCTTAGTGCGTTGAGCCGCATACTGGGCGTGCCGTAGTTGTGCCCCTCCCCTTATGCCCATGGTATCTCTAAGGCAAAATTATGTACGCGTGGTAGCGATATCGCCATCTGGCGAGGGCTGGGGTCGGGGCCGCACTGCTATGCTTGCTCGGGACGTGCCAGCCAGATTTGTTGTAGGTTACTTTGGGCTCGCTTGACGTTGTCCAGACGTTTGATACCTGGGTTGGAGGATTGCCTGGAGAGGCTACTCTATACTTCCGCCGCCAGGGTCGCCGTGTGCTCCTCTGTTCGGAGAGAGCGTTCGGTGTTTCCATTTACCGTGATGACTCCGCAAGGTCCTGGCATCTTGAGCTTGAGATATGCGTAGTGCGGCACCGCGTTGAATTTTGCAAATGTGGTTCGTCCGAGAAGGGCGTGATAGCCACTGTGGAATGGGACTATGTTGAAGATTAACTCTTCGCTTCGGAAATTATCCGGGGATCCGAAGACCACTTAGAGTGTAACCGAGCCTGTACAGCTGGCTTCTACACCTGGTATGACGCCTTTGAAGGTTGTCTTTATGGGTTTAATCCTTGAGGGATCGATACCCATTTTTCGCACTGTATCCTCATAAAGCAGGTTCAGGCTGCTGCCACCGTCCATTAGGACTCTGGTGAGGTGAAATCCGTCAATAATTGGGTCTAGGACCAATGCGGCGAATCCGCCATGACAGATGCTAGTGGGGTGATCCCTTCGATCAAAAGTGATCGGGCAGGAGGACCACGGATTGAACTTTGGGGCGACTGGCTCCAACGGATAGACGTCCTTGAGAGCATGCTTCTGCTCCCTTTTGGGGATGTGGGTTGCGTATATCATGTTCACCGTCCGCACTTGCGGGGGGAATCCCTTCTGTCCTCTGTTGTTCGGCGGCCGGGGCTCCTCCTCGTCATCGCTACGCAGCCCCTTGTCTCTGGTTTCGGCAGTTAACTTGCCTACCTGCTTGAACACCCAACAATCCCTGTTGGTGTGGTTGGCTAGTTGTTCGGGGGTGCCATGTATCTGGCACGAGCGGTCGCGTATCCGGTCTAAGTTGGATGGGCCCGGAGGGTTTCGTTTGAATGGCTTCTTCCGCTGACCGGGTTTAGAGCCTCTGAATCCGGCATTGACTACCGTATCTTCAGTATTGTCACCATTAATGCGGAGCTTATACTTGTTGCGACGTGACCTGCCGTTGTTATCCTTGGTATCCGAATTGTCGAGGCTCTTGGTTAGGTTATTGCTACGAGCTAGCCAGCTGTCTTCTCCCGCACAAAAGCGGGTCATGAGTGTCGTGAGGGCTGCCATAGATTTCGGCTTTTCCTGTCCTAGGTGCCAGGCAAGCCACTCGTCTCGGATGTTGTGCCTGAAGGCTGCAAGGGCCTCGGCGTCCGGACAATCGACTATTTGGTTTTTCTTTGTTAGGAACCGTGTCCAGAATTGTCTGGCCGATTCCTCTGGCTGCTAGATTATGTGGCTTAGGTCATCGGCGTCTGGTGGTCGCACATACGTGCCCTGGAAGTTGTCAAGGAATGCGGATTCCAGGTCCTCCCAACAACTGATTGACTCTGCTGGCAGGCTGTTAAGCCAATGTCGAGCTGGCCCTTTAAGCTTGAGCGGGAGGTATTTGATGGTGTGTAGCTCATCACCACGGGCCATGTGGATATGAAGGAGATAATCCTCGATCCATACCGCAGGATCTGTTGTGCCATCATGTGATTCGATGTTTACGGGTTTGAAGCCCTCGGGGATTTGATGATCCATTACTTCGTCTGTGAAGCATAGTGGGTGTGCGGCGCCCCTGTACTGGGCTATATCACGACGCAGCTCGGACGAGCTTGGTCTATTGTATTCAGCCGGGCCATACTTATTATGTCCGGCGTAACAGCTAGCGTCACGTGAAGCAGGGCGCCCATGCGATCCGTAGATCGATCTTGTTTGCCTTTCCTTGTTCTCCAAGATGTCTCGCAGGTCTGTTGCGTCTCCCCGTACTCTGGTATGTTTTGAGCGGTATCGGGGTGCGGCTTGGGTTGAGGGCCTGAAGGCCTCTCTATCGCGGCCACGGGGTGGCCGATCGGGCGCATCGTACGCTGGTGATGTAGGTTTAGTTGCTTCCTCCTCAAGTTGGGGTAGCAGCCTGCGCTTTGGGTAGCTCTTGGATGGGCGTTCTAGTTTATACTCTTCGGCCACCAGGACTTCGGTCCATCTGTCGGCTAGCAAGTCTTGGTCAGCTCTAAGCTGCTGCTGTTTTTTCTTGAGGCTGCTTGCCGTGGCAACGAGCTTGTGTTTGAAACGCTCTTGTTCGACGGGATCCTCTGGCACGACAAATTCGTTGTCGTCGAGGCTTGCCTCATCTTAGGAGGGAGGCATGTAATTGTCGTCCTCATCCTCTTTGTCGGCCGCTCTCTCATGAGGGTTGGCTCCTTCATCCTCCTGCACTGAATCCTGCTGGAGGGGGTTGTCTTCGGCACTATCCGGCGTGTCGTTATCTCCGGTGCCGGAATCGCCGTTTTTGCTTTGGCGGGACTTAGAGCGGCGCCGCTGACGTCGGCACTTGGGTTGCTTCTTGGAGGGATCATCCTCCGTTTTCTCCTCGCCATCCCCCGCTTTAGGGGTGTCCACCATGTATATGTCATATGACGAGGTGGCTTTCCAGTTCCCTATAGGTGCTGGTTCTTGATCGTCTCTTTCATCGGCGTCCATGCCGTCGACGTTTTCGGAGTCAAAGTCGAGCGTGTCGGTTAAATCGTCGATAGTGGCTATGAAATGGGTGGTGGGTGGGCTTCGAATTTCTTCGTTGTCCGCATTCCAACCGTGTTGGCCATAGTTCGGCCAGGGCTCTCCTGACAAAGAGAGAGATTTTAATGAACTCAGGATATTGCCGAAAGGCGAGTGCTGAAAGACATCCGCGGCGGTGTACTCCATGACCGGAGCCCAATCGGGCTTAATCGGAAGAGGTGCGGGATTTACGGAATCCGGATCGGAGTCCGGCACCTTGGAGTCACAGGCCTTGCGAGGGACTAGGCTGGTATCCGGCTCTATCGCCGTAGAGGTTGCAGCTTCCGGGGCGGCATCCAACCGTCCGTCCCCGACTGATGTAGTGAGCTCCGAGCTAATGGTCGGAGCGGACACCTGAGCAGCGCTCTGGGTGGCGCGCCCGGTCGTGGCTCGAATCTGTCGAAGATCAAGTCCCCGCGGATGTCGGCCATGTAGTTCAAGCTTCCAAACCTGACCTGATGGCCAGGGGCGTAGCTTTCGATCTGCTCCAGATGGCCGAATGAGTCGGCTCGCAGTGCGAAGCCGCCGAATACGAAGATCTGTCCGGGGAGAAAAGTCTCATCCCGCACCGCATCGCGATTGACGAGCGAAGAAGTCATCGGGCCTAAAGGCGACGACACAGAGGAACTCTCAATGAAAGCACCAATGTCGGTGTGAAAACCGGCGGATCTCGGGTAGGGGGTCCCGAACTGTGCGTCTAGGCGGATGGTAACAGGAGACAAGGGACACGATGTTTTTACCCAGGTTCGGGCCCTCTCGATGGAGGTAAAACTCTACTCCTGCTTGATTAATATTGATGATATGGGTAGTACAAGAGTAGATCTACCACGAGATCGGCGTGGCTAAACCCTAGAAGCTAGCCTATGGTATGATTGTTGTTCGTCCTACGGACTAAAACTCTCCGGTTTATATAGACACTGGAGAGGGCTAGGGTTACACAGAGTCAGTTACAATGGGAGGAGATCTTCATATCGTATCGCAAAGCTTGCCTTCCACGCCAAGGAAAGTCCCATCCGGACACGGGACGGAGTCTTCAATCTTGTATCTTCATAGTTCGGGAGTCCGGCCAAAGGTCTTAGTCCGGCCATCCGGACACCCCCTAATCCAGGACTCCCTCAGTAGGCATGGCTCAATTTCCCAGGCACAGTGTTCATTGGTTGGCAGCTAGCTTCACCCAACTCTGTAGCCAAATAATAGATACATGGAGCAACATCACAATCCGATCATTTTGTGCATCTCCACTAAAATTGAGCTGATCATCCCTGTTTGCAAAGATATTCAGTCAGTGTGATTACAATAATAGTGGAACCAGATGATGAAACATAACACACACAAATACAAGTCGATCACCTCTGCGATCTCTCTTTAGGACTAACTACTTGTTGGAGAAGATTAAGCACGGAGTTGGATCAGGAGGATAGCAAAACCAATCTCCCTTTCCGTAGTCCCATAGAAATGTAAAAACGTTGCCTGTGTGACATTTTGGCGGAACTGCACAAAAATCTCTGAAGAAAAAGTGATGTGTGCAGTTCACCAAAAGGTCGCAATAGCAACAAGGTGCAATGGATAGCCCTGTTTGCAAAAGGAGGTAGAAAGGAAACAATTACTGCCCAATAACACGAGTTGAAGACACATACGCTGACAAAAAAGAAGCATATTCCATGTAATAAAGGAAAGATAGCAGCATGGCGGTTTTATCAAAAATGGTTTGAGGACAAGATTGCAAGATGGAATGTATGCCAGTCGAGATACATTTTAAGCAAACAACTAAAGAAGCTTCACATGCAGGATTTTCCACATTGTAGGACCTTGAGAAGAGGTGTCTAGAGGGGGGGGGGGTGATTAGACACTAAGTACCAAAGTTGCAGTTTTTAACAAATTTAAGTTTAAGTGGAGTTTAGGCACAAATTTAACATTCACAACACATAGCAAGCAAGCATGCAAAGGGTATATGAGCAGAGAAAAGTAAAGCATGCAACTTGCAAGAATGTAAAGAGAAGGGTTTTGGAGGATTCAAACGCAATTGGAGACACAGATGTTTTTGGCGTGGTTCCGATAAGTGGTGCTATCGTACATCCACGTTGATAGAGACTTCAACCCACGAAGGGGAACGGTTAAGCGAGTCCACGGAGGGCTCCACCCAAGAAGGGTCCACGAAGAAGCAACCTTGTCTATCCCACCATGGCCGTCGCCCATGAAGGACTTGCCTCACTAGCGGTAGATCTTCACGAAGTAGGCGATCTCCTTGCCCTTACAAACTCCTTGGTTCAACTCCACAATCTTGTCGGAGGCTCGCAAGTGACACCTGGCCAATCTAGGAGACACCACTCTCCAAGAAGTAACAAATGGTGCGTTGATGATGAACTCCTTGCTCTTGTGCTTCAAATGATAGTCTCCCCAACACTCAACTCTCTCTCATAGGTTTTGGATCTGGTGGAAAGAAGATTTGAGTGGAAAGCAACTTGGGGAAGGCTAGAGATCAAGATTCATATGGTAGGAATGGAATATCTTGGCCTCAACACATGAGTAGGTAGTTCTCTCTCAGAAATAGGATGCTGGAAGTGTAGGTTCAGTCTGATGGCTCTCTCCACGAGTGAAGAGGAGGTGGAGGGGTATATATAGCCTCCACACAAATTCTAACCGTTACACACAATTTACCAATCTCGGTGGGACTGAATCAATAAACTCGGTGAGACTTTAGCAAAGAATGTGACCGTTAGGAATTTCGGTGGGACCGAAAATGCAACTCGGTAGGACCGATATGGTTAGGGTTAGGGCATAACGTAATCTCGGTGAGACCGATTACACAAACTCGGTGGGACCGATTTTGGTAATTAGCTAACCAGAGAGTTGGTCAGGCAAACTCGGTGGGACCGATTACTCAAACTCGGTGGGACCGATTTTGATAATAAGTTAACCAGAGAGTTTGCATTGTAATCTCGGTAGTACCGATTGCTCAAACTCGGTGAGACCGATTTTGATAATGGACATACAAAGAGAATTACAATCCCATCTCGATGAGACCGAGATCTCTATCGGTAAGACCGATTTGCCTAGGATTTGTGGCAGTGGCTAGGACATTTGAAATCAGTGGCGCCGGATAGGAAGAATTGGTATGGCCGATTTTGGTTTTAGGTTTAGGTCATTTGTGGATGTGAGAAAGTAGCTGGGAGTTTTGGAGCATATCACTAAGCACATGAAGCAAGAGGCTCATTAAGCAACACCTCATCCCTCCTTGATAGTATTGGTTTTTCCTATAGACTCAATGTGATCTTGGATCACTGAAATATAAAATGAAGAGTCTTGAGCTTGAAGTTTTAGGCCAATCCCTTATCCTTAGCATCTTGAAGGAGTTCCACATCCTTTAGTCCATGCCACTCCATTGTTGAACTTGTGTGAAATATACTAGATAAAAGTGTTAGTCCAACAAGAGATATGTTGACATTAATTACCAAAACCACCTAGGGAGCACTTGTGCTTTCAATCTCCCCCTTTTTGGTAATTGATGACAACATACATCAAAGCTTTAGATAAGGATATGAAGAATAGCAAGTAATGCTTTGGAAAGACATGTAACAAGCATAGGCTCCCCCTACATGTATGCAATCATGTGAATATGAAATATAGAAGCATGTGAGACCATAACCATGATAGAGCAGGCAATGTGTTACATGTATCTTGGCCATATGCATCAGAGCAAAAAGTATTGAAGGAAATACCTTCATGCCCATGAGTCCTTCTTGCAAACAGTATGTACCTCAGCAAGAATTCCTCATACACATGATTGTGATGCATATACTTACCTTGTAGTCTTGAGTAGGCTTTGGATGGAATGAACCTGTGTAAACAAGGTTAGATAACACAGATACATCTACTAGCCAGAGCAAACAGAAGAAACCACAAGAATACCAAGACTGGGATGACATGCAGAGAGTGAGTACTAAGTACCACATTTGATTAGACATGTCCCCAAGAGTAAAGATATGCAATGAATTTGAATGATTTCTTTCCCTTGGATGTCTTGCTCCCCCTGAATCTAGCATGGGATACTGGGAGAAGATAGGGAACAGAAAATCAGAGCTAAAAGATATAAATGAACAGAGCTATTGCAAACTAATGCAAGTAAGCACATATGAACATGTCTTTCCCCTCAAGAAGACATGTGGCATCTCTCCTCTTGAACACCAAGCATCTGGGATCCTTGAGAAATACTTTCTACTAGTATTCTCTCCCCTGGAGATCTCTCTCTCTCCCCCTGAAGGATCTCTCTCCCCCTGAGAAGGTGATACTCTCTCTAAAATGATAAGCTTTGATGTGATCTCTCTCTCTCCCCCTTTTACGTCAATTTCCAAGAAGGGCTCGATAAAAATGTGATATCTCTCTCTCCCTCTGGAATTTGTCATGAATGGATTTGATCCTTGAGTCACAACATAAAGCACTTGATAAAATGTGATGCTTGTTAGAGGACAAGATTCATTGAGTGGAGCTGGATCAGAAGAATCACAGAATAAGTGGCAAACTGTTTTTCCTGTTGTGAAATTGGTGGCACCGAGTGGTATGCTTCGGTGGTACCGAAAGTTTTCGGTTGGACCGAAAATAACAAATCGGTGTAACCGAGTTCATCGCAGGGAAAACACTTGTCACCTCAGCTCACTAGTCTAGAAAGATCTCACAAAGATTTGCAAGGAATTTACTGAATGATATGCAACGAATTGATGCATAAAATGCAGAGCAAACAAAAAGAAAAGAAACAAATCTAGATGAAGTTTTTTTTGAAGGGGAAACAAATATGCATGAGACAAATGCAAAAACACAGAAGAGAACACAACAGAACTTCATCTAGAGATGGTCGGTGACAAAGTCACCTATGTTAGAGTATATTGACTTAGGAGTCAAGTGAGATCACTTGATCATAGGTCATACTCATCGTTTAAGCTCAAAATGGGGTTACCATTTTTCGTTTAAGCATCTTGATGTATTCACATCTTGTCGAGTTGCTTTAGCTCATGACTTGGAGTAAAGCTTCTCTAAGATGGAATAACATACCTTGGTTGGTGGTGTTGATCATGTAGTTGAACTTGTGTGGGTTGCTCAAGGTTGATGTAGCTCATCAAGAGTTTGGAGCACCACTTGGAATTTGAGTCCATCTACCTACATGGGTTAGTTCTTGCAAGGAAGAGCACTTGTGTATCCAAAAATGACAATCATGAAGCTCAACATAGAATTTGTCAAAGGATATGTTTGAATGGTTTCGTGCTTCCTTGTCTTCAACCACCTTTGTATAGAGACTTGGTGATGTAGAGATTGCTCAAGATGTGAGTAGGTTACAATCTCATGGAATTTGATTCAACCAAGTACCTACATGGGTTAGATAACATGCAAGATGCAAATATATCCAAGACATAAGATTTTCATCATAAGAGAAATATCAAGGATTAGTCATAAGCTCATGTCTTGCATGTATCCAATGGAGTTTCTACTCCAAGTTTGAAGCATCTATGATGTTCAATTCTCCTCTCAACCTGCAAAACACTTTCTCATCAAGAGGTTTAGTGAATATATCCGCTAATTGCTTTTCGGTGGGAACATGCTTAAGATCAATGTCACCATTAGCAACATGATCTTGAATGAAATGATGACGAACTTCAATATGCTTAGTTCGAGAATGTTGCACATGATTATGTCCAATTTTGATAGCACTTTCATTGTCACAAAGCAATGGAACATTTTTCACATATATCCCATAATCTTTAAGAGTTTGGGTCATCCAAAGTAATTGAGCACAACATGAACCAGCGGCAATGTACTCCGCTTCGGCAGTGTATAAGGATACCGAGTTTTGTTTCTTGGAGGACCAAGACACAAGAGATCTACCAAGAAATTGACAAGTACCCGAAGTGGACTTTCTATCAACCTTGTCTCCGGCATAGTCCGAGTCGGAGTAGCCAACAAGATCGAAAGAGGCCCTCTTAGGATACCAAATGCCAAAATTTGGTGTATGTATTAAGTATCTCACTATCCTTTTCAAGGCCTTAAGATGACATTCTTTAGGAGCAGCTTGATATCTTGCACACATGCACACACTTAGCATAATATCGGGACGTGAAGCACATAGGTATAACAATGAACCAATCATAGAGCGATAAACCTTTTGATCAACTGGTTCACCATCTTTGGTCAAATCAAGATGTCCACTAGTAGGCATGGGTGTAGACATACCTTTTCATTCTTTCATATTGAACTTCTTGAATAAGTCCTTAGTGTACTTCGTTTGAGAGACAAAAGTACCTTCCTTAGTTTGCTTGATTTGCAACCCAAGAAAGAATTTGAGTTCACTTATCATTGACATCTCAAACTTCTTCGACATTAGCTTTCCAAACTTCTCACTAAAATGAGGGTTAGTTGAACCAAATATAATATCATCAACATAGATTTGGCACACAAACAGTTCTCCATTTACCCTTTTAGTAAAAAGAGTAGAATCAATTTTCCCAATTTCAAATCCCTTTCCGAGAAGAAACTTAGTTAAGCATTTGTACCAAGCTCTAGGAGCTTGTTTAAGACCATAAAGAGCTTTGTGAAGTTTGTAAACATGATTTGGTTTCTTAGGATTGACAAAGCCGGGAGGTTGTTTAACATAAACTTCCTCCTCTATTTCACCATTTAGAAAAGCACTTTTAATGTCCATTTGGTACAATGTGATATCATGGTGATTAGCATAGGCAAGTAAGATGCGAATAGACTCAAGTCTAGCAATGGGAGCATAAGTCTCACCATAGTCCAGACCTTCGACTTGTGTGTAGCCTTGGGCGACGAGATGTGCTTTGTTGCGAACAACTTGTCCATATTCATCTTGCTTGTTGTGAAACACCCATTTGGTACCGATGATGTTGTGGTTGTTGTCGGGCTTCTCAACCAATGTCCAAACTTGGTTTCTCTCAAAGTTGTGTAGCTCTTCATGCATAGCGTTTATCTAATCCGGATCTTCCAATGCATCTTCGACCTTCATAGGTTCAATGCTAGAGATGAAAGAATAGTTTTCACAAAAGTTAGATAAATGAGTTTTAGAGCGAGTGATTCTCCCGGTTTGAATATCATTGTAGATTTGCTCGACGGGATGGTCTTTAGCAATTCTTGCTCGAACTCGTGAGAGCTTTTGCTTGCTTCTTGGTTGAACTTCTTCTTCTTCTTCTTCTTCTTGATCTTCTTCATTGTTGGCGTTGTCGTTTTCTTGTCATGGTGGAGAAGGAGGTTGTTGACGTTCTCGATGCACTTCCTCGTTTTCTTCATCTTGGTGTGTCCCACTTGTGGATGCTTCCGTATCAACTCTTGGTTCACCTTGTCATGAAGTATAAGCTTCCACTTGGACGGACGAGGTACTCTCCTTCACCTTCGTTGGACGAACCTTGCCTATAGACAAGTCTTATTGCTTCCAAAGGATCTTTGTCTCCTACATCAATTGGCAATTGCTCTACTTGCGAGCCGTTAGATTCATCAAACTTCACATCTACCGTCTCTTCAACCTTTCGGGTGAAATTGTTGTAGACACGGTATGTGTGATAGTTTGAGCCATAACCTAGTAGGAAACCTTCATGAGACTTAGGAGCAAATTTAGAATGACGATGCTTATCAAGAATGTAGCACTTTGAGCCGAATACTCGAAAGAATCCAACTTGGGGTTTGTTACCGGTGAGGAGCTCGTATGCCGTCTTGCCGAGTAGCTTGTGAAGATACAAGCGATTTGTTGCAAGACAAGCTGTCTCAACCGCTTCTGCCCAAAAGTGCTTCGGCGTCTTGTACTCATCAAACATCGTTCTCGCCATTTTGATGAGCGTCCGGTTCTTCATCTCAACAACTCCATTTTGTTGAGGTGTGTACATAGCTGAGAAATCGTGTGAAATACATTCTTCGTCAAGAAAGGTGTCCACATTTGCGTTCTTGATCTCCGTTCCGTTGTCGCTGCGAACCTTCTTGATCTTTACTTCAAATTGATTTTGGGCCTTCCTAGCGAAGTTCTTGAAGATCTTTTGGACCTGCGATTTATCATCGAGAAAGAACACCCACATAAATCTTGAAAAATCATCAACTATAACTAGACCAAAAGAATTTCCACCGAGACTCTTGTAAGAGTTGGGACCAAAAAGATCCATGTGAAGTACCTCGAGTGGCCTCCTTGTGGTCATGATGTTCTTCACGGGATGCCTTCCTCCAACCTATTTACCTGCTTGACAAGCTCTGCAAAGTCTATCCTTATCAAAAATGACATCGTTAACATCAAGGATATGATTCCCTTTAATAAGCTTGTCAAGGTTTCTCATGCCAACGTGACCTAGTCGTCTATGGCATAACCAACCTTTTGAGGATTTAGCAATGAAGCAAGTTTTAGGTTGGGCCTTTTTTGTGAAATCAACAATGTAAAGATCACCTCTACGTATATCGGTAAAGACCATTTTATGATTGTCTCGATGAAACACTTGGCAATCAACTTCAGTAAATAAGACATTGAAACCAAAGTCAGCAAGTCTAAATACTGAAAGTAGGTTGTATCCAAGAGATTCAACGAGCATAACATTTTGTATGGAGCTATCATGTGATATGGCCACCTTACCGAGGCCAACCACCTTACCCTTTGAGTTGTCACCGAAAGTGACATACTTTCGAGGACTATCATTATCAGCAAGCTCACGAAACATGTCTTTATCTCCGGTCATGTGATCGGTACATCCACTGTCAAGGACCCATTCCTTTCCTCCTGACATATATCCCCGAAGGTTTGGCATAAGACTAAAGTGTCTCATTGCATCATCAAGATCGAAGTCACTTTCATCATCCTCGTCATAGTATCCATGTTCAACATCGTCATGTGGTGGATCAAATCCTAGAGAGGGTGATTCGTTAGAGTGAGTTTGACAATGATCTTGTCTATGAATTTTTATAGCTTCGGAAATAATATCACTAGTAATACCAACATTTCCTTTGGCACGCATGAGGCTCGTAAGCTCAAATAGACGATCACCAAACATATGATCACTAGAATTCATCTTACTCAAAGCAATAGACTTATGGAGAATTTCATCAAGATTTTTAAAAGAGTAATCTGGAAATCATTCCTCAAGAAATTTCCATATAGTGTAGGCACACTCAAGACTAGGCAGTTTTATAATCAAGTTTCTAGGCAAGCCTCTAGTGATAAGATTAACAGTTCTAAGATTCCTAATCATGTCAATAGACTCATCATGGGTAGGATGCATAGGATCAACATGAGGTGCACAAGGACTAGCAATGTACTTGTTCAAATGATATTGATTGAAAATTACAAGCATCTCATTTTTCCACTCATGAAAATACTCTCCATCAAGAATAGGGACTCTATGTCTAAGACTCCCCAAAGTAGACTCATCCATCTTCCTCCAATGGTGATTAAACCAAGGCAATGGAGACCAATCCTCCGATACCACTTGTAGGGCCTTGAGAAGAGGTGTCTAGAGGGGGGGGGTGATTAGACACTAAGTACCAAACTTGCAGTTTTTAACAAATTTAAGTTTAAGTGGAGTTTAGGCATAAATTTAACATTCACAACACATAGCAAGCAAGCATGCAAAGAGTATATGAGCAGCAGAAAGTAAAGCATGCAACTTGCAAGAATGTAAAGGGAAGGGTTTTGGAGGATTCAAACGCAATTGGAGACACGGATGTTTTTGGCGTGTTTCCGATATGTGGTGCTATCGTACATCCACGTTGATGGAGACTTCAACCCACGAAGGGGAACAGTTGCGTGAGTCCACGGAGGGCTCCACCCAAGAAGGGTCCACAAAGAAGCAACCTTGTCTATCCCACCATGGCCTTCGCCCACGAAGGACTTGCCTCACTAGCGGTAGATCTTCACGAAGTAGGCGATCTCCTTGCCCTTACAAACTCCTTTGTTCAACTCCGCAATCTTGTCGAAGGCTCCCAAGTGACACCTAGCCAATCTAGGAGACACCACTCTCCAAGAAGTAACAAATGGTGCGTTGATGATGAACTCCTTGCTCTTGTGCTTCAAATGATAGTCTCCCCAACACTGAACTCTCTCTCATAGGTTTTGGATCTGGTGGAAAGAAGATTTGAGTGGAAAGTACCTTGGGGAAGGCTAGAGATCAAGATTCATATGGTAGGAATGGAATATCTTGGCCTCAACACATGAGTAGGTAGTTCTCTCTCAGAAATAGGATGCTGGAAGTGTAGGTCCAGTCTGATGGCTCTCTCCATGAATGAAGAGGAGGTGGAGGGGTATATATAGCCTCCACACAAATTCTAACCGTTACACACAATTTACCAATCTCAGTGGGACCGAATTAATAAACTTGGTCAGACCAATTTAGCAAACAATGTGACCGTTAGGAATTTCGGTGGGACCGAAAATGCAACTCGGTAGGACCGATATGGTTAGGGTTAGGGCATAACGTAATCTCGGTGAGACCGATTACACAAACTCAGTGGGACCGATTTTGGTAATTAGCTAACCAGAGAGTTGGTCAGGCAAACTCGGTGGGACCGATTACTCAAACTCGGTGGGACCGATTTCGGTAATAAGTTAACCAGAGAGTTTGCATTGTAATCTCGGTAGTACCAATTGCTCAACCTCGGTGAGACCGATTTTGATAATGGACATACAAAGAGATATTTCAGTCCCATCTCGGTGAGACCGAGATCCCTATCGGTAAGACCGATTTGCCTAGGGTTCGTGGCAGTGGCTATGACATTTGAAATCGGTGGCGCCGGATAGGAAGAATCGGTATGGCCGATTTTGGTTTTAGGTTTAGGTCATTTGTGGATGTGAGAAAGTAGCTGAGGGTTTTGGAGCATATCACTAAGCACATGAAGCAAGAGGCTCATTAAGCAACACCTCATCCCTCCGTGGTAGTATTGGCTTTTCCTATAGACTCAATGTGATCTTGGATCACTGAAATATGAAATGAAGAGTCTTGAGCTTGAAGTTTTAGGACAATCCCTTGTCCTTAGCATTTTGAAGGAGTTCCACATCCTTTAGTCCATGCCACTCCATTGTTGAACTTGTCTGAAATATACTAGATAAAAGTGTTAGTCCAACAAGAGATATGTTGACATTAATTACCAAAACCACCTAGGGAGCACTTGTGCTTTCACACATGCAGCAACGTGGGAAGATGGGCAGTGGAGCAAGCTCGGAGGAAGCTATACCCGAGGGTCGTCGGGGTGTAACTAGGAGGGCGCCGGTGGCCAGGATCTGCCCATACTAGGACAACAAGCAAGTGGCGAAGGACCTACCGCGCCGGAGCTTGGTCAGAGAGAACGATGGGTACCGCAGATCGGGACGTGCTACCTTGATGCCATCGAACGGAGAAATGATGCACATCCTCCCTTTCCGCCGACAGACGAGATGCGACCGGATCAGTGACCAACAGTGAGAGAGAGAGAGAGAGAGAGAGATTCCAGCGCCGCCTTGTGTGAGATAGTGTGACGAGAGACAAACCCTGATAGGTGATACGTCTCCAACGTATCTATAATTTTTGATTGTTCCATGCTACTCCCTCCGTTTCTTTATGTAAGGTGTATTATTTTTGGCACGGTGACCAAGGCACATAAATATAGAGGTGTTAGGACAAAATTACCCTTGGCAAATTTGCTGATTAGTGGCAACTAAATCAATGAGTGCAGGAAAGTAAGAGATACATGCAATCGAGAGAGAGATTCTTTCCTTATTTTGGTATAAGGAGAGATACACACAATCAGAAGAGATATACTTTCCTTTTTCAAGAGGGTTAAAAAGGGAATTAGGAGGATTTAGAAGAAATGCACCTTACATTGCGGAATTTTATCAAAAAACAAATACACCTTATATAAAGGAATGGAGGGAGTATTATATTACCTGTTTTGGATGTATATGGGCTTTACTTTACACTTTTATATCATTTTTAGGACTAACCTACTAACCGGAGGCCTAGCCCGTATTGCTGTTTTTTTTGCCTATTTCAGTGTTTCGAAGAAAAGGAATATCAAACGGAGTCCAAACGGAATGAAACCTTCGGAAGTGTGATTTTTGGAACAAACGTGATCCAGAGGATTTGGAGTGCAAGTCAAGAAGCTCCCGAGGCGGCCACGAGGGTGGAGGCCCCCCCATAGGGCGTGCCCCCTATCTCGTGGGCCCCTCGCGCGTCCACCGACGTACTTCTTCCTCCTATATATACCCATATACCCCGAAACCATCAGGAGAGCCACCAAAAAACTATTTCCTCCACCGTAACCTTCTGTATCCGCGAGATCCCATCTTGGAGCCATCACCGGCACTCTGCCGGAGGGGGAATCCACCACAGAGGGCCTCTACATCAACCCCAAGGCCTCTCCAATGAGTTGTGAGTAGTTTACCACAGACCTTCGGGTCCATAGTTATTAGCTAGATTGCTTCTTCTCTCTTTTTGGATCTCAATACCATGTTCTCCTTCCTCTCCTTGGAGCTCTATTCGATGTAACTCTTTTTGCAGTGTGTTTGTCGAGATCCGATGAATTGTGGGTTTATGATCAAGTTTATCTATGAGAAATATTTGAATCTCCTCTGAATTCTTTTATGTACGATTGAGTTATCTTTGCAAGTCTTTTCGAATTATCGGTTTGGTTTGGCCTACTAGACTGATCTTTCTTCCCATGGGATAAGTGCTTAGCTTTGGGTTCAATCTTGCGGTGTCCTTCCCCAGTGACAGCAGGGGCAGCAAGGCACGTATTGTATTGTTGCCATCGAGGATAAAAAGATGGGGTTTATATCATATTGCATGAGTTTATCCCTCTACATCATGTCATATTTCTTAAAGCGTTACTCTGTTCTTATGAACTTAGTACTCTAGATGCATGCTCGATAGTGGTCATGTGTGGAGTAATAGTAGTAGATGCAGGCAGGAGTCGGTCTACTTGTCACGGACGTGATGCCTATATACATGATCATGCCTTGATAATCTCATAATTATTCGCTTTTCTATCAATTGCTCGACAGTAATTTCTTCACCCACCGTAATACTTATGCTATCTTGAGAGAATCCTCTAGTGAAACCTATGGGCCCCGGATCTATCTTTTATCATCTAAGCTTTCATTCTACTTTTATTTGCATCTTTACTTTTCCAATCTATATCATAAAATACCAAAAATATATTTATCTTATCATATTATCTCTATCAGATCTCACTTTCGCAAGTCGTGAAGGGATTGACAACCCGTTTATCGCGTTGGCTGCGAGTTATTTGTTTGTTTGTGTAGGTGTGTGGGACTTGTGAGGAACCTCCTACTGGATTGATACCTTGGTTTTAAAAACGGAGGGAAATACTTACGCTACTATGCTGCATCACCCTTTCCTCTTCAAAGAAAACCAACGCAAGCTCAAGACGTAGCAAGAAGGATTTCTGGCGCCGTTGCCGGGGAGGTCTTCGCTCAACTCAAGACATACCAAGTACCCATCACAAACTCATCTCCCTCTCATTTACATTATTTTCCATTTGCCTCTCATTTTCCTCTCCCCCACTTCACCCTTGCCATTTTATTCGCGCTCTCTTTCCCAATCTTCTCTCTTTTCCGCTTGCCTTCTTGTTCCTCGCTTTCGTTTGCCGTTATGTCTGAAATTGGGGAGATTATCGTCGATATGGACAATAATGATAACTTGGAAAATTCTGATGCTCTTGCTGAAGAACCCCCTATCTTGCATACTAAAAAGTTTTAAATCGGTAGTGGTAATATTATTGGAAAAGGCGTTATTCAAGACTTCTTTACTTGTTCCTGTGCTATATCCATGGGTGGTTCTATTCTTCATAGAACTAGTAGTCTTGCGGATGCTATATCCATGCTTGTAGTTGAGCTTGAAGGAGAATTTATGCATATGCATCCTTGCATACAAAGAATTTTTCTGGAATTTTCTATGATTGTGCACTCTTCTGTTAAGCGCGCCTCTACTATTTTTTTGTCACATGAGTTTAGATTTATAATAAAAGAGGCCAAAGAAATCTTTGCGCACTATAGGGTGGACGCCGGCCGTCCTCCCATAGAGGCGATCCTCTTTGATCAAGAGGAAATTAGGCATTTTCAATCTTTGGACTATGCTGCTTTTAACAAAAACCTTAGAAAAAAGGTTCCTACCAATGTCCTAGTTGATAGAATTTCTGAACTTAATAATGACGCCCTTCGAAACAATGAGCTAGGATACTCTCTTGAGTATAGGCTCACGAAGTTTTGCCAAAAGAATGCTTATAATCATGAATTAGTTGTGCAATATGAAGGGCCAAAGGAGGAACCCATACCTCCTGAGATTGATCTTGGGGACTTTTGTCCCATTAAATCAGCCCTTTTGATTATTTTTGCTTGCCTCAAAGAAAACTTTGTGCTGAACGTAGAGAATATGAGATGAGTTTTCGTGATCTATCTTATTATTATGGCACTACTTAGATCTATCTTCGCTTTTATGCCTAGCTAGGGGCGTTAAACGATAGCGCTAGTTGGGAGGCAACCCAATTTTCTTTGTGTTCATTATTTTTGTTCCTGTTTAGTAACAAAATTTGCATCTACTTTATGTTTAGATGTGTTTTCATGTTTTATTTAGTGTTTGTGCCAAGTAGAACCTATAGGATAACCTATGGTATGAGTTAATTTGATTCTGCTGAAAAACAGAAACTTTGCGCTCACGAAAAAAATTTCAATAAATCACAGAAACATGCTTTTGCGTTGATTCTTTTTTCTGTAGATCAATAGACAAATTTCCTAGGACTTCCTATTTTGGTAGGATTTTTGGAGGTCCAGAATTAACCTAAAGTTACAGATTGCTACAGACTGTTCTGTTTTTGACAGATTCTGCCTTTCGTGTGTTGTTTGCTTATTTTGATGCATCTTTGGCTAGTATGTAAGGGTATGAACCATAGAGAACTTGGAATACAGTAGGTGTAACACCAATATAAATAAATAATTAGTTCATTACAGTACCTTATGTGGTGGTTTTTCTTTCTTGCACTAACGGAGCTTATGAGATTTCCTGTTGAGTCTTGTGTTGTGAAGTTTTCAAGTTTTGGGTAAAGATTTGATGGACTATGGAATAAGGAGTGGCAAGAGCCTAAGCTTGGGGATTCCCATGAAACCCCAAGATATTCAAGAATAGCCAAAGGCCTAAGCTTGGGGATGCCCCGGGAAGGCATCCCCTCTTTCGTCTTTGTTCATTGGTAACTTTACTTGGAGCTATATTTTTATTCGCCACATGATATGTGTTTTGCTTGGAGCGTCGTTGTCGGTGTAAAAACCGGCGGATCTCGGGTAGAGGGTCCCGAAATGTGCGTCTAGGCGGATGGTAACAGGAGACAAGGGACACGATGTTTTTACCCAGGTTTGGGCCCTCTCGATGGAGGTAAAACCCTACTCCTGCTTGATTAATATTGATGATATGGGCAGTACAAGAGTAGATCTACCACGAGATCAGAGGGGCTAAACCCAAGAAGCTAGCCTATGGTATGATTGTTGTTCGTCCTACGGACTAAAACCCTCTGGTTTATATAGGCACCAAAGAGGGCTAGGGTTACACAGAGTTGGCTACAACGGGAGGAGATCTACATATCCGTATCGCCAAGCTTGCCTTCCACGCCAAGGAAAGTCCCATCCGGACACGGGACGAAGTCTTCAATCTTGTATCTTCATAGTCCAGGAGTCCGGCCAAAGGTCATAGTCTGGCTATCTGGACACCCCCTAATCCGGGACTCCCTCAGTAGCCCCTGAACCAGGCTTCAATGACGATGAGTCCGACGCGCAAATTGTCTTCGGCATTGCAAGGTGGGTTCCTCCTCCGAATACTTCATAGAAGATGTTTGAACACAAGGATAGTGTCCGGCTCTGCAAAATAAGTTCCACATACCACCGTAGAGAGAATAATATTTGTACAAATCTAATCTGCTGACGTATTCCGTAGCATGACATCATGCCATGGCCAAGACTGTATTCGAATCGTTTTACTATCCCACCTCAGCGTGCTTAGCGAGGCGGTTTCCTTGGCACGTCTTGTCAAAGCAGAGATCGTGTCCCCTTATTCCGGGATTCTCATCAATACGGGCGTGGGTAACCCAACTGTGCCATTGGTATGTCTCCTTAATCGAAAGTGAGTCCCAAATGGTCAGGGGGAGGGCTCTTGGTATTCAACCTCTTTATAAAGAGACCAAGGCTCGACTCCTATCTTTCAATCCTGATCAAATCCGCCTCCCGCCTTGAGTTCCAACACCCAAAGCTCCAGATTCAGGCGCTTTGGACCTCCAATGACGTCCGGCTCCAACCTTCGAGGCCAGTGGATGCCTTCCTCCGTTACGGAGGAAGACGTGCTAAAGCTAAGAAATGCTAGGTATCTAACCGGCGAAATCTCTCATAGGCTGCCTGCCCAAGGGCAGATTATTCCCACTCCTAAGCCTGGTGAGAGCGTGGTGTTCATGTCCCACTTCCTCCGGGGGCTAGGCTTCCCGGCGGACCCCTTCGTGAGGGGGTCATGTTTTATTATGGGTTGGAATTTCACGATTTGGCTCCGGAGTCCATCCTCCATATCTCATCGTTCATTGTCGTGTGCGAGGCCTTCCTCCATATTACTCCTCACTTCGGATTGTGGCTTAAGACCTTCAAAGTAGAGCCGAAGATGATCGAGGGGCAACACGCAGAGTGCGGAGGTGCTGTTATAAGCAAGATTGCCGACGCTCCATGGCCCGAGGGCACGTTTAAAGAGGAGTTCAGCTTATGGCAACAAGAGTGGTTTATATCACAGTTCCCAGGGGCACCAAATGGGTGGCGCCACCTGCCTTTCGCTCGGGTCCCCCACCATAGCTAGCGTCATGGGTCAATAGAGGGCTTAACTGGGGGCCGTCCAAGGACGTGCCCTTGTTGCAGGGCCGCATTCGAGATCTCCTAGAAAGAGATATCAATCTGGCCGTAGTGACGCAGGTTATGTTGATTCGCCGTATACTGCCCTGCAAACGTCGCCCCCTCCGCCTGTGGGAATTTAATCCGGAAGGACCGCGAGCCCTCCAACATTTTATGGGCACGACGCCCATGGAGATGTACAAATTGTTCTTCGGATCACAAGCAATGTGTCCGGACTCGTCCGAGGACGCAGGTCTAAGCTGCAATCGCCCGGACAATCAAGTAAGTAGCCCCGTACCCGTACACGTTATCCGTATATTTATCTTAAAATTGCCCTTAAAAGAGCTGTCCTTTAAACAGGAGTGGATAGCGAAAGCAAAGCTTATCAGGTGTCCGCCCCCCCTCCCTGAGACCACGCCGGATCCCGTGTTAACCAGGATGCTGGAGGTTGTGCCTTTGGAAGAAGGCTAAGAGGGGAACAAAGAAGCTACCCCGTAAGTGAAGGAGGCTGTCAGGAAAGGAGTAATCGAGAATTCCTCTAACCAGGGAAGGAAGAGGACCGCCTCTAAAGACCCGGAGGCGATGGCCTCACAGCGGGGGAAGAAATCTTCGTCAGAGTGTCCGGCGCCGGGGGGTGCCCCGGTCGCATTGAGTCCCCAAGGGGATCAGCTCTCCACCGAGCCGTAAGTAAAGAGAGGGTTTTAGAAAAAATGAGAGACATCCCTGTTCTATTTCTGAGGAAGATAACCGAAAATTTACCTTGTAGTTTGAACCTCAGCCCTTCTCAGCAGAGCTCATCTTCAGGGGATCTTCGTCCGGAGATGATGGAGAGCGGAACGCCTCCCCCTACCGTACCGCCTTGCGAGGCGGGCGACCCTGAGGTGTCATCACGGAGGGTTTATCCGAATCCGGCAGGGCCGAAAGGCAGCCGTATTGCACCCCAAGGCCCTCTGTGTCCAGCCTTCGAAAGAGGCCATCAGACTACTCCGGCACCGTCCGGTGCACGGTCGAAGGAGCTGAATGATCTTCTGGGGCGAGCGTCTATCTCAGAAGAACACCGTGCGTTGATGGATACGGTGATTAGAAAAATTTCATCCACGGAGAGCGGGTTGTACGAGGCCGTCAGGAGTTTGCTGACAGGCTTTGAGGTACGCGAAATGATGTACCTTTTGACAGATCCACATATATAAAATGTGCCCTGTATAGATAGTTCCCCTGAGACTCTGTGTGTTGTAAGAAATGACGGCGCGCAGAGTGTCATAATCCTAGGTATTATATGTCGCCTTTCCTATGTAGGTGGCGAAGTGTTCGGAGGCTAGCCGGACTGATGAATTTTCCGAGCTAAAGCGGCAACTTGACGTGGCAGATGCCGACATCGCGCTTGTCAACGAGCGGCTGGACGAGGCACAAGGTATGTAATGTCTCCGAAGACATCTGGTAAGAGGAGCTTCATGCCCGTACCTTATAACATGTGTGCTTAATGCAGATGGTGCCGCTGCCATGGAGAACCTTCGGGCGGAACTTGCCCGAGCCAAGGTGCAGGCCAAGAAAAGCGATGCGGCTGTCTTAAAGGCGGCTGAAGAGCTAAAAGCCGAACAGGCTGCTCACTGCCACAGCAAGAAGGAAATGGCTGAGATGGCTATAAAATTGAAGAATGCTACCGATCGCTGCAAGCTTCTTGAAAAAGAAGATAGGGTGGCACAGAAGGACCTAGAGAAGGTCACTGCCGAGGCCAAGGATACTCGCCCTGCGATGAGAGCTATGAAGGAGGAGCTACGTCAGGCCGGAGATATCATGGCTGGAAAGCCCTATATGCTGCGGATGAAGTTCGGGGATCCTAAATATGCTCCGTTGAACCGGAAGTGGAGTGCGGTGAACACTTATCTGGACTTGGCGGCGAGTGCCACGGACGCGACCGAACACTTCCGGGATCAAAATGACCACGAAGTGGAAGAACTTTTTTGGTCGCAGTTCCACAATCCAAAGCGCCCACTTTCGGTATCCAATCGTTTGGCCGCATGGGCGGAGCTGAACAGGTTATCCGGACTCGCCATGAAGCATGTCGTGAGTCATCTGTGGCCGAAAAGGCCCGAGCCAAAGAGTTATTTTAGCTTGGTACATCAGTTCCTTGGTGCGGTGCCGCATATTAATGCAATGAAGAGTTCATCGTGCATTGAGGGTGCGCAGATGGATTCTTCCCGTGTGAAGACATATTGGGCGGATATGACGGCCACTGCTGTTGCATCCCAAGATTCGGACGAGAGCCGAGTACCTGCCGAGCACTATTTTCAGGAAGTTCTGCAAGGCACTCGTTTAATAGAGACGTAGTGCTCGAAGGATGTTATATTCGAATAACATGTATTATTGAAAAACAATGTTTCGATGGAATATAAAAGCTTTTTATACTTGTGCTTTCAAGAATTAGAATACCTCATGTGCGGCCGTTAATGTATATGTGTATATAACCTGAAAGATGGCAGTGTTCGGCTTCAGCCCCCACGCATATAATGCGGGGGTGTTCACAGAAGGCGCATTTTCACACTTGATCCAACGTCTTGGTCCTATTAAGGAGGTGATAGCGCAGCGAACTAGGCAACCGGACTATAATGCTTTATCACTTTCACTTAGCCATAGGAGTTTGACAGTGGGGCTACTATATAGCCCCTAAGAGCACCGCGCTCACCCGAATTCGGGGCGCGTGTGTGCCTGACCGGGAAACGACCCTTCGTTAATGGGGAGGAATCCTAAAGATTCTGGCGGGTCATCGAGTGGTTGACCAGTCTCACACTATATCATGACAATCAGTTTTCGGCTTTCTCTACTGAGGTGCTCGCCTGGCCGAACCGGGGCACAATCGCAGTAGTTCTCCTGGTGCCACCTTAGCCGATAGAGCGGAACGTAAGGCAGCAAAACACAGGAGCGGGGCAAACCCAACATTTGACCAAAGACATGATTCGGAGCTGATGCATATAAGGCCAAACTCGTGACGCCGAACACTCCCTAAGGTATTCGGTCTTTATGAAAACGGGCTGAACAAAAGCACTTGGTGAGAAGCCCCTGGTGTCCAGGTACGCGCAAAATCCTGACGTGGCCACATGCCAAGACGCTAGCCTCCTCCTCGGTTATAACAAAAAACCGGGGGATGTTATCAACAAGAGATAGTAAAAAAGGTTTATGCAGGGTCTTAATCCGAAAAGAATCCTTGGAATGGGTCCCTACTGCACGTCTGCACCTGTGTCTCCGTTGTGCCGTATCCTGGACGGGTGTAGCACTGTGTTCATCTGTAAAAGAGAGGAACTTAGTTGAAAACAATCATGCAAAAAATCTATGTTATATTAAATAAACAAAGTATAATTCAAAAAATGGGTAGAATTGAGCATTATTGTCTCTTGTTGTATACGCGTGGAGCCCCTTGTACAGGGGTATGCTGCTAGTAAGCCATTGTACGTTTACGCCGGACTCGTCTAGCCATGTCCGGTGTCTTGAACGACCTGTTTAGGTGCTTTGTCTAGTAAATACTCGATATTTCCCTTTAATGAGATGATGCCTCGTGGACCGGGCATTTTAAGTGTATGGGATGCATAATGCGGTATTACAATAAAGCGGGCGAAAGCTTCACGTCCCTGTAGTGCTTGATAGCTACTTGTGAATGGGGCGATGTGGAAGGTTAGCTTTTCGCTTCGGAAGTTGTCGAAGAAGCCGAACATAACTTCTAACAAGAGGGAACCCGTACAATGGGTATCTGGGCCTGGCGTTACCCCTTGAAAGGAAGTGTTGCCATGGCGAATTATTGTTTGGTTTATCCCCATTTTGCGGATTGTGTCCTGGTATTGCAGGTTTAGATTGCTGCCGCCGTCCATTAGGACTTGTGTAAAGTGGAGTCCGTCAATTATCGGATCTAATACCAAGGCAGTCCAGCCTGCGTTCCGGATACTTCTAGAGTAATCCTGATGGTCGAAGGTGATTGGTTGTAACAACCAGTGGCGGGACTCCTCTGGGACAGTCCGTATGGTGCGTATCTCCATAGGCGCCACTCTATTTTTCCCTTTTGTCACGTGAAGTGAATTCACTGTTTTGACTTGTTGCGGGAACTTCTTTTGTTCTCCGGTGCTCTGCTTGTGGGGTTCGTCGTTGTCCTCGCTTGGTATGTCGATGTCACGCCCAATATGCGATACTATCCTAAAGAGAATCGAAGGTCCCACCAAGGATAGAACCACATATTGAAACGCTTTTGCAAGGTGGATATCATTACATCAACATTACATAATAGATGGGGATACATACAAGAGGCATAGAATGCCACACGAATACACCATCACAATACATAATAGCATCATCCGACTACGGATGAAACACAAACAGAAACTCAAACGACATCCACCCTGCTAGCCCAGGCTGCCGACCTAGAACCTATCCCCTGATCGAAGAAGAAGCAGAAGAAGAACTCAAGCAAGCAAGCATCGCTCTCGTGTCATGATCATCGCGTAACCTGTACCTGCAACTGTTGTTGTAGTAATCTGTGAGCCACGAGGACTCAACAATCCCATTCCCATGGGTATCAAGACTAGCAAAGCTTAAAGGGAAAAGAAGGGGTAAAGTGGTGAGGTTGCAGCAGCGACTAAGCATATATGGTGGCTACCATACGCAAATAAGAGCGAGAAGAGAGCAAGCGGAACGGTCGTGAAGCAAGCAATGATCAAGAAGTGATTCTGAACTCCTACTTACGTCAAACATAACCCAAAACCGTGTTCAGTTCCCGGACTCCGACGAAAATAAACCATCACGGCTACACACGTGGTTGATGCGTTTTAATTCGTATCTGGTGTGTCAATTTATCTACAACCGGACATTAACAAATTCCCATCTGCCACATAACTGCGGGCATGGCTTTCGAAAGTTTATACCCTGCAGGGGTGTCCCAACTTAGCCCATGATAAGCTCTCGTGATCAACGAAGGATATACCTTCTCCCAGGAAGACCCGATCAGACTCGGAATCCCGGTTTACAAGACATTTCGGCAATGGTAAAACAAGTCCAGCAAGACCGCCCGATGCGCGGACAATCCCGATAGGAGCTGCACATATCTCGTTCTCTGGGCAACACCGGATGAACACTACGTACAACTAAAACCAGACCTCGAGTTTCCCCGAGATGGCGCTGCAAGTGGCTCTGGTTCGGAACAACACTTAGACAAGCATTGGCCTGAGGGGGGCTAAAATAAAGATGACCCTCGGGTTGGCGGACCCAAGGGAAGGGTATAGGTGGTGGTGAGGCAAATGGTAAAACCAAGGTTGGGCCTTGCTGGAGGAGTTTTATTCAAAGCGAACTGTCAAGGGGTCCCATAAATCGCAAAATCCGGGAATATAACACCAGTATGACGGAAACTAGGGCGGCAAGAGTGGAACAAAACACCAGGCATAAGGCCGAGTCTTCCACCCTTTACCAAGTATATAGATGCATTAATTATAAAAGAGATATTATGATATCCCAATCATAATCCTGTCCACCATGGAGCAATCTTCAACTTCACCTGCAACTAACAACGTTATAAGAGGGGCTGAGCAAAGCGGTAACATAGCCAAACAACGGTTTGCTAGGAAGGGTGCAAAAGGTTAGAGTATGACATGGCAATTTGGGAGGCTTGAAGAGCAAGTGATAGGTAGCGCAACATAGCGATAGAATGAAGCAACTAGCATAGCAATGATAGTAGTGAGATCCAGGGTAGTGGTCATCTTTCCTGAAATCCCACAATGAAGAAGAACGAGTCCATGAAGAAGATGAAGCCACGAAGATGAACCAAGCGTAGACGAACGAATCCTCACGATCGCAACGAAACGGGAACTATCGATAAGAAGCACACAACGTGGTAAACACACCACACATCAACAAGGCATGATGCACAAACAAGCATGATGCATGACAAGGCTACATGAAGCTACTCATGGCAAGAGATGATGCATACAAGAGCAACACATCAAAGCAAGTTTAAATGAGGCCGGAAACAACATATAACAAATCCGGTAAGTCCTCACATGCAAATTTTGAAATTGGTCCAGATATGAATAAACCTTATGTTCAAGTTGTTAAACATCAAGTTAAGATGCACAAAGATGATCTACACGAGATTCTAGTCAAGTTACATATAAAGTTCATTTAGTTCGGAGCTACGGCCTAGAAGATATGAGCAAAACAAATTAAACATGTCATTGATGCAAAATGCATACAAACATCAATCAAACACCTCAAAACATGGATTCAACATGATAAGATGAATCTTCATGCAAAATCAAGCAAGTTTCATATAGAGCACACTCAAAACGGAGCAACGGTTCAACACACACACATGAAACAAGTTTAAATGACAAGCTGTCCAAAACAGCAACTAGGCATATTGCAAGCATCAAAACAACATGCTACAACACCTCAACATAAAAACAAAAGGCATGGAAATGATGTACAGGTAAATCTTAATAAAACTTGAACACTGAGCTATCTCCAGAAATCATTAGAACATGCTCAAAAAGACATGGCAAGATTGCATATAATAATAGTTTCAGACTTTGCAGAAATAACATCAGGTTGCAATGTTTAGAGCTATCAAACAACACTTTACAGGAACTTATCATGGAAAATAAAGTCATGGCATGAACCTACTAATTGCATAGAACAAAAGTCCTTTACTGACCATGAGCCAAAAAGGATCAGAAGATATGATGGCACCCATGTAAACATGGCAAGTTATATGACAGATTCCAACATGGCAGGAACAATAAGTAGGCATGTTGGTGAGCTTGAACCACTCACCACAGAGCAATAAATGGCATGGCAAGGAAACCAACAGTATGAATACATGTTTATGAAGCTAAGCATGGCAAGATCAAGTTCATAGGGTGCATGGATCACTCACAAAACACATGGCAAAACTGCACTTAATGTTAACAGGCCGACAGAAACATTATTTAGCAATTTGAGAGCAAGATTAGAACAATCTACAGCAAGCTATAAATTTAAATAGGGGCACGAATGGATAGAGCATGACATTTATAACAAAACATCCTTAGTGGACATCTCCAGATTATTCATGGAATGACTTGTAGTAGCAGGTTTACATGGCACCAAAATATAACAGAAACAGCCTAGCAAAACAGCAACAAGTACCCTACTTAACAAGCTTGATGCACTCACTACAAGACTCACAAAAATACAATACAAGCACCCCTGTAAAGATGGCATGTCATAGTTCAAAACACATGTAGACATCAACCTCATATGATGCACACACAAAATGCAACGAAAATGACAGATCACCAAGTTATAACAGTTTCAGCAGATTAACATCATATATCACTCTTGTAATGATGATTCAGGCATCAAGATGATCTCAAACAAGCATGGAACAGTGGTATGAAATGTAGAGCATCTCGTTATGAACATTTTGATATATTACACGCACGAAACGGAGCAGTAGGCACCAAGTTATGATGCGATGAATAGTAGACCAGGATGCAAATAATTTCGGGACTTAGACGAAAAAAACGACCTCGAGGAGAAAGTCAACGCGGCCGGCAATGGAGCTCTGGTGAGCCGGGGAAGTCCGGCGAGGCGCGGGAAGGGGCGGAGGAGATCCCGGGCGGCGGCGGTGGGTCCGGCGAGGCCCGGGTGCCCGCGGGAGGCGGCGCGGCGACCCGGCAGCGGGGACAGCGACCGGCGGCGGGAGCGCGCGGTGCGGCTCGGGCGCGGACGGGCCC
>NC_041389.1:44687765-44694481 GCF_002162155.2 Triticum dicoccoides
GGCGCGGCCCTGCGCGGGCCGATCGTGGGCTGGAGCGGGCCGCGGCGGAGGGAGGCGTGGGGAGGACGCGCAGGGCGATGTGGCGCTCCATGATTCGCTGAGGGGGCTGTGGCGGACATGTCCGGTGGGGCGCAAACATGTCCGGAGGCTGGAGGAGGAAGAAGCTAGGGTTAGGGTAGGATTTCATCAGTGAATTTCGGGGGGAGGGGCTAATTTATAGATTCTGGGAGCTAGGAGAGTCCAAAAGAGGTGTGGTTTTCGCCCACACGATCGTGATCGAACGGCGGAGAGCATGGAGGGGGTTTGGATGGGTTTTGGGCCACTTTGGAGGGGTGTTGGGCTGCAACACAAAGAGGGCTTTTACGGTTACCGGTTAACTGTTGGAGTATCAAACGGACTCCAAATGGCACGAAACTTGACATGCGGTCTACCGGTGGTGTACCAAGGCCGCTTGGCAAGACTCGGTCCATTCCGAGAAGGTTTAACACCCACTCACAAAAGGAGACAAAAAGGGAAACGCCGGAGGACATAGGAGTGTCGGATTGCAACACGGACAATGGGGAAAATGCTCGGATGCAAGAAACGAACATGTATGCAAAATGAGATGCACATGATGACCCAATGCAAATGATGACATGGCAAAATGCAACACGCAAGCAGCTGACATGACAACGACGGCGAATAACTTGCAGACACCTGGCGCATCGAATCTGGGGCGTTACAACACTCCTCCACTAACAAGAGATCTCGTCCCGAGATATTAGGACCGAGACGGAAGAGAAAGAGGAAGATGTGAAGTAAGAACGCGAGAGAGAAGATGAACAAAGTCGAGAGCACTATGGAAGAAGAGAGGAACGACGAGAATGGTGAGAATCGAAAACTCACGGAATCAGATAGACTCGAAAAACACTCCGGTTAGGACAAAATAGGAAACGAATAAGACTGAAAGGATTTTGGCAGCACTCCGGCTAAACAAGGAGAGGATCGAATCATGAACTAGAGAAGATGCGATGATACTTGACGAGAGGAACAACACAATGCCGCCGGAAGAACTGAAAGAATTGAATGAAAAGAACTTAGAGGGAAGGATTGAATGGAGTTGTTGAGAAAATCAACAACGAAAAGAATAAGCTTGTTGTGGTCTTATAGGTAACATCTCAAGATCATAAGGTGATAACCGGCCACAAATTGAAATGATTGGATAGCTTAGAAGAACGAAGAAATGCAAAACTCCACTTCAAAAGAATACGGAGAATTAATTGCACTTCGAAAATCAAGAAGGAAAGATACTTGAGCTCCTTCGATAAGAATCTTGATGAACACTTGAGGAATGAACTAAATCATGAAGAACCACCATGAAGAACTCCGGTGAAAAAAGGATGATGAGATAGAAAGAAGGAGAAAGAATAAGATGAGCCTTGCGGTGATTTATATGGAGGTTCCGACAAAATGGCCGAGGAAAATTTGAACTCCGAAATGAAAAAATGAAAACACTTGGAACTAGAATTTATTCATCAAGAACAAACTCCGAAGGAAGGGATTACTCACTTGGATGAAATAAGAATAATATTTATTGTATGCTTATCCGTCATCAAATTAAATTGATGACAAGCAATGGACTTTGCATACTACTTATTCTTCTTGAAAGGATTAAGGGGGTATAGCACCAAACTTGAGAACGTCTTCATAAACCACCGATATGATTGGAAAGAACGAATGAATTAATATGATAAGAACGGAAAAGGAATCTTTAACGAACCACCATAGAATTTGGAAATGACTGATGAAAGAGACTGAATCACCGGGAAGAATTAGAGGAACAAATATGCTAGAGGGGATTTAGATACAAGGGAACGAGAAGAACTCGAGCTCATTAAAGAACACTTGAATGAAGCACCAGGATAAATGGATAACGGTAGCTGAAATGTGAGGACAAGAATTCTTCTGAAATAATGGCCTTCGGTGAAAAGAAATGGAAAAACAACTCCTGACATAATCTGGATGGATAAGAAAAAGAATATCTGATAAATGGAATAATACAAGAGGATAACATGAAGCTAGAACCACGAAACTTCGAGAGAACAGACAAGATTTATAGGAAAAACTCTTCTTCGGTCTTCAAATGACGACGGAAAAAACCACCAAAATTACCGAGACACTCCGGGAGAATGAAAAAGAGGAAGGGTTGAACCAAAGACGAAAAGAATTTGAAAGCGAACTTGGAGATGTCATCTGACTGATGAAATTCATTCTTACGTCAAACTCGAAAAGAATCAGGAATGGCTCCGGAATAATTAGAAGGGTCAGGTAAGATCCTGGAGAAAGACTTGTTGGTTAGGCCCATTAAATAGAAAAAACACCATCGGAAAGGGATGTTGAACAGATAGATGATGCACCGGAACAATTGAAATATTTGAATGAGGTGGCAACCTTGACTTAATTGGAACACAGACAAATCTCCTGAGATGTCTTAAACACTCCGGAAGGATAAACTGGCGAGAGGCGAACGAGCAGGGAAAACACTTGAGCTGAGGGAAAGAATATAATCACTAAAGAAAATGGAATTGAATCCACCGGAGAAGAAAAAGAGAAGATGAATGTCAAACGAGGAAAGAATTCATCGGTTGAGATAATTGAGGGAAACCTGAAGAGGCCCCGCATGAGTGAAATTGATGCTCGAAAGAGGCTCAGACTCCGGGAAGAAAAAGGGTTGGGAGGGCGGGAAAAACAAAGGCAACTTGGAAGGGAGAACCAATGAATATCTTGAAGAGAAAACACCGGTTGAAATAATTGAGGAAAGAAAGCAAAGACTTCGCAGGAGTAGGATGGATACTCGATTACAGACACCGGCTCCGAGGATAAAAGGGTGGGCGGGTGGGAAAAGAAAACAACTGAGGATTCAACTTGGCAACGATGAAGAGGCTCGAGTCAACTTGACGAGAAATGCACCGGATGAAAAGAGATGAGAACCCACGATCAAAAAACTAACTGCGTGAACCTAAAGAAAAATTTGAAGGGGGAGAGAAGTAATTCAAAACACCTACATCAAGATTCCTCACCAGAGCGACGAAGGGGCTGAGGAGTAAAAATAATTCCTACTCTCCGATATAACTAGACTCCGAAAATAGTTTTCTTCTAGACTCGACAACGGCCAAACTACACAATCAATCAAGGGGGCTCCTATGGTCGGTCGAGGCTCCGATACCAACTTGTCACGCCCAATATGCGATACTATCCTAAAGAGACTCGAATGTCCCACCAAGGATAGAACCACATATTGAAATGCTTTTGCAAGGTGGATATCATTACATCAACATTACATAATAGATGGGGATACATACAAGAGGCATAGAATGCCACATGAATACAACATCACAATACATAATAGCATCATCCGACTATGGATGAAACACAAACAGAAACTCAAACGACATCCACCCTGCTAGCCCAGGCTGCCGACCTGGAACCTATCCCCTCATTGAAGAAGAAGCAGACGAAGAACTCAAGAAGCAAGCATCACTCTCGCGTCATGATCATCGCGTAACCTATACCTGCAACTATTGTTGTAGTAATCTGTGAGCCACGAGGATTCAGCAATCCCATTACCATGGGTATCAAGACTAGCAAAGCTTAAAGGGAAAAGAAGGGGTAAAGTGGTGAGGTTGCAGCAGCGACTAAGCATATATGGTGGCTAACATACGCAAATAAGAGCAAGAAGAGAGCAAGTGGAACGGACGTGAAGCTAGCAATGATCAAGAAGTGATCCTGAACTCCTACTTACGTCAAACATAACCCAAAACCGTGTTCACATCCCGGACTCCTCCGACAAGAGACCATCACGGCTACACACGTGGTTGATGCGTTTTAATTCGTATCTGGTGTCAAGTTATCTACAATCGGACATTAACAAATTCCCATCTGCCACATAACCGCGGGCACGACTTTCGAAAGTTTATACCCTACAAGGGTGTCCCAACTTAGCCCATGATAAGCTCTCGCGATCAACGAAGGATATACCTTCTCCCAGGAAGACCCGATCAGACTCGGCATCCCGGTTTACAAGACATTTCGACAATGGTAAAACAAGTCCAGCAAGACCGCCTGATGCGCCGACAATCCCGATAGGAGCTGCACATATATCGTTCTCAGGGCAACACCGGATGAACACTACGTACAACTAAAACCAGACCTCGAGTTTCCCCGAGGTGGCGCTGCAAGTGGCTCTGGTTCGGACCAACACTTAGACAAGCATTGGCCCGAGGGGGGCTAAAATAATGATGACCCTCGGGTTGGCGGACCCAAGGGAAGGGTATAGGTGGTGGTGAGGCAAATGGTAAAACCAAGGTTGGGCCTTGCTGGAGGAGTTTTATTTAAAGCGAACAGTCAAGGGGGTCCCATAAATCACCCAACCGTGTAAGGAATGCAAAATCTGGGAACATAACACCGGTATGACGGAAAACAGGGAGGCAAGAGTGGAACAAAACACCAGGCATAAGGCTGAGTCTTCCACCCTTTACCAAGTATATAGATGCATTAATTAAAAAGAGATATTGTGATATCCCAAACATAATCCTGTCCACCATGGAGAAATCTTCAACTTCACCTGCAACTAACAACGCTATAAGAGGGGCTGAGCAAAGCGGTAACATATCCACACAACGGTTTACTAGGAAGGGTGCAAAAGGTTAGAGGCTGACATGGCAATTTGGGAGGCTTGAAGAGCAAGTGATAGGTAGCGCAACATAGCGATAGAATGAAGCAACTAGCATAGCAATGATAGTAGTGAGATCCAGGGTAGCGGTCATCTTGCCTGAAATCCCACAAGGAAGAAGAACGAGTCCATGAAGAAGATGAAGCCACGAAGACGAACCAAGCGTAGACGAACGAATCCTCACAATCGCAACGAAACGGGAACTATCGAGAATGAGCACACAACATGGTAAACACGCCACACATGAACAAGGCATGATGCACAAACAAGCATGATGCATGACAAGGCTACATGAAGCTACTCATGTCAAGAGATGATGCATACAAGAGCAATACATTAAAGCAAGTTTAAATGAGGCCGGAAACAACATATAACAAATCCGGTAAGTCCTCATATGCAAATTTTGATATTGTTCCAGATCTGAATAAACCTTATTTTCTAGTTGTTAAACAGCAAGTTAAGATGCACCAAGATGATCTACACGAGATTCTAGTCAAGTTAGATATAAAGTTCATTTAGTTCGGAGCTACGACCTAGAAGATATGAGCAAAACAAGTTAAACATGGCATTGATGCAAAATGCATACAAACATCAAGCAAACACCTCAAAACATGGATGCAACATGATAAGATGAATCTTCATGCAAAATCAAGCAAGTTTCATATAGTGCACACTCAAAACGGAGCAACGGTTGAACACACACACATGAAACAAGTTTAAATGACAAGCTGTCAAAAACAGCAACTAGGCATATTACAAGCATCAAAACAACATGCTATAGCACCTCAACATAAAAACAGAAGGCATGGAAATGATGTATAGGTAAATCTTAATAAAACATGAACACTGAGCTATCTCCAGAAATCATTAGAACATGCTCAAAAAGACATGGCAAGATTGCATATAATAATAATTTCAGACTTTGCAGAAATAACATCAGGTTGCAATGTTTAGAGATATGATGGCACCCATGTAAACATGACAAGTTATATGACAGATTCCAACATGGCAGGAACAACAATAAGTAGGCATGTTGGTGAGCTTGAACCACTCACCACAGAGCTATACATGGCATGGCAAGGCAACCAACAGTAAGAATACATGTTTATGAAGCTTAGCATGGCAAGATCAAGTTCATAGGGTGCATGGATCACTCACAAAACACATGGCAAAACTGCACTTAATGTTAACAGGCTGACAGAAACATTATTTAGCAATTTGAGAGCAAGATTACAACAATATATAGCAAGCTATAAATGCATACAGGGGCACGGATCGATAGGGCATGACATGTATAACAAAACATCCTTAGTGTACATCTTCAGATTGTGCATAGAATGACTTGTAGCAACAGGTTTACATGGCAACAAAATATAACAGAAACAGCCTAGCAAAACAGCAACAACAAGCACCCTACTTAATAAGCTTGATGCACTCACTACAAGACTCACAAAAATACAATACAAGCACCCCTATAAAGATGGCATGTCATAGTTCAAAACACATGTAGACATCAACCTCATAGGATGCACACAACAAATGCAACAAAAATGACAAATCACCAAGTTATAACAGTTTCAGCAGATTAACATCATATAGCACTCTTGCAACGATGATTCAAGCATCAAGATGATCTCAAACAAGCATGACACAATGGAATGAAATGTAGAGCATATCGTGGTGAACATTTTGATATATTACACGCACGAAACAGAGCAGTATGCAACAAGTTATGATGCGTTGAACAGGAGACCAGAATGCAAATAATTTCGGGATTTAGACGAAAAAACGACCTCGAGGAGAAAGTCAACGCGACCGGCAATGGAGCTCCCATGAGCCGGGGAAGTCCGGCGAGGCGCGGGAAGGGGCGGAGGAGATCCCGGGCGGCGGCGGTGGGTCCGGCGAGGCCCGGGTGCCCGCGGGAGGCGGCACGGCGACACAGCGGCAGGGACGGCGACCGGCGGCGAGAGCGCGTGGGGCGACTCGGGTGTGGGCGGGCCCGGCG
>NC_041389.1:44695025-44746651 GCF_002162155.2 Triticum dicoccoides
GGAGCGGGCCGCGGCGGAGGGAGGCGTGGGGAGGACGCGCAGTGCGACGTGGCACTCCACGATTCGCTGAGGGGCGGTGGCGGACATGTCCGGTGGGGCGCGGACATGTCCGGTGGGGCGCGGACATGTCCGGTGGGGCGCGGACATGTCCGGCGGCTGGAGGAGGAAGAAGCTAGGGTTAGGGTAGGATTTCATGCGTGAATTTTGGGGGGAGGGGCTAATTTATAGATTCTGGGAGCTAGGAGAGTCCAAAGGAGGTGTGGTTTTCGCCCACACGATCGTGATCGAACGGAGGAGAGCATGGAGGGGGTTTGGATGGGTTTTGGGACACTTTGGAGGGGTGTTGCGCTGCAACACAAAGAGGGCTTTTATGGTTACCCAGTTAACCGTTGGAGTATCAAACGGACTCCAAATGGCACGAAACTTGATATGCGTTCTACCAGTGGTGTACCAAGGCCATTTGGAAAGACTCGGTCCATTCCTAGAACGTTTAACACCCGCTCACAATAGGAGAAAAAAAGGGGAACGCCAGAGTACATAGGAGTGTCGGATTGCAACACGGACAACGGGGAAACTTCTCGGATGCAAGAAACGAACACGTATGCAAAATGAGATGCACATGATGACCCAATGCAAATGATGACATGGCAAAATGCAACACGCAAGCAGCTGACATGACAACGACGGCGAATAACTGGCAGACACCTGGCGCATTGAATCCAGGGCGTTACAGTCGAGCCCCTTTTGTTCGGCGTTGAGTTTGCCGAATTTCTTGAAGACCCAACAATCTCTGTGGGTATGGTTTGCAGGCCTCCCGGGAGTACTGTGGATTTGGCATATTTTGTCCAAGATTTTGTTTAAGTTAGCTAGCTTGTCCCTATTATCCTTGGGGGGCGGCTTTGTCTGATTCTACCGAGAGCTTTTGAATCCGGCGTTGACTGCCATGCTCTTCGGACTGCTTCCCTTGGTCCGGCACTGGTCCTTGCTACGTCGCGGTTTCCCGTTTCCATCCCTAGATTCGGATGTACTTGGATCGCTGGTGCTGCTCCTTGCTAACCAGCTATCTTCTCCTGCGCAAAAGCGGGTCATGAGGCTTGTTAATGCGGCCATTGTTCTTCGCTTTTCTTGGCCGAGGTGTCTGGCGAGCCATTCGTCTCAAACACTGTGCTTGAAAGCTGCTTCGGCGTCCAGACAGTCGACTATCTGGTTCTTTTTAGTAAGAAATCTGTTCCAAAGTTTCCGGGCTGACTCTCCGGGTTGCTGAGTTATATGACTTAGATCGTCTGCATCCGGGGGTCGGACAAAAGTCCCTTGAAAATTTGCCCGAAAAGCATCCTCGAGCTCTTCCCAACTTCCTATGGTGTTTTTGGGAAGGCTTTTAAGCCAATGCCGGGCTGGCCCTTTGAGCTTGAGGGGTAAATATTTTATGGCATGGAGGTCATCTCCTCTAGCCATGTGTATGTGGAGGATATAATCCTCAATACAGACTCCAGGGTCTGTTGTTCCGTCGTATGCCTCTATGTTTACGGGTTTGAATCCCGCTGGAAATTCATGGTCCAGCACCTCATTGGTGAAACATAGGGGTTGTGCGGCACCCCTGTATTTGGGTGTGCCGTGATGTTCGGATACTTGTTGCGTTGCATTGCTTACTAGAGCTTGCTTTCTTGGCCCATAGATAGATCTGGCTGGGCCGTCTTTTTGATGCGAGTCCTTGTGCGGATCGCGTGCCGGCTTGAGTGCGGCGCCCATTGCCGCTCTATGTTGGCCGTGGGGTTGTTTATCCGATCGGGTGTTTTCCTTACTCTTTGGTTGCGGGGGCTCTAAGGCCTCCTCATCAAATTTCGGTAGTAATTTTCGCTTCGGATAGCTCTTTGTGTGACGACTGACGCCGTATTTGTCTGTAGTGTTGAGTACTTTGCCCCATCTAATTCTGAGTGCATCTTCCGCTGCCTTGAGCTTCCGCTTTTGCTTTTTCAGGCTACGCGCGGTGGCGACGAGCCTTTGGTGGAGGTTCTTCTGCTCTAGCAACTTGTTCGGCGTGAGGTCGTCCGGACTATTATCTTCGCCGGGGACGGGTTGTTCGGTTTGTTTACCCAAGTTGCCCTGTTCAGACGATTGCTCGATGGCATGTTCGTCGTCTGCCGGTTCTCCCTGCTCTATGGCTTGGTCTCTATCGAGGTGGGGTTTGGCGCGGCGCTTACGCCGCCGCTTTGATTGCTTTTCGAGGGAACGATCCCTCGTTGCATCCCTTTGTTCCTTGTCGTCGTTTCTTTTAGGTGTGTCCACCATGTATACATTGTGAGATGAGGTGGTTGTCCAGTGCCCTGTAGGCGCTGGTTCTTGGTCGTCTTCTTCATCGGCGTCCATACCGTTGATGTCTTCGGAGTCAAAGTCAAGCATGTCGGTTAAATCATCGACAGTGGCTACGTAGTGGATGGTGGGTGGGATTCGAATTTCTTTGTCGTCCGCATCCCAACCTTGCTGACCATAGTCCGGCCAGGGCTCTCCTGACAAAGAGAGAGACTGTAGTGAATTTAGAATGTCGCCAAAGGGCGAGTGCTGAAAGATGTCCGCGGCGGCGAACTCCATGATCGGCGCCCAATCGGGTTCGATCGGCAGGGGTGCGGAAGGCTCGGAGTCTAGAAAGGAGTCCGGCACCTTGGAGTCGCGAGCTTTGCAAAGGACAAGACTGGTGTTCGGCTCGATCACCATAGAGATTGTAGCCCCCGAGGCGGTGTCCAGCCACCCATCCTTGATCGGCGTAGTCGGCTCCGAGCTAAGGGTCTGAGCAGATACTGGGCGGCCTTCTGGGCACTGTCCGGCGGCAGAGCTAGATCATGCCCATCGTGACAGTGCGGCGCGCTCGGCTGTGGCTCGAACCCGTCGAAGATCAAGTCTCCGCGGATGTCGGCCATGTAGTTCAAACTTCCAAACCTGACCTGATGGCCAGGGGCGTAGCTTTCGATCTGCTCTAGATGGCCAAGCGAATCGGCCCGCAGTGCAAAGCCGCCGAATACGAAGAATCTGTCCGGGGAGAAAAGTCTCACCCTGGACCACGTCGTTGTTGATGATCGGAGGAGCCATCGGGCCTAGAGGTGACGACACAGAGGAACTCTCAATGAAAGCACCAATGTCGGTGTCAAAACCGGCGGATCTCGGGTAGGGGGTCCCGAACTGTGCGTCTAGGCGGATGGTAACCGGAGACAAGGGACACGATGTTTTTACCCAGGTTTGGGCCCTCTCGATGGAGGTAAAACCCTACTCTTGCTTGATTAATATTGATGATATGGGTAGTACAAGAGTAGATCTACCACGAGATCAGAGGGGCTAAACTCTAGAAGCTAGCCTATGGTATGATTGTTGTTCGTCCTACGGACTAAAACCCTCCGGTTTATATAGACATCGGAGTGGGCTAGGGTTACATAGAGTCGGCTACAACGGGAGGAGATCTGTTGGGGAACGTTGTAGAAAATAAAAATTTTCCTACGGTTTCACCAAGATCCATCTATGAGTTCATCTAAGCAACGAGTGATAGGAGAGAGATGCATCTACATACCACTTGTAGATCGCGTGCGGAAGCGTTCAAGAGAACGGGGTTGAGGTAGTCGTTCTCGTCGTGATCCTATCACCGGAGATCCTAGCGCCGAACGGACGGCACCTCCGCGTTCAACACACGTACAGTCAGCGTGATGTCTCCTCCGTCTTGATCCAGCAAGGGGGAAGGAGAGGTTGATGAAGATCCAGCAGCACAACGGCGTGGTGGTGGATGCAGCAGGACTTTGGCAGGGCTTCGCCAAGCAACTTCGGGAGGAGGAAGAGGTGTAGCAGGGGGAGGGAGGCGCCAAGACACAGGGTGTGGCTGCCCTCCCCCCTCCTTTATATAGGCCCCCAGGGGGGGCGCCGGCCCTTGGAGATCCAATCTCCCAAGGGGGCGGCAGCCAGGGGGGTGGAGTGCCCCCCAAGGCCAGTGGGGCGCGCCCCCCACCTAGGGTTTCCAACCCTAGGTGCAGGGGGGCCCGGGGGGGCGCACCAGCCCACTAGGGGCTGGTTCCCCTCCCACTTCAGCCCATGGGGCCCTCCAGGATAGGTGGCCCCACCCGGTGGACCCCCGGGACCCTTCTAGTGGTCCCGGTACAATACCGGGTGACCCCGAAACTTTCCCGATGGCCGAAACAGCACTTCCTATATATAATTCTTTACCTCCGGACCATTTCGGAACTCCTCATGACGTCCGGGATCTAATCCGGGACTCCGAACAACATTCGGTTTGCTGCATACTCATATTCATACAACCCTAGCGTCACTGAACCTTAAGTGTGTAGACCCTACGGGTTCGGGAGACATGCAGACATGACCGAGACGGCTCTCCGGTCAATAACCAATAGCACGATCTGGATACCCATGTTGGCTCCCACATACTCCGTGATGATCTCATCGGATGAACCACGATGTCGAGGATTCAAGCAACCCCGTATACTATTCCCTTTGTCAGACGGTATGTTACTTGCCCGAGATTCGATCGTCGGTATCCCAATACCTCGTTCAATCTCGTTGCCGGCAAGTCACTTTACTCGTACCGTAATGCATGATCCCGTGACCGGACACTTGGTCACTTTGGGCTCATTATGATGATGCACTACCGAGTGGGCCCAGTGATACCTCTTCGTTATACGGAGTGACAAATCCCAGTCTCGATCTGTGTCAACCCAACAGACACTTTCGGAGATACCTGTAGTGCACCTTTATAGTCACCCAGTTACGTTGTGACGTTTGGTACACCCAAAGCACTCCTACGGTATCCGTGAGTTACACAATCTCATGGTCTAAGGAAGAGATACTTGACATTTGGAAAAGCTCTAGCAAAATGAACTACACGATCTTGTGCTATGCTTAGGATTGGGTCTTGTCCATCACATCATTCTCTTAATGATGTGATCCCGTTATCAATGACATCCAATGTCCATAGTCAGGAAACCATGACTATCTGTTGATCAACGAGCTAGTCAACTAGAGGCTCACTAGGGACTTGTTGTGGTCTAAGTATTCACACGTGTATTACGATTTCCGGATAATACAATTATAGCATGAATAAAAGACAATTATCATGAAGAAGGAAATATAATAATAATCCTTTTATTATTGCCTCTAGGGCATATTTACAACAAGATCTACATATCCTTATCGCCAAGCTTGCCTTCCACGCCAAGGAAAGTCCCATCCGGACACGGGACGAAGTCTTCAATCTTGTATCTTCATAGTCCAGCAGTCCGGCCAAAGGTCATAGTCCGGCTATCCGGACACCCCCTAATCCAGGACTCCCTCAGTCGTGTATGATATTATTCTTTCCTTTTTGTTTACCACAATCATCCTTGCTGTACACACCTATTGGGAGAAGCCCACTTGATTGGAATTTATTAGAATACTCTATGTGCTTCACTTATATCTTTTGAGCTAGATAATTTTTGCTCTAGTGCTTAACTTATATCTTTTAGAGCATGGCGGTGGTTTAATTTTGAAGAAATTGTTAATCTCTCATGCTTCACTTATATTATTTTGAGAGTCTCTTAGAACAGCATGGTATTTGCTATGGTTATAAAATTGGTCCTAGAATGGTAGGCATCCAAGTTGGGTATAATAAAAACTATCATAAAAAGTGAATTGGATGTTATGATCAATTTGATACTTGATAATTGTTTTGAGATATGGAGGTAGTGATATTAGAGTCATGCTAGTTGGGTGATTATGAATTTAAAAAATGCTTGTGTTGAAGTTAGCAAGTCCCGTAGCATGCATGTATGGTTAAAGTTGTGTAAAAAAATTGAAACATGAGGTGTTCTTACATTGTGCATCCTTATGAGTGGCGATCGGGGACGAGCGATGGTCTTTTCCTACCAATCTATCCCGCTAGGAGCACGTGTGTAGTGCTTGGTTTTTGATGACTTGTAGATTTTTGCAATAAGTATATAAGTTCTTTTGACTAATGTTGAGTCCATGGATTATACGCACTCTCACCTTCCATCCTTGCTAGCCTCTTCGGTACCGTGCATTGCCCTTTCTCACCTTGAGAGTTGGTGCAAACTTCACCGGTGCATCCAAACCCCGTGATACGATATGCTCTATCACACATAAACCTCCTTATATCTTCCTCAAAACAGCCACCATACCTACCTATTTATGGCATTTACATAGCCATTCCGAGATATATTGCCATGCAACTTTCCACCATTCCATTTTTCATCATGACATGCATTACTATTGTCATATCGCCTTGCATGATCATGTAGTTGACATCGTATTTGTGGCAAAGCCACCATGCATAAATTTTCATACATGTCACTCTTGATTCATTGCCCATCCCGGTACACCGCCGGAGGCATTCATATAGAGTCATATCTTGTTCTAGTTTCGAGTTGTAATAAATTAGTTGTAAATATATAGAAGTGTGATGATCATCATTATTAGAGCATTGTCCCTAAAAAAGGAAGGCCAAAAAAAAGAAAGGCCAAAGAAAAAAAAGAAGAAAGGCCAAAAAGAAAAAAAAGGAAAGGACAAAGAAGAAAAAAAAGAAAAAAGAAAAAGAAAAGAAAAAGGGGGCAATGTTACTATCTCTTTTCCACACTTGTGCTTCAAAGTAGCACCATGTTCTTCATATAGCGAGTCTCATATGTTGTCACTTTCATATACTAGTGGGAATTTTTCATTATAGAACTTGGCTTGTATATTCCTACGATGGGCTTCCTCAAATGCCCTAGGTCTTCGTGAGCAAGCAAGTTGGATGCACACCCTAGTTTTTTTTATTGAGCTTTCATACATTTATAGCTCTAGTGCATCTGTTGCATGGCAATCCCTACTCCTCATGTTGACATCAATTGATGGGCATCAACATAGCCCGTTGATTATCCTCGTCAATGTGAGACTTTCTCCTTTTTTGTCTTCTCCACAGAATCCCCATCATTATTCTATTCCACCCATAGTGTTATATCCATGGCTCACGCCTATGTATTCCGTGAAAGTTGAAAAAGTTTGAGATTATTTAAGTTCGAAACAATTGCTTGGCTTGTCATCGGGCGTGTATAAGATGGGAGCATTTTTGTGTGACGAAAATGAAGCATAGCTTAACTATATGATTTTGTAGGGATGAACTTTCTTTACCCATGTTATTTTGAGAAGACATGACTGCTTGGGTTAGTATGCTTAAAGTATTACTGTTTCTTATGTCAATATGAACTTTTATTTTGAATCATTTGGATCTGAACATTCATGCCACAATAAAGATAAATACATTGAGAATTATGCTAGGTAGCATTCCACATAAAAAAATCTGTTTTTTATCATTTACCTACTCGAGGACGAGCTGGAATTAAGCTTGGCGATGCTTGATACATCTCCAACGTATCTATAATTTTTGATTGTTCCATGCTATTATATTACCTGTTTTGGATGTTTATGGGCTTTACTTTACACTTTTATATCATTTTTGGGACTAACCTACTAACCGGAGGCCCAACCCGTATTGCTGTTTTTTTGCCTATTTCAGTGTTTCGAAGAAAAGGAATATCAAATGGAGTCCAAACGGAATGAAACCTTCGGGAGCGTGATTAAAAACATGATCCAGAGGACTTGGCGTGCACGAGGGTGGAGAGCGCGCCCCCTATCTCGTGGCCCCCTCGGGCGTCCACCGACGTACTTCTTCCTCCTATATATACCCATATACCCTGAAACCATTAGGAGAGCCATCGAAAAACTATTTCCGCCATCGTAACCTTCGGTATCCGCGAGATCCCATCTTGGATCCGTCACCGACACTCTGCCGAAGGGGGAATCCACCACGGACGGCCTCTACATCAACCCCAAGGCCTCTTCGATGAGTTGTGAGTAGTTTACCACAGACCTTCGGGTCCATAGTTATTAGCTAGATGGCTTCTTCTCTCTTTTTGGATCTCAATACCATGTTCTCCTTCCTCTCCTTGGAGACCTATTCGATGTAACTCTTTTTGCAGTGTGTTCGTCGAGATCCGATGAATTGTGGGTTTATGATCAAGTTTATCTATGAGAAATATTTGAATCTCCTCTGACTTGTTTTATGTATGATTGAGTTATCTTTGCAAGCCTCTTCGAATTATCGGTTTGGTTAGTCCTACTAGATTGATCTTTCTTGCCATGGGAGAAGTGCTTAGCTTTGGGTTCAATCTTGCGGTGTCCTTTCCTAGTGACAGCAGGGGAAACAAGGCACGTATTGTATTGTTGACATCGAGGATAAAAAGATGGGGTTTATATCATATTGCATGAGTTTATCCCTCTACATCATGTCATCTTTCTTAAAGCATTACTCTGTTCTTATGAACTTAATACTCTAGAGGCATGCTGGATAGCGGTCGATGCGTGGAGTAAGAGTAGTAGATGCAGGCAGGAGTCGGTCTACTTGTCACGGACGTGATGCCTATATACATGATCATGCCTAGATAATCTCATAATTATTTGCTTTTCTATCAATTGCTCGACAGTAATTTGTTCACCCACCGTAATACTTCTGCTCTCTTGAGAGAAGCCTCTAGTGAAACCTATGGCCTCCGGGTCTATCTTTTATCATGTAAGCTTTCAATCTACTTTTATTTGCATCTTTACTTTTCCAATCTATATCATAAAATACCAAAAATATATTTATCTTATCATATTATCTCTATCAGATCTCACTTTCGCAAGTGGTTGTGAAGGGATTGACAACCCCTTTATCGCGTTGGTTGTGAGTTCTTTGTTTGTTTGTGTAGGTGCATGGGACTTGTGAGGAGCCTCCTACTGGATTCATACCTTGGTTCTCAAAAACTGAGGGAAATACTTACACTATTGTGTTGCATCACCCTTTCCTCTTCAAGGAAAACCAACGCAAGCTCAAGACGTAGCAGCAGGCAGGCTCCATTGTATATAGTGGAGCGGATTTTTCTTTTATCCCGATGACAATCATTTTATATTTTGTACGTGCCATTGAGGAATATAACTTTATTTAATACTAACGCGTCAAGTCAAACTTTGTTCCGTCTACCCGTTTTACAGGACCCTACTTTGAGTAAACAACCGCTACACACGTCAAATGAACTCCACCATGCACCCGTGCGGGTGTGGCCGGGAATGAGACGTGAGTACGTGCATCATGCGTGCACCTCTTCTTTAGGTGCAGGTACATACGTGGGTGGGTGTGAGAGAGATGGTCTGTGCGAAACAGAGGTAACTTGTGAATGATATCTCAATCAAAAAAAACGTAACATATGCAATGTTTGTGAAATAGAATCATGGATATATCATGTATAGAGGGAGCGATCCACGAGAAGATAGTGGAGGGATCATCAGCTCGAGATATAGGTAGAGTCGATAACAGGGATGAAGTGTGTGGGTGCGCGATCGATAAAGAGTGTCATCGAATTTGTGTTTTCCCACGTCAAAGATACAGGGCGGCTTGCGTACTTTAATGTGAGACGATAGAGGTGCAGTTTTTCTGTGTGGCATGGATACCTACCTACAACGTTCGACTATCGGTGTAGGGCGGGGGGAGGGGGGAGGGGGCTGAGACCTAACTATAGAGAAGTAGATCGACTAGTATATGTGTGGATAAGGAGAGATACCTAGCTATGTATCAAGGAAGATCGATTAGAATACATGCATATGTGTAGCAAAGGAATAATGTTGGGAGAAAGACAATGGTAGAGTGTTGGAGGGTTGGTTGTGGAGTTTCTTCTCAAAAATGGTGGGAGAGGCCTGCTATACAAACGGAGGGTACAAGTGCAATATCAATAAGAGAGGGGATGTCTGTTTGTCTATGCACGTGCGTGTGAGAGACCGGTCGGGAGGTATGCAAGGATGATGAGGGGGAACGATATGGTTGTGGTAAGCGGACGTAACTACATAGGAAGATCAATCGTCATGTGTCCGAGAAAGGGAGAGACATAACTAGTGAGATAAGTCGATCGATGCGTGGGGCAAAAGAATTATAGTCAACCTAGCTAGCTATATATAGAGAGATTGGTACGTATACATGCATGCATGTGTTAGAAGAAAATAAGGTCTGGAGAGATGGACATGTGGAGAGGGGTTTGGCTAGGAGGTGGTGCGAGAGGCCTACTATGTCGAGGGGGAAGGAGCGTGTGAGTATAAGATCAATGAAAAGAGGAGCGGGAGTGTGCACCCACATGGAACCGTATTGGACATAGGGCGGCATGGACGATGAGAAGAAAAGAGGGGAAGTGTGTGTTCGTGGTAGGCACACTTGGCTATAGAGGTATATCGACAAGTGTGTACCGCAAAGAAGGAGCCAGGCGGCCTACACACACCATGGGTGAACAACCTAAAGAGAAACGGATGTGCGTGCTGGAGGGGACGTTGTGGGAGGGTGAGAGGGGGGCGGGCGTGTGCATATGCACGATAGAAAGGTAGCGCTAGCTAGCTACAAAGAGAAGAGGATCGTGAAGGTGTAATAGAGGAAAAGAGATCATAATTCATTATAAAAAAAGTGGATTCAGATATTTGAAGAAGATATCATAGTGTTTTAAACCGACGCATGCATGAATATATATAATGGTGATACACATGGTGTGGTTATTAACATGTTATACTACATATAATATATAGAACATTTGATTATAATTTAGGATAATGTGTGGCTTTCGCAGCTCAGGGCTAAATACTTGTCATAATGTAGGGGCGGGGCACTATACCTTGTGTGATAAACATGGTGTACGTATGGAACATGGTTTAGATCATGAGTATCTAGTTAGTACATCAAATATACTATTATTTGGAATCAACATTAAGTGTGTTCAAAAATTTGAATTCGAGTTCATATCTACTTCTATAGTAATCATGTGGTGTGTTGTTAAGATAAAACACGAATGATGGTTTAAGTTGGCAACAATCACGATTGTAGATTCTTATTCAAATAGAGAAACGAATTCAAATCTAGTTGGAATTGCAGCGGTAGTATAGACATTTGGAATGCACTAAAATGTTGGTATGAGTGGTTTACATGCTTTATACTGACAGCGAAAAAATTTAATTGGACATAACATGGATTCATACATAGCTATGAATAGCATTTGTACAGTCAAACGAGACAAGACTCTCTCTTTGTGTGGTGTGAATAGCTCTATTTTTTTCATTTTTTCGTTGAGGGAAGTGCAAATTGATTTGGTACGTAAAATATTACACGTTAGGCTTGTCCCTAAAATTGAACCCGCGCCTTGTTATATCCCGAAAATTCTGATATCGTGCTCCCAACCTGCACGCCTTCACAACCCGCGCCTTGCTATCCTAAAATTACAATGCGCGCAAAAATTCCCTCCAGCTGCCAAATCCAGACACGCGAAATCCCCCTTCTAAACCTGAGCCAAAAGGGACGCTATTTTAAATCGGTGGGGGTACTTTTGTAATGCACCCTACATTTTGGACAAGCATGTCCCTAAGTCATGGTTCCCTCCCTCCCATCGCCTCCTTTTCGCCATTCGAAATCCCAGGCAGCCATAATCTCTCTGCTCCAGCCGCGAAACCCCACCCTCCTCCGTCTGGCACCTCACCGCGGCCCAGTCGGAGCCTCTTCCCCGATGACCTCGTCCACCGCAACAACTCGACTTCCCTCGTCCACCTTCCCGGATGAGGATTCGTCGTCCCGCCGGTTCAGCTGCCCCGTCCTCCACCTCCAAGGAACTGCTCCGATGATCACCTCGTCTATCGCGGCTGCTCCATCCCCACAGTGCCGCCTTAACCTGCTCCACCGGAACCACACCTTACCGACTCCTCGGACAAAGCCAAGGCCTACTCGGTGCCACCAAAGAGGTTGTACACTCATCGCATCACACCTTCTCCTTAACTTGACCTCCCGGCACCGACGATGCTCCATCGCGCACCCCCATTGCGCGGCTACCTTGAAGTCGGCCCTGCGAGCGACATCTCAAAGGCGGTTCTCCCCCAGTGAGAGGCCCCTTCGACGGAGGCGTCCATACCAGCCGGATCTGCTACTGCTGCTGCTGCTGCTCCACCTCTCGCTCGCTCACTCACGCTGTTGCTACTGCTCCACCTCTCGCTCGCTCACTCACGCTGCTGCTACTGCTCCGGCTCTCACTCGCTCGCACTGCTGCTGCTGCTCCGGCGCTCGCTCGCGCTTTTGCTGCTGCTCCGGCCCTCGCTCGCTCGCTCGTGTTGTTGCTCTGCTCTCCACCTCGATCGTGCTGCTGCTCTGCTCTTGCTCTCGCTTGCACTGCTGATGCTAGTACACGGGCTGCTGCAGCTACATGAGTCGCTGCTCTAGCTCTAGTTCGCGCTGCTCCTCCAGGCGCTGCTACTCCGGTTGCTATCTGCTACTGTGTTCCCCTTCGATCGCCTGCTGATTTAGATCACTGTTTCTCTACTACTAGTGCTCGAGCAACCTAAACTACATGTGAAGTGCCTCTCTGCTACCAGTGCATTCAGTTTCGGCAGTAACATTCAGATTCCACAGTAAATTTCAGTTTTGACAGTTAAGTCCAGAGTTAATAGTTTTTACCTCATCCGTTGTAGTCAGGTGTTTTTTGGTGATGTAAATTTTACATCTACTACTTTTTGGTAATGTATTTTATGTCATCTATTGGAGATGCTATTAGAATCCCACTTGAGATTAACAATGTATGTCTTGTACTGCTTCATCCTCGAGGTCTGATGGCTCGCCGTAGCTGCTCCAACGATGGAACCATCCATCACAACAGAGTAGTGCCCTGGACGCCGTGTACAGATTCCTCAGATCTTCCTCCACACCTCCGACAGCCACCTCTGCCTCAACTTCTTCGGCGACCAACCCAATGATGTCGAGGTCAACACGGCTACAGCAAAGAGGTTGTGCACTTATCGCATCACTTATTACTCTACATTCATGTCCATCCATTAGGGCTATTTTGGTTCAAAGAAAAGACTGAAGGAAAAACATAGCAATAGGAAATTTTCCGATGGCACTCTACTATTCAATTATTCATACATTTTGTTGAAAGGAATGGAGCAAAACATCCACCAGGACCTACTTTTCAAAATCCTATGCATCAAAACAAGACCAAGTGCATTAGTGGAAGAATAGCATTCTAACTATACATGCTTTCATATGGTTTCACTTTAATTTGGCCATGTTTATTTGCATTCCTGTGATCTTCCAATTCATGTGAACCAAACACCCAAGTTGACAGAAATCCTGTGTTTACAAATGCGCTATTTCCCACGTGCATTCCTATCCTATCTGGTGTTTTTCCTATCCCTGCGTTTTTAGAATCCTGCAAGCCAAAGGAGCCCTTACAGAATTACTTTAATTACAGATAGGTGTCGAAGAAAACTTTGTGTGGTTTGTCCTACTCCTGCCGCGACGTTGTCCACCTCACCTGAGCTGCTCCATCGATAGAAGCATCCACCAAACCATACATCATGACTCCTGACCGTCTTTCGCGGCCTCAGATCTCCTTCCCTGCCGCCGGTACCCACCGCAACGGCATCACCATCATCGACTAAGCAGATGAACCTGAGGAGCACACCGACCCACAAGAGAGGTCGCACTCTTTTGTTTCTACTTATATTATGCATTGATTTATATTACCTGCTACTTTATCGTCCTATTCACCTCTTAGACTCCAAGTCAGGTCCAAATTAATGTTCAAACTTGAGTTTTAACATTAGTTGTGGGGCACATATCGAGGCAGCAATGAATAGTATCTATGTCTATTATCTGGCAGATATCGAGGCAGCAATGAATATTATATTTGCCTATGTTGTTCATCTTGGTTGGGAAAGAAATAGTAAAGCAATCATCATGTATCTTTCTATTGAATTAAAGCTATCATCAGCCTGCTATCATTATTTTTGGATCCATCCATTGGTTGTTACCATCACTCTAGATTTCTTAATGCTCTCCTTACATAATCTCATTATATTTTTTCGTATGCATGTCAGATATTTTACACAGTCATGCTGAACATGTAGAGAACAAGAGAATAGTTTATCGCAGCAATAAAATATCATGCAAACATCGCTCCATGGTGGGTTCAATGGCAAACCCTCCCCCCTCCCCAGATTGTAATCCAGAGGAAGATATCTGTTCTGAGGCGGATTCAGACGTAGCTGACCACTCCTATTTCCCCCCAAGGTGTTTTCTCTAACTTGGCATGATGATGTTAGTTATATCATGCATATCTTGCCTTGCAATGCCTACTTTCGACATCATATATGTCATCTGCTTAGTTTACACATGTTCTGTAATGCCACATGTTTAGTTTCTATATCATATGTGGGAATTATCTAGTCTCGTCTCTTTTAGCTAACCATAATATATGTGAAATATGCAATGCCATCCTGTTTAACCAGGCATCATATATTTAAATAATATCTTGCTCATCCTTTTCTTTATTACATTTCCATCTGTCAACAATGTTTGTACATTAAACTACTCCTCCTATGAATCATCCATTTGAGTGGGTGTTGGAAAAATATAGAGTGAAAAGAAGGTCTTCAGAGCAGATAGGGCTACCTGTCAAAGAAGATCTCTTGCTGGTTCGCAATAGCTCCTCAAAGATGGATTAAGAGACAGATGGCCAGTCCTATTCCTGCACCGAGGTGTATGCTCTAACTTGGCATGGTTATACTGCTCATATCATGCATATGGTGTCTTGCATTGCATAGTTTAGACATCATATCCACAAATTCAACACCATGTTCTTAGTTCAGACATCATATATGCGAATGCCCTCTGCTTAGCATATAAATCACATATGTGAATTAAATCATGTGATCCTGATTACTTAGATAACATGTATGCGAATTATGTCAGGTGAACCTGTTTATTAAAGACATCATATAATTATCTCATGCCATCCTATTTAGTTAGTCATCATATCTTTGAATTATGTCATGCTATGTTATCCAGTTTGGTAGACATCATATTTGTGAAATTATGTCATGCTATCCTTTTTAGTTAAACAATATACATGTGACTATTTCATGCCCTCTTTTTTTCACACTATCTATTGCATCTGTCTCTCATAGAATTTCGGTACATTCAATTATGTTTCCTGATTATCAGCCATTTGAATTAGAGTGGGTGATGGCAGTATCTAGCAGAGTAAAAACACGGTCTTCAAATAAAACAGTGCTACCTCTTGGTGGAGATAGCACCCAGCTGATTGTACATGCACGAGAACCGGCACTACCATACATAACCCAGACTCTCGCAGATTGTACCCCCAATTGCGATGGACAGAGAACCAGCTTCACCCAATCTAACCCCAACCCCAGCAGGTAGTAACCCAAATCCTATTGACACAGAGCTCCCTGACAAGAGCAGTTAGTAAGGCAGCTCCAGTGCCCAAAGCGCCAGTACTACCTCGACGAACCCCAACTCCACCTGTTAGTACGCCTATTCCTGTGGAGGAAGCACAACCACCCATTCGTAGTTTAGCATCTATCGCATTTGATGTTGTTAAATCCTATGTGCGTATCTTCCCATCATGGAAATATTATACTGAAGATGAAGGAAAATTCCAGTTGCAGGTGTTTATCCAGGAGTTATGTGTAAGTAATGTTATTCATGGCAATTACTTTGCTTTGTCCCATACATTCTATCTACCTCCATGATGGTTATAATACAACAAATTTTCCCACTTTTCTCTATAGAGAAGGACCGATTTGGAAACAGAGGATGATGTAACCTGTGCTAATACCTCTGCTATCTTCAAGAATTCTTGGTGGCAGTATTGGAATTACCTGAAGAAAACATACTTTAGTGGCAAAGAAACTCATCAAATCCCTTACCTCCTGAGACACATTTACTGGATGATGATTGGGAACGCCTTGTTCTGTACTGGTCCCGACCAAAGAATGTGGTAAGGTCTATGAGCTCATTTTTATTTTTAAGTACTATATGCCTATGTCTTAATGTACTCTGTTCATGTAGAACAAGTGCTTAAACCTGAGGAACAACTTTTCTCATTTAAGATTCCATTGCTATCCTGCATACTGCTTTGCTCTTGTATCACTGTGTTTACTCATACAAACTTATTTTTAAATTAAAGGATCCAATCGAAACTCCAATGGCACAACAAGTATGTTTACGCATGTTTTTAACAGGTCTGCTCTTATAAATAGCTCTGTTGATTTCAATTTCAATTCTGTATACAGTTGACTTCTCATATCGTGCACATTACTCGCATCACAACAGAGCCAATAGTGTTGTTGTACATGTAGACCCGTGTACCCATATGAAATCTTGTTGTGCCATGTAGTTTCCCACGCTTTGTATTCTTTCAGTGTTGCTTTGTCTTGAACGGATATGATTTGAACCATGTATCTATTTTGATTTGGCAAGACAATGCAGTGACCATAGGACATAGATATATGTTTGTTTGATGCTTTTATTATGTACTACTTGGCAATAGAAGACTTGGTAGTTTAATCATGTCCACCTTACTAATGAACTGGTTCACCGAAATGTGTTTCATATACTAGTACATGCTAAACCTGTTATGTGTCGGCTTGTTTCTTCTTTTAGAATGTTGACAGAATATTGGGGAAGAGTGCCTTATTAAGCAATGGTAAAGGAAGTAATGCAGATATGGTTCAGGATAGTGAGACATCCTTGTTGGTCTCCAACAAAGCTGATAAAACAGCTAAAGAAAACAATTTTGAAGGTAGTGAGACAACCCCAAAGTCCTGTCATGGTTTAGTGTTCGAGTTACTGGCCAATACTGCTGGCACAAGCTATTCAAACTCACTGTCTGAATCAGTTCAGTTTCTTGAGTCTCAACTAAAAGCTGAAAGACATCGATCAGCGGTGCTGCGACAAGAAGCCGAAGGACTGCAGAAGTCCCTGGAGCATTCAGATGCATACTTTCTGGTGCAACACCAAGTGTTGGAGGATTTTAGCGCCAAAAAGGACAAAGCTAGTAAGCTTGCTAAACTTATTTCCAGCATGGTGGATACCCAGGATAATGTTTCTTGAGCTCTTCTGAAGTTGTTTCAGTTATGGACTTATTTTGCTGCCACGTTAATTTGCATTGATGGGTAATTTAGACGGCTAGTGTATGTAATATGCTGCTTTGTTCCCTATATTTGCACGAGTGGCGAACTTGGATGCCCAGTGGATGTAACATGTGTAATAGTCGTAATAGCCTAGCGTTAGTTGCTTGCTTATTCATTTCCTTATTGTCTTGTTTAGTTGTTTTCTTGTAGTCACTGCAGTTCTTTTTCGGCGTTTTTCTGGTGGCCTATTTTTATAAGTAGGCCACAATAACCATGGAAACACATGGACAGTTTTAACCATGGTCCTGCTACCTTTTGTAGTGACCATGGCCCTCCACGGGCTGTATGATCCTTGGGCCTTCTACGGGTCGAACGATCAATGGGCCTTCTATGGGCCATAGGATCCATGGGCCGTCTAATCTATGGGCCTTGTATGGGTCGTATGATCGTTTCACCAAACATGGGTTGTACTATTCATGGACCAATAACAGTCTGCAAAATGGGCCACAAGTGGGCTAGAGTGGAAATCATACGTTTTATGCCTGACCATAACGGGCCGTTAATAGGCCGTATTTGATGACGCTATGAAAACGACCCAACCGATTAACATGCCACAATCGGGACGACTATAACCACAGGCTGAATTTGGCCCACAAGCAGAAAAGGCCAGTAACGGGTCGTAAGTAACCGAATGCTGGGAATGAGCCCAAGAAAAAAATGGGCCCTTAGAAGGCTGAAAGGTAACACGTGCTGGAAACGGCCCAATGGAATAATGGGTCGTTTCACCAAGGGTCATTAATGGGCCAATTGTTACAAAGGGACTCATATGGGCCGAAAGACGTCATGGGCCATACATGGGCCGGAAGTTACAACGGGCTGGAATCATATTGGATGGCCCAAATGATGCTACTCGGCCAAATTCCGACAGGCCTTAACGGGTCGTGAGTTAGTGGGTTGTAAATGGGCTATATGCGAATAGGCCGTTAATAGGCTTTCCGTGGGCCGGCCCGCTACCTTTTGACCAAATCAAATGGGCCGGCCTTTTAACCATAATGGGCCTCTGTTGGGCTGTGCCACGTGTCGATGTATCATAGGCGCCTTCGGTACAATGAGTGGATGACATCTGTCCCAACGGTGAGCGAACACGTGGTTCCTCCAGCTAATGAGAAATTTACACATGGAAAATCCCCATTGGTCGTGGCTGTTAGCGGGTTATCAGATCCAAAAACGGACCCGATAGCTTAACTGCGACCCGTTATGGTGGATGCCACATGTCGTTCACCCTTGATGAAAGCACTTCCATGACACGCGATTTATCGTCATGAAACTGGACACTTCTGTGGTGATAATTTTGGTAATGTCATGGAACACTTCTACGACAGCACATGTATGAATATCTTGATTCTTTCATAAAATCGTCGTGGATGTACATGCATGACAGAAAACGTGACCTACTATGACAAACACGTATCATCACGGAAGTGTATTTTTTTGTAGTGTATGCGCTCAAACTTAATTAGGACTGAATCTCACCATGACCTATACTAGGATAGCACGAACCAAATGAAGATTCCACCATGGAAACCTATCTTGTTGTCGGTCAAGGTGATCATGGATGTCCACACGGGCCCATGAATAAATGGGCTTGTCGCTGATAATCAGCGACATTGTGTACCGTTCGAAGACAACCACTACATGCATATGTATGGAGGTGATGTGTGCATGCATGTTTGAATACCATTTCACAACATTGATGTGGCATGTGCATTGAAAATCATACACTCCCTACAGAGAGAAAGATCGGTTCATTACGTGTTGTTGTACTAGCCACTTCAACTCGATGAGAGGAATTCATGCATACACATGCATGCCTGTGTGCTCAAACTGTCTCATGCATGTCATCCCAAAGCATGACCTATATATATACCGTATTACAAGCAAAAAAATAATCCCCTCCTAAGTCAAATTAACCTCTCCCGTTGTTAGGCAAAAAGTAGTGATGGACCAAGCGGGCCCACATATGGAAAGCATCAATATCGCTGATAACCGCTTAAGTGGGTGCGAGAGGACAACCACCATTGGATCCATCTGTCCGGAGAATTCCGAATCAACGTGGAGGCTATTTTTAATGACCTGAGAAGTCACTGTCGGTGCAATAGCCGTTCGGGCGGTCATAACGAAGCCGCCCAGCCGGAGAGTTTGGCCTAAAGCCAGGCTGCCCCCGGCGGTGATGTTGTCTTTGACAACGAGACGAGCCATCAAGCCTTATCGTGAAGACACAGAGGAACTCTCAATGAAAGCACCAATGTCGGTGTCAAAACCGGCGGATCTCGGGTAGGGGGTCCCGAACTGTGCGTCTAAGGCTAATGGTAACAGGAGACTGGGGACACGATGTTTACCCAGGTTCAGGCCCTCTCGATGGAGGTAATACCCTACTTCCTGCTTGATTGATCTTGATAATATGAGTATTACAAGAGTTGATCTACCACGAGATCAGAGAGGCTAAAACCTAGAAGCTAGCCTATGGTATGATTGTTGATGATGATCGTAAGTCCTACGGACTAAACCCTCTGGTTTATATAGACACCGGAGGGGGCTAGGGTTACACAGAGTCAGTTTACAGAGGAGGAGATCTACATCCGGATCGCCAAGCTTGCATTCCACGCCAAGAAGAGTCCCATCCGGACACGGGACGAAGTCTTCTATCTTGTATCTTCATAGTCCAACAGTCCGGCCAAAGTATATAGTCCGGCTGTCCGGATACCCCCTTATCCAGGACTCCCTCACTAGGATAAGCGTTCTAGCCAGAGTCCCTGCAGAGTGGAGTTCACCACCGTCGTCGATGTTCCGCTGCTAGAGTTCTTCCGCTGCTTCGACTTGTTCTCCTGCTTGCGTAGAGCAACTGAGGATGGCGTAGTGCCACCGTACCGATGTTATTCATTGTAATATCGGAGACCTTGTATTCATATTCGTGTAATAATAGAAAGCTGGTTTTGTTCTATGTTAAACAGTGTCGTATTCCAGAAGACTTCTCCTCGATCTCTAGGCTGGAATACGGGGCGTTCCGGTTTCTCTGAGCCGGGTTGCCACACCTGGTCATCATAAAATTGTCTTAAAAAAGAGCAATGTGCATTAGCCCCCAAGTGCCAAGTGAAATACTTGTATTGTGCCTGGGACTTATAAATAAGATGTTTGTATCATGTTATTTGCATACTGCAGGCTGAACTTAATGCCAAAGACTCCCAAGTCGCTGATCCTTAAGAGAATATTAAGTCTCAACAATCTGAAACTTCCATGGCCAAAACAGAATTGACCACTGCCTTGGCAGAGATGGAGAAGTTGAAAAAGGACTTCAAGGCTGACCAGGAAGGTTGGGAGACTCAGAAAATAGCTCTACTGAAGAGAGAAGAAGAAGTAGAAGCATCTCTTAAGCCGGTGGCTGAAGAGCTTTCAGGCTTAAAACGTCAAATAAATACCATGATAGCTGCCATCTTCTGTAAGTAACTTTATCTCAAGTTGTCACCACCAATGCATTGTAATAACCATTCATTCGGCTTATAAATGTACTTGGTAATACAGGCTCTAGAATCGCCCATCTTGGTGCAGATATGCGCGTGAAGCTGAAAGCCGCCTACACTCTGATAGAGCAATTGTATACTGGCGCGCAATGAGCTATCTCTGCAGTTTCGCATAAGAAGCAACCACCAACCCTCATCAAGGACATGCTGGAGAAGTTATTTGTGCTTCCCCAATGGGTTGTGGATCTTAAACGATCAGCTGCAAGAGTCGGTGCCATCATTGCGCTAACACGGGCAAGGCGTGGCAAGCAGATCTTGACCCGGAAGACTTCGCCAATGGCTGCCCCACTGTAAAGGAGGGCAGGTCTCCCTTCAGTGCTGAGGACCTTGCATCAATAGCAAGAGAAATGCACCCTTTAGCAAGCAAATTAGCTGAAGACACCGACCTATCCCATTATCAGGCGGTTTATGATGCTGACAACAAGAAGGTTAAAGCGCCAATTCATGAATCCCAGGACCTTACTCCTCCAATTCGTAAGCACACTGTTGCCCCTGACATTGACCCATCAACACTTATTGATGACGAAGTTCTATTCAAAGCTTTGACTGGGATCACTTGGGCAACCTCTGAATTCCAACCAATGGGTGAAGAGGAAGACGATGAACCAGTGCAAGATGACCCGGAACCCTCTACCCGCCAATGTCAAGACCAGTAATCCGAAGGCCGGCTTAACATCTGCCAGTTTAAATACTTCATGCATCAAACACTTATTCTTATGGGCCATTCGATGCCTTGTAATAGGCTAGCTTGAAAACAATGATATGCCATGCCATCGTGCATGTTGATTTGCATAACACTTATGAGCTGTTTGATCTTATTTGATGAGCCACTGTTTATGCTCATAATCATTGTCAACTTTGATGATCATGCTATCATAAACCCTACATACAAACAGAGAAGAAGTGCCTTGCTGGTTTGCCCCAAGGCGGGTCATAATGCCCCATATAAAAAACCACTTGTGACTGCATCGTCCATAACCAGGGCCGGTTTAACAAAACCTCATATAATCATAACAAAATAAATATCACACATGTGATACTTATGCGTATTGCCGGCTTACCATGCCACATGCAGTAAGGATAATAGCCCAGACTCGGAGCGCAGCGCTCTGTGCAATGTATTCATACTACCCGCTTTACAACGTCATAGACAACAAAGGGTAACATCCCAAATCTTTAGAGTATAGAACTCTAAACATATGATCATCATACACTAGCGACTTAACGTCCAAAGCTAGGCTGGGTTAGCAAAACACCGGATACTTTCAAATAAAGATCAAGGCAACATGGCCTGAATCAACTTTTTCAACCATATATCAATATGGTACAAACATAACTCACCAAAAAAGATTCAAAGTGAATATAAACCAGAAAAAAAAGGCATTCAAAGGCTACCAAGCCTCAACATCAAGTGATATTCAAGGGCCACACAGCCACTGAGTTACTCCTTAATTCAAACCTTTAAGTCGGGCCTCACATGACCAATCGTTGTTTTAACTTTGACAAGTTCAGGGTCTTTATAAGATTGACTGTCAACAGTACAATAAGTCATTCCAGGATTACTTGATCAGAGTGGCAAGCATACAAGGGCAGGATACCACTGATTTTTAGTGAATACACCTGGCATCCAAGCCTATTACTAAGCCCACAAGTAATATTTTGATCTAGGCGTACAAGCCAGACTAGCAGGGCAGTCATAGCTATGCTCAATGAGCAAGAAGCCCACAAGTATTTTGCAATCAAGGCATACAAAATGGATCAAAAGGGTAATCATAGCTATGCTCAATGAGCAGGAAGCCCCCAAGTGACCTTATGAAGTGACAATAAAGACTCCGATTCTTAGAAATGAAACGACAGAGACCCTGAATCAATAGGGATGCCGGCTTTATTATACTAATCATAATATATACATTGGTAAAATTATGTACATCACAAGAGTCGGTGGCTCAGGTGTAATAAGGCCGAAGATGAGGAATATTCCACGGCCGGTGGGTCTCCTCCTCCGACGTGCATGTGTCCTTGTGGTCTCGAACATCGATAAGGTAGTATGACCCGTTGTTCAGATTTTTGCTGACCACAAAAGGCCCTTCCCAAGGTGTGGATAACTTGTGCATGTCAGTTTGATCCTGGATGAGCCGGAGCACCAAATCTCCTTCTTGAAAGGTCCTGGCTTTAACCCGGCGGCTGTGATAACGACACAGATCTTGCTGGTAAATCGCTGAACGGCTTCCTCAAGGTCACGCTCCTCATCCAAAAGGTCAATAGAATACTAAGGTGCTTTCTCATTCTCAGCTTCAACATAAGCTGCCACACGAGGCGAGTCACGAGTATGTCACTGGGAGAACCGCCTTTGCTCCATAAACCATGAAGAAAGGCGTGTAACCCATAGATCTGTTTGGGGTGGTATTGATACTCCAAAGCACTGAGAGAAACTCTTCCACCCAACAACCCGGCATCCTCTACAAAGGGACCATAAGCCGGGGTTTGATACCTCTCAGGAGTTCTTGATTGGCTCTTTCAGCTTGACCATTAGACTATGGGTGAGCCACTGACGACACATCAAGCCGGATATCCTCTTGTTGACAGAATTCTTTCATTGCACCCTTAGACAGATTAGTACCATTATCACTAACGATACTATGAGGGTATGCACAACAAAAGATCACCATTTTGATGAATTGAACCGCCGTTGCTGCACCACATTTGCTGACCGGCGCAGCTTCAACCCACTTTGTAAATTTGTCAACAGCTACGAGGAGATGAGTCTTTTTGGCTTGGACCTTTTAAAAGGCCCAACCATATCCAGCCCCCAGACTGCAAATGGCCAAGTAATTGGAATCATCCTCAATTCTTGAGCCGGCACATGAGCTTGCCTTGAAAATTTCTGACAGCCATCACATTTACTGACCAGATCTTCCTCATCAGCATGAGCCGTCAGCCAATAAAACCCATGACGAAAGGCTTTAGCAACGAGAGATTTAGAGCTGGCATGATGGCCGCAATCTCATTCATGAATCTCCCATAGAATTTCACGACCCTATGCTACCTCTTGAGCATGCGTTGGTTTTTCCCTTGAAGAGGAAAGGGTGATGCAGCAAGGTAGCGTAAGTATTTCCCTCAATTTTTCATAACCAATGTATCAATCTAGTAGGAGGCTCCTCAAAAGTCCCACGCACCTACACAAACAAACAAGAACATCACAACCAACACGATAAAGGGGTTGTCAATCCCTTCACGGTAACTTGCGAAAGTGAGATCTGATAGAGATAATAAGATAAGATAAATATTGGTATTTTTTATGATATAGATTGGAAAATAAAAGATGCTAATAAAAGTAGATGGAAAACTTGTATGATAAAAGATAGACCCGGGGGCCATAGGTTTCACTAGTGGCTTCTCTCAAGATAGCATAAGTATTACGGTGGATGAACAAATTACTGTCAAACAATTGATAGAAAAGTGCATAGTTATGAGAATATCTAGGCATGATCATGTATATAGGCATCACGTCCGCAACAAGTAGCTCGAAATGATTCTGCATCTACTACTATTACTCCACACATCGACTAACTCCTGCCTGCATCTAGAGTATTAAGTTCATAAGAACAGAGTAACGCATTAAGCAAGATGACATGATGTAGAGGGATAAACTCATGTAATATGATATAAACCCCATCTTTTTATCCTCGGTGGCAACAATACAATACGTGCCTTGTTACCCCTGCTGTCACTCGGAAAGGACACCGCAAGATTGAACCCAAAGCTAAGCACTTCTCCTATTGCAAGAAAGATCAATCTAGTAGGTCAAACCAAACTGATAATTTGAAGAGACTTGCAAAGATAACCAATCATACATACAAGAATTCAGAGGAGATTCAAATATTTCTCATAGATAAACTTGATCATAAACCCACAATTCATCGGATCTCGACAAACAAACCACAAAAAGAGTTACATCGAATAGATCTCCAAGAAGGCCAAGGAGAACTTTGTATTGAGATTCAAAGAGAGAGAAGAAGCCATCTAGCTAATAATTATGGACCCGAAGGTCTGTGGTAAACTAGTCACAACTCATCGGAGAGGCCTTGGAGATGATGTATAGGCCCTCCATGGTCGATTCCCCCTCCGGCGGAGCGACGATGAAGGCTCCAAGATGGGATCTCGCGGATACAGAAGGTTGCGGCGGTGGAAATAATTTCTCGTGGTGCTCCTGTATGTTTTCGGGGTCCATGGATATATATAGGAGGAAGAAGTATGTCGGTTGATGCTCGAGGGGCCCACGAGGTTGGGGGCGCGCCCACCACCTTAGGGCGTGTCGGGCACCCTCGTGGCCGCCTCGACCGCTTCTTGACGTCCACTCCAAGTCTCTTGGATCGCGTTTGTTCCAAAAAGATCGCTCCCAAAGTTTTCATTCCGTTTGATATTCCTTTCCTTCAAAACACTGAAATAGGCAAAAAACAGCAATTCGGGCTGGGCCTCCGGTTAGTAGGTTAGTCCCAAAAATGATATAAAAGTGTAGAGTAAAGCCCATAAACATCCAAAACGGGTAATATAATAGCATGGAACAATCAAAAATTATAGATACGTTTGAGACGTATCAAGCATCCCCAAGCTTAATTCCTGCTCGTCCTCGAGTAGGTAATGATAAAAACAGAATTTTTGATGTGGAATGCTACCTAGTATAATTCTCAATGCAATTTTCTTTATTGTGGCATGATTGTTCAGATCCAAATGATTCAAGATAAAAGCTTATAAAACATAAAAATATTAATACTTGAAGCATACTAACAAATAATCATGTCTTATGAAAATAGCGTAGCCAAATAAAGCTTATCCCTACAAAATCATATAGTTAGGCCATGCTTCATTTTCATTACACAAAATACTCCCATCATGCACAACCCCGGTTTCAGCAAATCAATTGGTTCATATTTTTTAACGCGCTTCAGCTTTTTCAACTCTTACGCAATACATGAGCGCACTATATGTGGTATATGGTGGTGGTTGTGAAGACAAAAAGGGATAAGATAGTCTCACATCAACAAGGCGTATCAAAGGGCTATGGAGATGCCCATTAATAGATATTAATATTAGTGAGTAGGGATTGCCATGCAACGGATGCACTAGAGCTATAAATATATGAAAGCTCAACAAAAGAAACTAAGTGGGTGTGCATCCAACTTGCTTGCTCACGAAGACCTAGGGCGTTTTGAGGAAGCCCATCATTGGAATATACAAGCCAAGTTCTGTAATGAAAAATTCCCACTAGTATATGAAAGTGACAACATAGGAGACTCTCTATCATGAAGATCATGGTGCTACTTTGAAGCACAAGTGTGGAAAAGAGATAGTAGCATTGTGCCTTCTCTCTTTTTCTCTCATTTTTTTATTTGATGGGTTTCTTTGGCCTCTTTTTTGTATGGGCTTCTTTGGCCTCTTTTATTTTATAAAGTCCAAAGTCTCACCCCGACTTGTGGGGGAATCATAGTCTTCATCATCCTTTCCTCACTTGGGACAATGCTCTAATAATGAAGATCATCACACTTTTATTGATTTACAACTCAAGAATTACAACTCAATACTTAGAACAAAATATGACTCTATGTGAATGCCTTCGGCGGTGTACCGGGATATGCAATGAATCAAGAGTGACATGTATGAAAAATTATGATGGTGGCTTGCCACAAATACGATTGTCAACTACATGATCATGCAAAGAGCAATATTACGATCATGGAGCATCTCATAATAAACGGAACAGTGGAAAGTTGCATGGCAATAAATATCGGAATGGCTATGGAAATGCCATAATAGGTAGGTATGGTGGCTGTTTTGAGGAAGGTAAATAATGGGTGCATGATATCGCTGAAGGTTGCGCGGCATAATAAAGGCTAGCAAAGTGGAAGGGTGAGTGTGTGTATATCCATGGACGCACATTAGTCATAAAGAACTCATATACTTATTGCAAAAGTCTACTTGCCCTCGAAGCAAAGTACTACTATGCATGCTCCTAGGGGAAGGGTTGGTAGGAGTTAACCATCGCATGATCCCGACCTCCACTCATAAGGAAGGCAATTAAAAGAGCACCCCATGCAATAAATTTGTCACACAACTTTTACCATACGTGCATGCTACGGGACTTGCCAACTTCAACACAAGTATTTCTCAATTTCACAATTACCCAACTAGCATGACTCTAACATTACCACCTTTATATCTCAAAACAATTATCAAGCATCAAATTGATCATAGTTTTTAATGCACTTTCTATGATAGTTTTTATTATACCCAACTTGGATGCTCATCCTTCTAGGAACAAATTTATAACCATAGAAAATACCATGCTGTTCTAAAAGACTCTCAAAATAATATAAGTGAAGCATGAGAGATCAACAATTTCTTCAAAATAAAGCCACCGCCGTGCTCTAGAAAATATAAGTGAAGCACATAGAGCAAAACTATCTAGCTCAAAAGATATAGGTGAAGCACATACAGTATTCTAATAAATTCTAAATCATGTGGGTCTATCCCAAAAGGTTTGTACAGCAAGGATGAATGTGGTAAACTAAAAAGCAAAGACTCATATCATACAAGACGCACCAAGCAAAACACATATCATGTGTCGAATAAAAATATAGCTCAACATAAAGTTACCGATAGACCAAGACGAAAGAGGGGATGCCTTCCGGGGCATCCCCAAGATTAGGCTTTTGGTTGTCCTTGAATATCTTGGGGTTCCATGGGCATCCCCAAGATTAGGCTTTTGCCACTCCTTATTCCATAGTCCATCAAATCTTTACCCAAAACTTGAAAACTTCACAACATAAAACTCATCAGGAAATCTCATAAGCTCCGTTAGTGCAAGAAAGAAAAACCACCACATAAGGTACTGTAATGAACTCATTCTTTATTTATATTTTTATTAAACCTACTGTATTCCAACTTCTCTATGGTTCATACCCCCCGATACTAGCCATAGATGCATCAAAATAAGCAAACAAGACACTAAAAACAGAATCTGTCAAAAACAGAACAGTCTGTAGCAATCTGTAACTTTCGAATACATATGGAACTACATAAATCCTAATAAAATGGTAATTACTAGGCAATTTGTCTATTGATCTACAGCAAAAAGAATCAACGCAAAATCACGTTTCTGTTATTTATTGAATTTTTTCTCGTGCGTGAAAAGTTTCTGTTTTTAGCAGAATCAAATTAACTATCACCGTAAGTTATCCGATAGGTTCTACTTGGCACAAACACTACTTAAAACATGAAAACACATCTAAACAGAAACTATATGAAATATTTATTACTAAACAGAAGCAAAAAGCAAAAAACAAAAATAAAATTGGGTTGCGTCCCAACAAGCGCTATCGTTTAACGCCCCTAGCTAGGCATAAAAGCGAGGATAGATTTAAGTATTGCCATCTTTGGCATTCAATTCTTCAATAGAACACTTATAACCCATATGACTTTACTTATTTTTGGTAATGATTAAACTCTTAGGTAATAAATCAAGATATTCATTTGTAGCAAAAGGTTCCTTAATAAGAGCGAAGAAATTGGATTGAATACTTATCGATTTGAGATCCGCATTTCCTTACTAGAAGATTCACCCCTATTTTTGGGAACATACATTAATTTAGCAATTTTTGTAGGAGGAGTTGGAGTATTTTTCATGGATGAAAAGGCAGACCCTAAATTAGTAATAATATCCTCAAGTTTACCGATTCTTGTGGAATCTTGATCTATCCTTTCATTAACTATAGGTTCCTTCTCTTTAAAACTTTTCAAAGTAACTCCAACCTTAGATCCATATTGAGTAATTTGGTTTTGGATCTTTTTATCTAAATTTTCAATTAACTTGATAGTAGCAACTTTATTTTCAATCATTTCAAGCCTTTGCATCACATGTTCTAAAGTTAAAACTGTTCCGTTAACCAAAAGAGGCGGTAGACCGAACAAATTTGTCATGGCATTATAAGCATCAAAAGTATGGCTACCCAAAAAATTCCCTCCGGTAATGGTATCAAGAATGTATCTATTCCAAGGGGTAATGCCTACATAAAAATTGCGAAGAAGAATGGAAGTAGATTTCTTCCTAGTAGATCTATTTTGAGCATTGCAAATTCTATGCCAAGCATCTTTTAGATTTTCTCCCTCCCTTTGTTTAAAATTAAGAACTTCATGATCGGGAGTATTAATGATGATAGGAGGACTAGCCATGATAACGAGATAAACAACTAACACACGAGCACACAAGAGGCAAGCAAAAAAGAGAGGGGAATGGGAAAGAGAGGGCGAATAAAACGTCAAGGGTGAAGTGGGGGAGAGGAAAATGAGAGGCAAATGGCAAATAATGTAATGCGAGGGAGATGAGTTTGTGATGGGTACTTGGTATGTATTGACTTGAGCAAAGACCTCTCCGACAACGGCGCCAGAAATCCTTCTTGCTACCTCTTGAGCATGTGTTGGTTTTTCCCTTGAAGAGGAAAGGGTGATGCAGCAAAGTAGCATAAGTATTTCCCTCAGTTTTGGAGAACCAAGGTATCAATCCAGTAGGTGGCTCCTCAAAAGTCGCACGCACCTACACAAACAAACAAGAACCTCGCAACCAATGTGATAAAGGGGTTGTCAATCCCTTCACAGTAAGTTGCGAAAGTGAGATCTGATAGAGATAATAAGATAAGATAAATATTTTTGGTATTTTTTATGATATAGATTGGAAAATAAAAGATGCAAATAAAAGTAGATGGAAAACTTGTATGATAAAAGATAGACCCGGGGACCATAGGTTTCACTAGTGGCTTCTCTCCGGATAGCATAAGTATTACGGTGGGTGAACAAATTACTGTCAAGCAATTGATAGAAAAGTGCATAGTTATAAGAATAGCTAGGCATGATCATGTATATAGGCATCACGTCCGCAACAACTAGATCGAAACGATTCTGCATCTACTACTATTACTCCACACATCGACCGACTCCTGCCTGCATCTAGAGTATTAAGTTCATAAGAACAGAGTAACGCATTAAGGAAGATGACATGATGTAGAGGGATAAACTCATGCAATATGATATAAACCCCATATTTTTATCCTCGATGGTAACAATACAATACGTGCCTTGCAGCCCAACACCGCAAGATTGAACCCAAATCTAAGAACTTCTCCCATTTCATGAAAGATCTATCTAGTAGGCTAACAAAACTTAGAATTTGAAGAGACTTGCAAAGATAACCAATCATACATAAAAGAACTCAGAGGAGATTCAAATATTTCTCATACATAAACTTGATCATAAACCCACAATTCATCGGATCTCGACAAACACACTGCAAAAAGAGTTACATCGAATAGATCTCCAAGAAGATCAAGGAGAACTTTGTATTGAGATTCAAAGAGAGAGAAGAAGCCATCTAGCTAATAACTATGGACCCGCAGGTCTATGGTAAACTACTCACGACTCATCAGAGAGGCCTTTGAGATGATGTAGAGGCCCTCCATGGTCGATTCCCCCTCCAGCGGAGCGCCGCCGAAGGCTCCAAGATGGGATCTCGCGGATACAGAAGGTTGCGGCGGTGGAAATAATTTCTCATGGTGCTCCTGGATGTTTTCAGGGTCCGTGCATATATATATGAGGAAGAAGTATGTCGGTTGACGCTCGAGGGGCCCACAAGGGTGGGGGCGTGCCCACCCCCTTAGGGCGCGCCGGGCACCCTCGTGGCTGCCTTGCCCGCTTCTTGACGTCCACTCCAAGTCTCCTGGATTGCGTTTGTTCCAAAGATACCACTCCCGAAGGTTTCATTCCGTTTGGATTCTGTTTGATATTCCTTTCCTTTGAAACACTAAGATAGGCAAAAAAAATAGCAATTCGGGCTGGGCCTCCGGTTAGTAGGTTAGTCCCAAAAATGATATAAAAGTGTAGAGTAAAGCCCGTAAACATCCAAAACGGGTAATATAATAGCATGGAACAATCAAAAATTATAGATACGTTGGAGACGTATCACGCTCCTCGGGAGAAATGCATCATTGAAACACCCGTGTAACACTGCATCTGTGTAGCTCACCATTGATAATAGTCATTGACTTAGACCTCGGGGTTATCTTCCTGGACAAGGTTTCATCCTCAGGTAACTCGCCTCGGGTCATATAAGCCAAATAAGGAACAGTCCAATCAGGAATAACATGGAGAGCCGCCACCAACTATAGGCCATTTAACGAATGGGTTATGCAAAACATCGAGGAAAACATTAGGGGGTACCGTCTTATGCTGAAATCCTAGCTGGCTTAAAGCATCAGCAGCTTCATTTTTCCTGTGATCAACATGCTCCACTGGATAACCTTTGAAATGACCAGCAATAGTATCAACCTCTCGGCGATAAGCCGCCATGATTGGATCCTCTGAATCCCAAGTTCCTGATACCTGCTGAGCCACCAAGTCTGAGTCGCCAAAACAACTCACCCGGCTTAGATTCATCTCTTTAGCCATCCTAAGACCATGGAGTAAGGCTTCATACTCAGCTGCATTGTTAGTACAAGGGAACATCAACCTTAAAACATAACAAATTTATCACCTCGCGGGGAAGTCAATATAACTCCAGCCCCCGAGCCTTCCAACTGCCTGGATCCATCAAAGTGAATATTCCAATATGTGTTATCCGGCTTATCCTCAGGCATGTGCAATTCGGTCTAGTCATTGATGAAATACACAAGTACTTGAGACTTTATAGCCGTCTGAGGCATATAGTTCAAGCCATGGGTGACGGTGTCCTGCACCATGGGGTACTCACCACGTCGTCTCCCGATCAGTTGGATTGGGCCGAGGACCCCCATGGCCGTATACTCATGGGCCAGTTTGGATAGCTGCCGCATACAAGGAAGATTCCACAAGACTATCAAGACAAGGACTCCTCCCCCACCAGCGTATTCAGATAGGACTCTTGTTATCCTAGGCCTCTTGTGCATTATATAAACCAGGGCTAGGCTAGTCGATAAAAATAATACCACAATCATAACCTCATAGGCTAGACTTCTAGGGTTTAGCCATTACAATTTCGTGGTAAATCAACTCTTGTAATACTCATATTCATCAAGATGAATCAAGCAGGAAGTAGGGTATTACCTACATAGAGAAGGCGCGAACCTGGGTAAACATTGTGTCCCCCGCCTCCTGTAACCATTAGCCTTAGACGCACATTTCGGGACCCCCTACCCGAGATCTGCCGGTTTTGACACCGACATTGGTGCTTTCATTGAGAGTTCCGTTGTGTGATTGGCAAAGGATCAATGGCTCGACTGCAGATCAACTGCGATGTCGGCTTCTTCGTCACTGGCTCGACTGGTCACCTTGGCTTGACTGAGGACTTTGTCCTACCTCTGATCGTCATGTTCGGATGAGGGCTTTCATCAACATCAACTCCGATGTCTATCAAGATCATGGAGGAATCATCCATGGAGCTCGGGGGCTCAACGAACATTGCCCAGGGGCGACCATGCTGTTTTCTAGACAACGAACTTGTATCCGCCGCCACCGCCTCCTCAAGTGTCATTTTAATGATTGCTTCGGTGTAATTGTGCGGAATTGAGTCTACAACAACCCTGGAAAATTTCGTCGAGTTCCGATGGAGGAATCTCTGGCAATCTACGATATACCGGAGCCCTGTCAAATCTGGACAGGAATCTGGACGAGTTTAGGACATGGTCTCCAGAGCCTAGCTCGGAGGTCCTTTGGAAGATCCAACCGTTCAACTTCTGCGGAATTCCCATATCTACCACCCCTCAACATTTCAGCTTGATCCGACCGTCCAAACTCCAGGAACCTTCCGATTAGTGCATCACTTTTCGGGTCTGTTTTCTGCGCGAGAATGAATCCGACCCGAATTCATCCTTTTTATGAACGGGATTTCGGACATCCTTTTTGAAGGAAGTTTTGTATGGGGTATTGTGTTTTGTTCCCAAACACATCCCACTAATTTTAAAGTCTTTTCCAATATGATCTTCGCCATCACGCTGGTGTCAAACCAGCCTGACAACGTTGCTCTACGGCTGCCGACCTGCGCTAGACACGTTGTCCCTTTGTTGAGCCGAGCTCAACTTCTTCGGATGATTATCTCCGCAAGCCGAACAATAGTTCGGCATCGTGAAGGATAAATCGTCACCAACATCACCGCCCCATGGATTACACGAGCGGGCACATCGACATCGCCGTACGGTCACTTTATTAAGCTAGCATTGACCACGTCACAAGTTACGACCTGCATCGGCATGGCCGAACTATTGCTTCATCAAGACGATGTCCATCACGCCGAACTACTTCAACACCTTGGCTGACATGGAAGTTGCAACATGTCCTCACCGACCTGCTCCGTCTCCTCATCCGGACCGGGGGCTTCGTCATCCCTTCATCGACCTACTCCAGAGACTTCGGCGTCGTCAACCGACCAACTTCGTCACGTTAGCTGGACCAGGGGATTTGCCTTAGCAAGTCATCCTTTGCCAGCATCGCCACGCCGCGGCTCCATCGCTCACCAGGCAATGGGTGTGCATATCAAGTAACAATTTCGGGAGTAACCTTTTTTCAAACTGCTACAACAGATAAACCAGGTGCTATTAATCCTAGTAATTTTTTCATGCTTGGGTTTATTTTTTCGAAAAATTATTACTCTGATTTGTTCCATCATCTGTATACAGGTCTATTAAATGATGGCCGCATTAATGATGGTTGCGTGATGGTTCGGTATGTCTTTGGGTCTGTAGTTCGGCAAACGCCGCATCTGGAGCCCGGACTGCCCTGCAAATTCAGGCTTTGTCATGCCTTCACAGTGTCACGCCGACACCCTGCATCGACATTGGCGTCGGCACCAGGTAATCGATTTTGACTGCATTACATGGTCACTACTTCGGAATGCCGAACTCCTTGCTCGGACACCTCGGGCTTGGGGGCTGGGACCTCGGCCATGTCAAGGACTGCGAACCTTGTCGGATCTTTCCCAGATCAATGGGCATCTTCGTCTCGCCACAAGCCCGAATTGCGTAATCAACACCGAGCATGTTAACCAGCTAAGTCGCTTTCATGCTCAAAGACTTTCTATATTAAATTTTGTTCGGTTCGACCAAGCATTATACTTTTTTGGCAAAAAGTTGTTTGTGACACAATTCGTTGTCAAAACTTTGTTTGTGACACACAAATTCAAATACCCCATTTAATTGGGGGCTTCCTTTATGAAGCCTTTCCTCTTGCATATGATTATACTTGTAATGGCTTCGTTCCTTGTTCGTGTATTATGCTACAATATGCACCATATTGACTTAAGTGTTCCGCAAGCTGGGTTGCCTTGCTCATGTTGTCAGTGTCAAAACCGGCGGATCTCGGGTAGGGGGTCCCGATCTGTGCGTCTTAGGCTGATGGTAACAGAAAGCGAGGGACACAATGTTTAACCAGGTTCGGGCCCTCTCGATGGAGGTAAAACCCTACTTCCTGCTTGATTAATATTGAAGATATGTGGAATACAAGAGTAGATCTACCATGAGATCATAGAGGCTAAACCCTATGAGCTAGCCTATGATGGTATGATTGTAATTGTGATCGTCCTTCTAAGGACCATGCTCTCCGGTTTATATAGACACCGGAGAGCTAGGGTTTACATGGAGTCGGTTACAGGGAAGGAAACATAATATCCAGATTGCCAAGCTTGTCTTCCACGCAAAGGAGAGTCCCATCCGGACACGAGCCGAAGTCTTGAGTCTTGTATCTTGATGCTTCTATAGTCCGGATGATGTATATAGTCCAGCTGTCCAGGTACCCCCTTATCCAGGACTCCCTCAATAGCCCCTGAACCAGGCTTCAATGACGATAAGTCCGGCGCGCAGTCTTGTCTTCCGCATTGCAAGGCGGGTTCCTCCTTCTGAATACTCCATGGTTCCCATCATGATGAACAGTGTTCGGCATCTTCATCAATGTTGTACTCCTCGGCTTCAGTGTATCAGTAATGATCATTTCCACGTGTCGAGCGAATGTGAGGAGTCGAGGCATTTTTGCATTTGCCACCTCCGGCCCTTTGGGCTAGCCATCTATTTGAAGAGACGGGGATTCCCAGATCCAAACCTCACTCTCCCTCCTCGAGCAAGCATCCAACAGAGCGCCCAGAAAAAACCATTCCAGCATGGCCGGTCGTTGCAGCTCTTCTGCTCGCTCTCTTTGCCCCAAGCCGAGAGACTGGGAGTGTGTTCAGTTTCTCACAGCTGTTTCATAAAGTTACAAACTCAAGGGCTCCTCCAAACTCAAGGGCATTCATGGTCCCTGTTCGAGCCAGAGTTGCCACCTATAACGGCGGAGAACAAGCGGAGAAATCCCCCAATCTGTCTCCAGAGGAGCGAATATGCTTAATTCCGCATCTGTTAAGGGGCGTCGGGTTTCCTATTCATCCATTCCTTCGTGGGCTTCTGGAGTTCTACGGCCTCCAGCTGCACAATTTTACCCTAGCCTCCATACTGCATATAGCAGGGTACGTTGCCCTTTGTGAGCCATTTCTAGGCTGTGAGGCTCATTTCGTATTGTGGAAGAAGTTGTTCTGCCTTGGCCCCCGCAACTAGGGAGAATCCCTATGTCAAGTGGGCGGGGCCGAAGTATGGCATATTGCTGAGACCGGATACCTGTTCGGTACTCCCAAGAAGGCTCCAGAAAACTGGGCTTCAGAGTGGTTTTATATTGACGACGCTCCCCTTCCGGATCCAGTCCGGACAGGACTCCCCAAGTTTAGTAACTCCCCGCCGAGGGCACGTCCAAACTGGCACCCCCGAGGCCCCCAAGAAGAGGATTCCAGGGAAGTACATTTCCTAATGAATAGGATAAAGTTATGGCAGTATGCATAATGTGGGGAGTGCAACCGCTTTAATATCGGAACAATCCCATGTGGCACTACAACGGGACAGACAATGCCACCCGCTGCGGCCGTAAGGGTCCGGACTCCCCCACCGCTTTGGCGAGGATACTGTCCGACCTGTACAAAGGAGAAGAGGAAGAATTCCTCCATATCAAACCATAGGACGGATTCTCCATGTACAATCCCCCAAACTGGGTAAGTCGTCATTTATTTTACCGCTTCACTTATTGTGGCATTCTTTGCTAAAGTTGCCTGTGTTGATATTTCCAAGCAGGAACTGAGGAGGGACGTGGAAGGAATCACCAGCCCTTCTCCGCAGCCAGAGGACCCCCAAAGGGCCCTCGATCCAAGACTCGAAGAAGACCCAGATGCGGCGGTGGAGCTTGTCGACGAGATATTTTATCGGACGAGCCATGACAGCGTCCCAGTGGCTATTACTGCCGATTATCCCGGACTGTTACCTTCATCGCGTGTAAGCCAAGCCGAAAACTCGATCCTCCAAAGAGAATTCTTTCCTGATGTCACACCTTATCCCTGATATGTCGTGCTTTTGCAGAAGCGACGTTCGGAGCGCAGGGCTGAGCCCCTAGGGACCCGTCAGCCACAGCCATCCGGATTGGGCAGGCTCAAGAGGAAGGTGATTAGAGCCGACACGCCTCTACAGAGGTAAGAAAACAACATGTCATGCAATTTTGTTGTCATTTGAAGTATAACAGCGCCCTTCGTACATCTTGGCAGGAAGAGGAGTATCCGGACTGTATCCGGAGATCCTGCCAACCACGCCTCCACCAGTCGGGCTCCAAGACCAACTTCGAGAGAGGAGGCGGACGTAGGGCCGACGCCTCATAGTCCTCCAATAGAAGACGCAGATATGCTCTCTGCCACCAATTCGGAGGTAGAGAGCACCATGGATCATCAGTGTTGATGGGCCGTGCTTCGCAACAACATCTTTTCCGAAGAGGCGTTTAATGCCTTCAATTCTAGAGACGCATACATCCGAGCTGCTCAAAGCGGACTTGCTCGGGCGACAGTCCAGTATACCAAAGATATACGGGTAAGAAAGCTTGATGAGCATATATATAGTAGTAGCCCCTGAGACTTGAAATGGTTGAAACAACAGTTTTAAGTATCAATTCATGCGCAGGTTCTTGTTGATAAGAACGAGCAATTGTCTTGGGAGCTAGAGGAGTGCAAGACTCAACTGAGGGCCACAGTTGCCAAGCTAGAGGAATCCCAGAAGGCCTCGTGCGGTAATATTTATCTGAATTATATGAAAATGCACCCGCTAGCAACCGGCTAGTATGACAAATTTAACAAAGAGTTCTGTAGACAACCCCAGAGTAAATACAGAGGGCGGCGGGGAGGACGAGTCGCATCTCCAGAGGCAACTAAAGGCCGGTGAGCGCATCCTGACGCAATTGAAGCATGATAAGAATATGCTCGACGATGCCAATGTTCGGCTGGACGTGGAATTGAAAGACGTCCGCGCACACCTAGCGGATTCCATGAAGGAGAACAAAGCGCATCCTGACACCTAGCGGCATTTATTGTATGTGCCTAAACGAACTGTAGTATAGTTCGGCGTGGAAGCATATTGAAAAATTTATGTTTGCAGGAATGCTGACGGGTTGCCCTGAGGAGGAGATGCCCGCTTCTGCAGGTGATTTACTGCAGGACCTCTCACAACTACATGAGCGAGCTCGGCAGGTGATGCAGGGCATTGCATGATCTTTGTGGCCATCAAGCTCTCTGCCAAAGGGCATGGGGGGCTTGTGGACATGCTTCAGGGAGCACGACAGCGCTTCCGTTTGTGGAAGATATCCGCCTGCCGGCAAGGTGCAAGGGAAGCATGGGCGATGGTGAAGACGCGCTACACCGAGCTGGACCCGAACCATATGGCCAAAGTTGGACTGGCCGGGCCAGATGGGCAAGAAATTCCCGTGAGTCTGGTATATGACCAGGTGGTGTTAGCCGCAAAGTATTCTCAACAGGATTGTAAGTTAGATAGCCTGTTGGATGGTATAGAGGATGAATATAATCAGTCCAAGTGACTGTGTAATTTGATGGACATAAGTAGCCCCTAGCCGGCTTTAAAATCATTTGTCATGGCGGACATTTTCGCTTCAGCCCCTGGATCCTAAAGTTCGGGGTGTGTCCGAATACCCGCTCGGTTATATAAAACCGGAGTATGCGTGGAGACCAGACGTAGGGGTCATAAGTGCTTGAACAGACAAGTACCCAACTAGTTATGTTATATTGCATGGTTAGCAAGAAACATCTTCCAGGGAGAATAGTTCCGTTAAGGGTTCCTTTCCCTGGGTAAGCATGTGTCAAGGCACATGTCCGGACTGCGAACAAAGCGCATGATACGAAACTTCTGGGGATTAATGTTATATTAAAAGAAGACATCTTTTGTTCACCGACCGAATATTCTCTTAAGGAAACTAGCTTTCGGCTTCACCCAGTCTGAGGTACACATCCGGCTCAACCGGCAATAACAATCCCAGAGGTGCTCCCCTTATGCCCTAGCCAAATTAACGCGAACGTAGGGCATAAACACAGGAGCCAGGCAACCCAGCTTGGCCACGTCTTAAGTCATATGGATGCATATAATGGTGAAGAAAAGGCACACATGGAAAAAGAAACGCATGTGTGATGGGTAAGAAGCCCTTAAAGTAATTTATCTTAAGCTTCCGTATAGGAAGCCCCCAGGTAAAGTTTACACACATAGTGCGGCCAGAATAATCTGGGAATCCGCACTGTATGAAATATTTGTGCGAAAAGAAAGAGATTGAGAAAGGAAAAAGGGAGGGAGCATAACTGAAAAAGGAGGGTTAAGGAGACGAACACTAAGTTCGGCGCTAGGCCTAGAATCTCCGGAGTCTGGCCGCGTTCCATGGGTTCGGCTTGAGTCTGTTATCAGATGCATTACGTAGGTGGTACACTCCTCCAATGAGAACTTTGTCGATGATGAAGGGCCCTTCCCACTTGGGTTTGAGCTTGTCCTTCTTCTTCTCTCGCAAGCGTAGAACGAGTTCGCCAATATTATAAGTTTTGGCCCACACTTCTCTGCTTTGGTATCGTCGAGCCTGTTGCTAATAGAATGCAGAACGGGCCTTAGCGACATCGCCCTCCTCCTCTAGGGCATCCAAATTATCCTGCCGATCTAACTCGGCTTCCTTCTCTTCGTACATGTGTACGCGTGGCGAATCATGTATTATGTCGCATGGTAGTACTGCTTCCATGCCGTACCCCATAAAAAAGGGGGTGTATCCGGTGGTGCAATTCGGCGTGGTCCGCAGCCCCCGGAGTACGGAGTCAAGCTCCTCGACCCATTGAGTATCCGACTCTATCAAGGATCGCACTAGTCTGGGTTTGATGCCGCTCATAATAAGACCGTTTGCCCGTTCGACCTGGCCATTTGTTTGAGGATGGTAGACGGAAGCATAGTCGAGCTTAATGCCCATTTTGCCGCACCAAGATTTCACCTCATCGGCCGTGAGATTCGAGCCATTGTCGGTGATGATGCTGTGGGGGACGCCGTATCGGTGTACGACCCCGGATATAAAGTCTATAACTGGTCCTGATTCGGCCGTTTTTATAGGTTTGGCTTCTATCCATTTGGTGAACTTGTCAACCATGACCAATAAGTATTTTTTCCTATGGCTTCCTCCTTTAAGAGGTCCAACCATATCCAACCCTCAGATCATGAAGGGCCAAGTTATGGGGATTGTTTGGAGAGCGGTAGGGGGCTCTGGCTCTGATTGGCAAAGAGCTGGCAACCGACGCAGTGTTGGAGAAGGTCCTATGCGTCTGCTCAGGCCGTCGGCCAATAGAAACCTGTACGGAAGGCCTTGCTGACTAGTGCTCGAGCCGAAGCATGGTGTCCTCCCAGTCCGGAGTGGATTTCAGCCAAGAGTTGCCGCCCTTCCTCTTCGGAGATGCACCGTCGGAGCACTCCGGTAGTACTTTTCTTATAGAGTTCTCCTTCATGGACTTTGTAAGCTTTAGAGCGCCGGACAATGCAGCATGCTTCATTTTGGTCTTCAAGGAGCTCCTGCCTATTTAGGTAGGCCAAGAAAGGATCAGTCCATGAGGCGATGACCGCCATTATTTCGTGGGCTGACGATGTTATTTCAGTGGTAGAACCTCCGACTATGTCTGATGGTTCGGAATCTGGGGATGTATTCGGATCCATGCTGGTATTGCCGGACTCCCCTTCCCATACTACGGATGGCCTGAATAGCCTTTCCAGGAATATGTTAGGTGGGACGGGGTCGCGTTTAGCGCCGATGCGTGCATGGACATTTGCCGCTTGATTGTTTTCTTGAGCCACATGGTGGAATTCGAGCCCCTCGAACCGAGCTGACATTTTAAGGACAACATTGCGATAGGCCGCCATTTTCGGATCCTTGTCATCAAAGTCTCCATTTATTTGTGATATTGCGAGGTTTGAATCCCCGCGCATCTCTAGGCGTTGAATGCCCATAGAGACTGCCATCTGGAGACCGTGCAACAGAGCCTCGTACTGGGCTGCATTGTTGGAGTCTGTGTATAATATTTGGAGGACGTACTGGACCGTGTCCACGGTGGGACAAGTCAGGACTACACCTGCTCCCAATCCGGCCAGCATTTTAGAGCCGTCAAAGTGCATGATCCAGTTAGAGTACGCGCCATACTCTTTAGGGAGCTCGGCTTCCGTCCATTCGGCGATGAAGTAGGCTAATACTTGCGACTTAATAGCCCGCCGGGGCTTGTACATTATGTCAAACAGAAGGAGTTCGATGACCCATTTAGCAATATGGCATGTGGCATTGCGGTTATTTATTATATCGTTGAGTGGTACTTCGGAGGCCACCGTAATCGAACACTCTTGAAAGTAGTGTCGTAGCTTTCGGGATGCCATGAAGACCGCGTATGCAATTTTTTGATAGTGTGGGTATCGGGATTTGCATGGGGTGAGGACCGTGGATACGTAATAAACCGGCTTCTGTAGCGGGAATTTGTATCCGTCAACCTCTCGTTCGACGACGAGTGCTGCGCTTACAACTTGATGTGTTGCAGCTATGTACAGCAACATAGGTTCGCCGATAGTTGGCGCTGTTAGGACTAGATTACTGGCCAATAAGGTCTTTATTTCATCTAGTCCGGTCGCGATTGCATCCGTCCACACGAAGTGTTCAGTGCACCGAAGGAGGCGATCAAGAGGCAATGCCTTTTCTCCTAACCTGGAGATAAAGCGGTTCAAAGCAGCCACACATCCTGCTAATTTCTAGATGTGTTTGAGGTCTGTTGGTATAGCCAACTGTGACAAAGCTCGGATTTTTGCCGGATTAGCTTCAATTCCTCTATTGGAAACGATGAAGCCCAGCAGTTTTCCAGAGGGGACGCCGAAAATGCATTTCTCCGGATTCAGCTTGATGTCGTACGTTCGTAAGTTGTCGAACGCAAGCCTCAAGTCATCAATTAGGGTTTCGACGTGTCTTATTTTAACGACTACGTCGTCCACGTATGCCTCCACTGTTTTGCCGATTTGCTTTTCCAGGCATGTTTGACTCATGAGCTGATAGGTTGCTCCGGCATTCTTAAGCCCGAAAGGCATAGTGTTGAAGCAGAAAGGGCCGTATGGCGTTATGAAAGTTGTTGCAGCTTGGTCGGACTCTGCCATCTTTATTTGATGGTATACAGAGTATGCGTCGAGGAAACACATCGAGTCGTGTCCGGCTGTGGCATCGATGATTTGATCGATGCGAGGGCGGGGAAAGGGATCCTTGGGGCAAGCCTTGTTAAGGTCTTTGAAGTCGACGCACAGGCGCCAGGATTTGTCCTTCTTTGGTACCATTACCAGGTTCGCCAGCCAATCCGGATGTTTGATATCTCTGATGAATCCAGCCTCAAGTAAGTTGGCTAGCTCCTCCCCCATGGCTTGTCGTTTGGGCTCCGAAAATCGCCTTAGGGTCTGTTTGACAGGTTTGTATCCCTTTAGTATGTTAAGGCTGTGTTCGGCCAATCCACGTGGGATGCCCGACGTGTCCGATGGGTGCCAGGCGAAGATATCCCAATTCTCGCGTAAGAAGTCGCGCAGTGCACCGTCCATAGCGGGGTTCAACTGTGTCCCAATGGAAGTTGTCTTCATGGGGTCCGTTGGGTGGACTTGGAATTTGACTATCTCATCTGCGGGTTTGAATGAGGTGGACTTGGGTCGCTTGTCGAGTATCACGTCGTCCATGTCCACGATGGCGCATAGCATGGTTAATTCTTCTACCGCTAGGGCTTCCGATAATGCTTCCAAGGCTAGTGCTGCGGTTTTGTTTTCGGCGCGGAGTGCGACGTTCGGATCACTAGCTAGAGTGATGATTCCATTGGGTCCGGGCATTTTAAACTTGATGTACCCGTAATGGGGTATGGCTTGAAAGCTCGCAAACGTGTCCCACCATAGAAGGGCGTGGTATTCACTATTGAAAGGAGCCACTTGGAATGTGATTTCTTTCGACCTGTAGTTCTTTGGTGTGCCGAATACCACGTCGAGTGTGATTTTTCCCACACACCGAGCCTCCCGACTAGGGATAATTCCCCTGAACGTCGTGCCACATTGTTCAATGCGGCTTTTTTCAATATCCATCTTTTTGAGGGTTTCTTCATAGATTAGGTTCAATCCGCTTCCGCTGTCCATGAGTACTTTAGTGAGCCGAAAGCCATCCACTATTGGGCTGAGGACCAGAGCGGCCGGCGCCTGGACGGACTGGACTTGGGGTTCATCACTGGCATTGAAGGTTATAGCAGTGACGTTCCATGGATTTACTTTTGCCACTTGGCAAATTTCAACGGAGCTTCGATGCGCTCGCTTGCGCCTGTTGTTTGAGGCGAAGGTCTCGAAGACTATCAGCACCGTGTTGTGTTCTTTGGCGGGATGTGGTTCTGCTTTATGGCTCTCGAGGAGATCCTCGCCACTCTTAGCTACCTGCCGGAGTATCCAACATGCGCTAAGGCTATGGGTTGGCATAGCGTCCGGCGTGCTATGAAGCTTACACGGCCCGTTGAGCCATCCTTCCAATACGGTTCCGCGCCCTGGGGCGGGCTTTGGTTTCTTGGGAATTGAGTTGGTCAACTTACGAGAGTTCGGCCTTTTAGTTTGGTCAAAGGTTCCGGTGAGGGAAGTACTATCCCAAAATTCTGTCTGGGTTTTCCAAGCGCTTTCCATCGCACAATACTTTTGTACTATGGTTGCCAAGTCTGTAAGGTGCTCTATGTCATGGTGACTTATAGCATCAAGGATTCCTTTGTTCGTGCAGTTTCTGCAGAAAAGAGAGACTACGTCCTCCTAGTGGCAGTCCTTGACCTTATCAAGAGCAAGGAGAAATATGGCCCGGTAATGATGTACCGTCTCCTGGGGCTCCTGCCGGACATGGGAGAGACGGATTAAGTCGGGCGGACGTCATTGGCTGAAGACGGATTTTGATCTGATCTGACGCCCGGTGGCATGGGAAGTACCGAGCCTGACAGTTCGGGATCTGGAGTATTACCTAATCCCTTTGGCCCAGCGCCCGATTCTAAGTCCGGGACCTGCGTCATGTAGTCCTTTAAGTGGGTGTTCGGCTCACTGAATTCGGTGATCCGAACATAATTCGTCCTCAAAGTTGAGGGGCGACCCGCGTGTGATTCCTCCACTACCGCTATCTCATGGGTGGCCGGCGGGGATCTAATGTCCCTCTGGTCGGGTTTAAGCCCAATCCGGTCATAGTCCGTAGCGACTCCCAAGGCGGCGATGTGATCCAAGAGCTCGTTAAGAGAGGAGAGCTCCATCGGATCCATCTGTTCGGAAAGCTCCGAACCAATGCGAAGGTTATGCATGATGACCCTAGAGGCCATCGTCGGTGCGACAGCCGATGGGGCGGTCATAATGAAGCCACCAAGCCGGAGAGTCTGGCCTACAGCCAGCGCTCCCCCAGAAGTGATATCGTTCTTGACAACAAGACGAGCCATCGAGCCCTTGCAGCAGAGACACAGAGGAACTCTCAATGAAAGCACCAATGTCGGTGTCAAAACAAGTGGATCTCGAGTAGGGGGTCCCGATTTGTGTGTCTTAGGCTGATGGTAACAGGAAGCTTGGGACACAATGTTTACCCAGGTTCGGGTCCTCTCGATGGAGGTAAAACCCTACTTCCCGCTTGATTAATATTGAAGATATGTGGAATACAAGAGTAGATCTACCACGAGATCATAGAGGCTAAACCCTATGAGCTAGCCTATGATGGTATGATTGTAATTGTGATCGGCCTTCTAAGGACCATGCTCTCCGGTTTATATAGACACCGGAGAGCTAGGGTTTACATGGAGTCGGTTACAAGGAAGGAAACATAATATCCGGATTGCCAAGCTTGTCTTCCACGCAAAGGAGAGTCCCATCCGGACACAAGCCGAAGTCTTGAGTCTTGTATCTTGACGCTTCTATAGTCCGAACGATGTATATAGTCCGGCTGTCCGGAGACCCCCTTATCCAGGACTCCCTCATCTGTGCTTACCCCTACGTTCCCGATTGTTTGGCTAGGGAGTAAAGGAAGCACCTCTGTGATTGTCACGATCGGGTCATTCGAGCTCGGACCTCAGACTGGGTGAAGCTGAAAGCTAGCGCTCTTATTGTTTTCAATCATGGTCGGCACACAACAGAACTCATGAGTACAAAAAATGTTTTGCACAAGTCTCATAGTAACAATGAGCAACCGAAGAAAGTCATCGGTGGAGGTACTATTTTCTTCGAAGATGCTTCTTACACTTCATCAGTAATATAGCATAAGTTCCCTGAGGTGCTTTGTCTGTTACAGCCTTATGGCCTGATTGCTTGGTTATCCCAAACACCGTCGATATTCTCCACAGGTGGAGTACACAACACTTTTCGGCCCTTGACCAAAGAGGGAGAAGCCGACGACGGTCGGTTAAGACGCATTTAAAGTTCAGGTGAACACAAATATGATATATGTACTTCGGTACATACAATCATTATACATAAAATTCTTTTACCCAAGTCACTTGGGGGCTCTTAAAATTTATATGAGATGTTTTATAGTAAATGTGTTTTCTTCTTGGTCATTGCAAAGTCTTTTTCTACCGCTCCTTTTTTGACTCGAGTGTATGGTCAATAGCCGGATAGCCTTTTCTCTCTCTAAAAGCCGCTCGAGTTTAGTTCACTAAACTGACTTCGGATAAGTACTCCGCCTTTGGGATAAGGAGTTTGAAGCCGTAGGCTGACCCGCGTGAAGCCTTGAGATCGGATGTGTCATGTTAAAGCACGGTAGAAGCACATTTTTTTCCAATTTTCGGATTGGCACCGAACACTTGATCTTGTTCGGACGTCAAGTTTTTACTGACGTTTTTTGATTTTCCAAGCTTATGGCACTTTTAAACTATTTGTGTGTTTTCAGCATAAGTCTCGCAGTGCAACATCGGACACCTTTAGAGATTCGACAAAAACATTCTTGGATATTGCTATATATGCATCGGTTTCAAATTGTGCCTTCGGTCAATAGTTGGGTTGCCCGGCTCTTGTGCTTGCCTCCTATGTTCCGCTTTGTTTGGCTAGGTGTGCAAAGGGAGAACCACTTTGATTGTGCTTCCAGCTTGCATGGTTAAGAACCTCAGTGGAGAAAGCTGAAAACTGACTGTCACAATAAGCGTAAACTGGTCAGCGATCCAATGACCATGTTAAATGACGGGCCGTTCATAACATTGGCCGAAGTGTTGACGGCTTGACCTCGGTAGTCGTCGAACACTAACCAGGGGCTCGTAGCTAGCTCCCTCAGTTTAAAGCTCCTATGACTAAGTGAAAGTTATAAAGCCCGCATATCTGATTGCCTCATTTCCGATAACACAACCGCCTTCAGGCACCAAGACGTCGACTAAGGGTTGTCTTGTTATTGTGGAAACACCATACGTAGTATCTACAAAGGGGTAGAAGCCAATGATGGGCCACTTTCAACAGATAAATGGTCACAACGGAGTCAAAATAAACATATCATCGGCATTTCTCTTTAATATACAAGGGCCGCCTTCCGTAATCATCGTTATAAAGCCATAAATATGCATCAATTTGACTTGAGATTTTTTCCAAGCTGGATTGCCTGGCTCCTGTGCTTACCCCTACGTCCCGGTTGTTCGGCTATGCGGTAATGGAAGCTCCTCTGTGATTGTTACTATCGGGTCATCCGAGTTAGTACCTTAGACTGGGTGAAGCCGGAAGCTAGCAATCTTAAAGGATCACATTGGTCGGCAATGACGAAAGTGAAAATTTTGGTTCATTAATAAAATAGAGTTCAGGAAATTCGCCGAACTAAATCCTCAATATTTCCCCCCACATTGATCGGAGGTGAGGTTTCATGATCATGATAACCATGACGACCCAAAGAAAGGAACTGATAGCGGGATTATTTTCCTTGGAAGATGTTTCTTACATTAAGTAATATAACATATCTCTCCCCGTACCTTTGTTTATAAAACCATATGGCCGAATTGCCTTGTTTTCCATAAATCTTTGCCCTTATAACGGCTTTATAAAGTAGGAAAACACTCCTGGGCTACTGGCCCAAGAGGTTGAAGCCGATGGTCGGTCAACAAAGTTTTGTACAATGTGGATTCGAGCATTAATGATGTAGAGTACTTGGATACATAGAATCATTACACATAATCTGTGATTTTACTATGGATATCGATCCTTAATTCGGCCACCCATGCCCACATTGAGGCTCGGGGGCTACTGGCCTTTGCGCTCATTATTTTTAAATATTAAAGGGGCACATCGATCCCCTGATCCGGTGTTGCCACCCGACCAGTGTCTCGGGGGCTACTGCATTGCTTGTTCAATGCAGAAAAAGTGCTTAGTATTCGGCTTGACCAAACTATGGGCAAACGCGTCTTCGGACAACAATAGGTACCATCTGGACCTATCTGGCATCAAGCTAATATGTTGCGGCAACTTCTCAAGACCCTCTCTCAAGGGCCCGTTCGCCGATCACTATTATCTCTAATATATAACACTGGGTTTTTATTCCTATGTATGCTGCCGAGCTAGGAGTTGATCCTTGGGCTGATTTCGCGCATCGACCTGAGTCTCAGGGGCTACTAGGAACATCGGTTTTATGTTTTCCTTAAGGTGCACTCGGGTTTTAGACTGATACACACCTTGAGGGCTACTGGATATACATATACTGGCTATATACCTCGGCAGAGAATAAATTGCACCAGTTAAAAATATTCACAAAAAATCAGCCCGTGGTCGGGGTGGTGAACCACCTTGGAAGCAGTCCCGCATATAGCTCGAGCGACAGTGGTTGGTTCCATAGAGGGCATTTCCGACATTAAGCATGGCTAAACTCCTTCAACTTTTTAGAACCAAGGTGATCTATGACACCTCGGATACAGTCCGGCATTGGAGCTTGGATATAGCCAGGCGTTGGTACTCGGCTGCAAAGGATACCTTGAATACAGTCCGACGTTGGAGCTCGCACGCAAGAGGACACTGCCGCCCGGGAACAACTTCAAACCCGAGGTGTGGCATAAAAATAACAAGGCATTGATAAAGGCCGGAAACTTAAAGGGGCTCCTCGGATACCGAACGTAAACTCTTTGGATGCACTTCGGCGATCCTCAAGATCGTAGATTAGAAGATTTGTTGAACCAGTTTTCAAGAGCAACGACCGAAGATGAAGAACAGTTCAGAAGAATCGACGAGCATCCCCAACTTGAAGATCGGTTCAGGGGGGCTTCTGACGGTGTCCTCGACCAGGGGGTACTCACCACATCTTCTCCTGATCAGTTGGATTGGGCCGAGGACCCCCATGGCCGTATACTCATGGGCCAGTTCGGACAGCTGCCGCATACAAGGAAGATTCCACAAGACTTGGTAATCAAGACAACGCCTCCTCCCCCACTGGCGTATTCGGCTAGGACTCTTGTTATCCTAGGCCTCTGGTGCATTATATAAACCAGGGCTAGGCTAGTCCATAAAAATAATACAACAATCATAACCTCATAGGCTAGACTTCTAGGGTTTAGCCATTACAATCTCGTGGTAGATCAACTCTTGTAATACTCATATTCATCAAGATCAATCAAGCATGAAGTAGGGTATTACCTCCATAGAGAGGGCCCGAACCTGGCTAAACATTGTGTCCCCCGCCTCCTGTTACCATTAGCCTTAGATGCACAGTTCGGGACCCCCTACCCGAGATCCGCCGGTTTTGACACCGGCAATGGGGTCCAAGCTCAATCGCCCACTTAGCTACCCGACCTGTGGCTTCTCTGTTTTGAATAATATCCCCCAAGGGAGCAGAACTAACCAGAGTGATGGGATGACCGAGAAAATATTGCTTCAACTTGCGGCTAGCAATGAACATGATGTAAACCAATTTCTGCCAATGTGGGTATCTCTGCTTATACACAATGAGCACCTCACTGACATAATAAACTGGCCTTTGAACCGGATACTCCGTGCCTGACTCTTTTCTTTCAACCAGAACAGCCACACTAACATCTCTATTGTTTGCAGCCACATATAAAAGCAAGGGCTCCTTCTCAATAGGAGCTGCAAGAACCGGCGGTTCAGCCAGCTGTCTCTTAAGCGCCTCAAGCGCCTCATTAGCAGCATCACTCCAGACAAATTTATGTGTCTTCTTCATCATTTGATACAAAGGGATAGCCTTCTCTCCCAGGCGGATATGAACCGGCTCAAAGCGGCAATATGACCCGCCAAACGCTGGACGTCATTGATACACGGCGGCTTAGCAAAAGAAGTGATAGCCTTGATTTTCTCCGGGTTAGCTTCAATGCCTCTCTCAGAAACCAGGAAGCCCAATAGTTTGCCTAATGGCACACCAAAGACACACTTGGCGGGTTAAGCATCATCTTATAAACCCGAAGATTGTCAAAGGTCTCTTTCAAATCATGTATGAAAGTCTCCTTTTTCCTGGATTGCACAACAATATCATCCACATAGGCGTGAACATTACGTCCAATCTGTTCATGGAGGCCATTTTGAACACACCGTTGGTAAGTTGCCTGGGCACTCTTGAGCACAGAGGGCATAGACTCATAGCAGAAGGCTCCAAAGGGAGTGTCTTCTTTTGGTCCTTAACTGCCATCTTGATCTGATGATAACCAGAATAAGCATCCAAAAATCTCGAACGCTCACAACCCGCCGTAGCATCAATAATCTGATCAAATACGAGGGAGAGAAAAACGGTTAGCCGAACAGGCCTTAGTAAGCTCTGTATAATACACACACACGCCAAGTGCCGTTTTTCTTAAGCACCAGCACCGGGTTAGCTAACCACTCAGGATGAAAAACTTCAATGATGAATCTAGTAGCCAAGAGCCGGTCCACTTCTTCACCAATTGCCTTGCGCCTCTCTTCATTAAAACGACAAAGGAATTGCTTGACTGTTTTAAACTTCGGATCCAAATTAAGAGTGTGCTCAGCGAGTTCCCTTGGTACACCTGGCATGTAAGAAGGTTTCCATGCAAAGATGTCCCGGTTCTCACGGATGAACTCGATGAGCATGCTTTCCTATTTTAGATCCATATTAGCACTGATGCTAAACTGCTTGGACAAGTTGCCAGGAACAAAATCGATCAGCTTGGTATCATCTTCCAATTTAAACTTCAAAAGGGGGTCGTTCTCTGTAGTTGGCTTCTTCAAAGGTTTCATATTCGCCGGGTCGACATTATCTTTATAAAACTTCAACTCCTCGGTGGCACAGGCCGACTCAGCATATGCAACATCACCCTCTTCACAATCCAGAGAAATCCTCCTATCACCGTGCATCGTGATGGTGCCCTTATGACCCGACATTTTAAGCTACAAATAAACATAACAAGGTTGTGCCATGAATTTGGCGTAAGCTGGCCGCCTGAACAAAGCGTGATGCAGGCTCTTAATCTTGACCACCTCAAAGGTCAATTTCTCAGCTCTATAATCGTGGTCATCTCCAAAGGCTACCTCCAGGGTTATCTTACCCACTGGATAAGCCGACTTACCAGGAACCACCCCATGTAAAATAGTAGAAGACATGTTAAGATCTTTGTCAGTCAAATTCATACGATGAAAAGTATCATAGTAAAGGATTTTGATACTACTGCCCCCATCCATGAGCACCTTTGTAAGCTTATATCCTCCTACCCGAGGAGGCACCACCAATGCCAACTGACCTGGATTCATCAATGGATCCATAAAATAGTCTGCTCAGACTACCTCAAACAATGAGGTACTGCCGTCTCAATAGAGTTTACCGCCCGCTTATGGATTTTCTGATCTCGTTTGCACAGATTTGTGGTGAACACATGATATAGACCACTATTCAGTTGCCTTGGATTGCTTTGATAACCAGATTGTTGCTGCTGATTCCCTTGACCAGATTGGTGATTAAAACCGCCTTGATTGCCTTGGCCCTGAAAACCAGAACTTGAGCCGCCACCTCCAAACCCATATCCATGAGAACCGGATCCTGAACCTCCATGCGGGCCATGATTATTCTAGAAAAAAAATTAGAGTTTCTATACTCCCTCATGATGAAGCAATCCTTCCACAAATGACTGGCCGGCTTATCCTGGGTTCTGTGCTTTGGGTAAGGCTGATTCATCATGGCCTCAAGGTTGAACTTTGGCCCTCCAAAATGGGGCACTAGCGTTTTCCCCTTACGATGCTAGTTATTACTCTGTGTATTGGTGTTAGCCACAAAGTCTAAACTGCCGTCAGCCTTATGTTTACCATTGCCACCTTGACTCGCCGTGTTATGTTGTCCCTTTGCATTGCCACTCTTGTTCCCTTTTCCAGTCTTCTCCTCATCATACTCAGGGTCTTTAGTTCTATCAGAGTCGGCATACTTGATGAGATCCGCCATGAGCCCCCCTTATCATTGCAATTGCGCTTAAGCCACCCCTATTTCTGCTTAAGGGGAAGAAAACGACAATTGTTCTCCAACATCAGGACTGCTGAACCAGCGTTCATACTGTCCGATGAGTGTATAATAGCTGAGATCCGGCGCACCCAATTGGTTGTTGACTCACCTTCACCTTGGATACAAGCGTCCAAATCGAGAATCAGCATAGGCTGCTTGCACGTGTCTTTAAATTTTTGGATAAAACTCACTTTCAACTCCGCCCATGATTTGATAGAGTTAGCAGACAGCCCTTTTAACCAAGTATGATCCAGCCCATCCAACATCAGGGTGAAATACTTAGCACATGCAGCATCACTAACATCCAGCATTTCCATAGCCATCTCATAGCTTTCAATCCAAGCCTCTGGGGAGTGATCCGTCGTGTAGTTAGGCACCTTACGAGGCCCCTTGAAATCCTTAGAAAAGCACTTGTTGCATAGAGCCGGCACTAAACATGGCACGCCCAAGGTTCTAGAAGCCACTCCTATCTCCACAGATGCTGACGGATAAACCAGAGGTTGTTGTTGTGCCGCATGCTGAGCCTGAGCATCATTACCAGCACGCGATGGGTCAGGCCTTCGAGGCTGATTGCGGTGCCGCTCACTACTCGATACCGCCGGTTCATCAATGTGTCTGCTATAACTTCGGCTTGGACGAGGGGTCAAGTGAATCCATTCACGACTATATGAATAACCTGCCTGTTGACACTACAAAAAAAGACACATCCGTGACATTTTGGGCCGAACAAAATTTTTTCCTGTCATACTTATGACACTTCTATGATGATAATTGTGACAAAACCCGTTATCATCATAGATGTGGTGGGCTCCTACTTCTATGACAAAAAATCATGACAGAAAATGGGCTTTTCGTCCTGGGCGGGCCGGAGATGCAGCTGCATGACATTCTTTGGGCCGTCCATGATGGAAAAACCGTGGAAGAAGCGAGGGCGAGGAAACTTTTGGGGAGTTCCCGGTTACGGTGGGTGGTCGAGGGCCGAGCGATGCGTGTTTCTCTCGTACACGTACGCGCGTGTGTGCGAGGCGTTGGCTCTAACTGAACCCGAGCGAGGCATTGGGCTCTAACTGAACCCGAGTGATTGCACTGTAGGCTACGCGTTACTGAACCCGAGCGATCGATCGATGGCTGTTAACTGAACCCGATCGAGCGATTCCTTCGCTACTGCTGCTAAGTGAAGCCGATCGATTGGATGAACAGTGAGCGTTG
>NC_041389.1:44746889-44766235 GCF_002162155.2 Triticum dicoccoides
GGACCCCGTGGTGTGGAGGGCTGGATGAACATTAGACGGTGGAGGGGTGCCCGTGGAGGGGTGGATGAACAGGACCCTGTGGTGTGGAGGGCTGGATGAACAGTAGACGACGGAGGGGTGCCCGTGGAGGTGTGGTTGAATAGTAGCCGGTGGATTAGCGCGCGGTGGAGGCTGGATGAACAGGAGCCCGTGGAGGCTGGAGGAGGTCGACGGTGGAGATGAACAGTATTGCTTGGAGTCCCGTTTTGCGGTACGCCACACCCCTCTCGATGAACATGACCCCCGTTTCGACCGTAGCGCTCCAACACAACTCTGTTTCGTCCGTTTTGCGGTACGCCACACCCCTCCCAATCAACAGGACCCCCATTTCGACCATAGGAGGTCCGCTTCGTCCGTTTTGAGGTACACCACACCCCTCCCGATCAACAGGACCCCGTTTCGAACGTGGCCGGTCGAACACAAGGCCGTTTCCTCCGTTCTGCGGTACGCCAGGCCTAGTTTCCATCGCCTGTTCCATCCAAGCCCTCTTGATGAACATGACCATGCATTCCGTTCCGACCTAGCCGGTTGGCTCCCCATGAACACGATGACGACGCTGTTTCTCTGTTCCGACCGAGCCAATGTACACGAGCCCTGGTCGTACATATATATGCGCGAGTAGGCATTCGAGACCGCGCCCGTATGTAGACATACGTGGCCGTATTTTCTTTCTTGCACCCTGGCTGATGTACGTATGTGTACATGCTACGTGCACGCCTCTACTACGACACGTGCGCACCTCTACATCCACCAGTATATATGTACGTACATGTTCGCGACCAGAATGACAACGCTACGTACGCTTCGACCAGGTGGGTCCCGACTATCAGGCACTTCCTTGCATGCGAAGATGTAGCTGGTGGGTCCCAGCAGTGAGGGGGAAATGTTTTTTCACGAAATACGGTGGCCCGTCCGGTGGGTCCCTGCTGTGAAGTGGAGGAATAATTATTTTGCACGTAATAAGGAGGCACTTCCTTCCTTCAGCCTTGGACCCAGCTATCAGCCTCTCCACGTGCAGTTCACGTCCGATGGAAGCCGTTCCTTGAACACGTTGACCAGGCCGCGCCGAGAGCACCAGGGTGGTGGACGACGGCGAGGCCTAGGAAGGGGACGACGCAGAGCCGGGGAAGACGCGGTAGTGGATGCCCACTCGTAGAGGAGTACGAGGGTTCACTGGTTCGCTGCGGTGTGAGGCTGTCGTCGCCGCAGAATAATAGGGGGTGTGGGTGAGTAGAGGGATGGCCTGGCCAACGGTGGGACTAGTAGGCGGCGGTGAGGCCTCCACCGCATCGCAGCCGACCACGGGAGGCAGGAGGACGAGGCACGACCGGTGCTGGTTTGGGCGGCTGGAGCAAGAAGACCAGAGGTTGAAGAAGCACTACGGCCGTTGGATGGACATTGTACGGTCACTGGAGCTAGAATCGTGCATATTGTCTAAGTTGACAAAGCCCTCCGCCCTCATCAACTTAGTAGGCCCACAAGTCAGCCTGCCACAATACTGGGTCCCAGCTAATAGGGGGAGTATTCATTTTTTGGGCGTAATAAGGAGGCGCTTCCTTGCGTGCGAAGATATAGCTGGTGGGTCCGAGCTGTCAGCGGCGGTAACGTTTTTTTTGCAAAATACAGAGGCCCTTTCGGTGGGTCCTTGATGTCAGGTGGAGGAATCATTATTTTGCACGTAATAAGGAGGCATTTCCTTGTGTGCAGCCGTGGACCCAGCTGTCGGCCTCTCCACGTACAGTCAAATTCAGATGCATGTCGGTCGTTGACCACGTTGAACAGGACGCGCCGAGAGCACCAGGGCGATGGGCGACAACGATGCCTAGGAAGGGAACGAGATGGAGGCAGGGAAGACCCGGCAGTTGTTTCCCACGCGGAGGGGAGTAGGACTGTACGAGGGTTTACTGGTTCGTGTGCCGTCGCCGGAGAATAACAGAAGGTGTGGGTGAGTAGAGGGATGGCTAGGCCAGCGATGGGAGTATGGTGGGTCGGTGAGGCCTGCGCGGCAGCACTGCCGGCCATGGGGAGGAGGGAGCAGGCAGTCCCGCTGGCGCTTGTTTGAGCGGCTGGAGCAGGAAGAGCATAGATTGAAGAAGCACGACGGCCGTTGGTTGGAAATTCAACAGTCACTGCTTGTGCGTCAACCTTTTTTTAGGAAAGCCTCAAATCTGTGGAAAACAGCATACAACCCATCTGCCATTATTTCTAATAATTTACAGCCCATTTGCTAATTCTTAAGGGTTTTTTTGGAGCCCATATTCTTTCTGTTAGCATTACAGCCCATATTGTGGCCACGGTTAAAAAATTATACAAAATTTTGCATATTTCGGTGCGGTCCAAACTGTTTTAAATCCCGAAATTTCGAGTCACATTCAAACTGATTTTCAAAATAAATGTATATCAATATAAAGTCCAACAAATTTTCCACCCATAAAAATCAATGCAATTTAAAATCTCGAAATGAAAAAAAGAAATTTGAAACTAATTGCCGGTTTGATGTGTGTTAAAAATGTACAACCCATTTCTCATTACTGATAGGCCATTTTCTCGGCCAACCGAATGAAGCTCTCCTAGTCTTGAAAGATTTGCAACCCAACAGGTCTGACAAAGCGACTTACTTGGCAAATCACAAAAAAACTAGGCTGTGGCCGTGGACGCAGCTGTCAGCCTCTCCACATACAGTACTCTTATGATGGAAGTCAGTCGTTGACCACATTGAGCACGCCGCGTCGAGAGCACCACGGTGGTGGAAGACTGTGAGGCCTAGGAAGGGGACGATGCGGAGCCGGGGAAGACGCGGTAGTGGATGCCCATGCGTAGAGGAGTATGAGGGTTCACTCGTTCGGCTGCGGTGTGAGGCTCCCATCGCTGCAGAATAACAGGGGGTGTGGGTGAGTGGAGTGATGGCCTGGCCAGCGGCGGGAGTAGTAGGGGGCGGTGAGGCCTCCGCGGCATCATAGCCGGCCACGGGAGGCAGGAGCAGGCGGCACGACCGGCGCTGCTTTGGGCGGCTGGAGCAAGAAGACTAGAGGTTGAAGAAGCACGATGGCCATTGGATGGACATCGTACAGTCACTGCAGCTAGAATTGTTCATATTGACTAAGTTGACAAAGCCCTCCATCCCCGTCAACTTAGTGGGCCCAGCTATCAGCCTCTCCACGTACAGTATACTTCCGATGGAAGTCATTCCTTGACCACGTTGACCACGCCGAGTTCCGTTGCATGCATGCGTCCATGGGCGTGGTGCGTCCCCACTGTCAGCCTCTCACGTACAGTCATCTTCGCAGCGATAGCCTGGCCGGCGGTGGGGTAGTGCTTTGCAGCGATGCGTGCTAAGCAGAGCCGCTAGCCGCCGGAGGCCAGACCAGGCGGACCCGGCGACACTGGAGGAAGAAGACGAGAGATTGAAGGTGCATGCCTGGAAAGACTACATATTGGTACTGACTGTCTGAGAGTCGTCCGGGAAATCGAAGCACCAAAGAACCTTGGTGGACATTGTATGGTGTTTCATGAGATCAAAGAACGAAGCAACTTATTTAGGGCTTGTCTTTTTAGTCATGAATAGCGCGAATGTAATAGGTAGGCATGTGTGGCTTGATGCACCACCTGCTCATTTAGGACTAGCACGTATGGCTACGTCTCTTGATATAGGTAGGCATGTGTGGCTTGATGCACCACCTACTCATTTATGTATCCCTGTAAGCATTGAACTTTGGCAATAAAGTGCGTCATGATTCTCAAAAAACAAAATGTTGGGCTCGTTATATATAATGTTATGTTAGAAGGAGCAATTAATATTAAAGAATAAACCGGAGAGGCACATTATATATATATATAATTAATAAATTAATGAGTTATTGCTCAAAATAAAAATGAGCGCGTTATTATTAAATTGGTCCTTAAAATCTTCGCGAGCTTTTGTACGCAATCACCAGGATTTTCCTTGCCTGTGAGTCAAAAACAACCGGGATTTTCCTTGCCAACTTCCGTTAAACATTTACTTTTATAAGTTAATAACACGTGGGATGTTTTTATAATGTATATATAAGTCTCTATAAAATATACGGTAATAGTAATAATATAAATATATATATAATGTGGTTAGAAGGGAAAACATAAATTGGACACAACATTATTATTCTTATATATAGATAAATAGAACAGAGACCTGCGTTTTATTAAGAAAATACATTGGGCTGCCGATCTTTAAGAAAAAGCCCATAGGCCGGTATGGACCTCAAAAAATAAGTTGAAACCACTGTCTCCGTATGTCGTGGGCTAAGCATGTTAAAATACAAAACCTAGGCCTAGATGATACTTGTTCGCCCTCCGGAAAAAAATGATACCAGATCCCCGAGCGAACTGGATTAAAGAGGGGGCCGGCGGCACGACTGAAGAAGCACATCAGGAGCGATTTTTCTTCTTCAGTGGATGGCTCTCGATAGCGTTTTTTTACTTGCCTCTGCACCATACAACTTGTATTTTTAGCCTCCTAGTCTGTCGTGGTGGACCAGCAGCCCATTTGCTGGGCGGGCCAACCTACAGAAACCAGCACTTGATTTTTCATCAAGCCCCTAACAAAGCAGGTGCAATTCTTCTCAGGAAGGTGTGCCGTTGACACCCACACGTCACATACCCCACAGTAGGCATACTAACAAGTTCACACACAAATACAACAGAAAAGGTAAACATTCGTATCAAACTCAGGTTCATAGGACACGTTCATATTCATAGCCAACATTCACTATCAACAACTCAAAAGATTCATATATACACAAGCTCAGCATATCTATGCATCCAAATGATTGATAGATCACACGACAATATTCATGCATAATTCACAAAAAGATTCAGATATACACATGTTCAGTATGTTTATGCATCCAAATGATTGAGATCACAGCCAATATGATCCATGGACAAACTTTAATTACCTAGGGTACAGACTGGTAAATGGTGTTCAGTCGGAGGTACTTCTTGCTAAAATTAGTTCTTGTACGAGTAAACTTTCGAGTACATAAGAGGCAGCACAGACAATCTGAACTTTGCTTGTAGGTTTATCCTCAAATAGTGGCCTCGTGCCAAGCGAGGTTTGAGCAACTTGGCCACTACTTTCATCCAACTAGTTTACTGGCTCATCTTGGTCCTGTAGCTCGCCAAAATTCTACATGGAGACGAGAAAGGAAGCAGTTGAGAAAATGAACCACCCAAAAAATTTGTGGAGTTCAACTGAAATGGAGCATCCCTGGCGTGTAGACTGATTAAGTGCCAGATGAATATACGCGTCAACCAACTTGTCTGGAATCTTTAGACTCCATGCCATACAGTTCGCTACCATATCTGCCGATAACCAAAAGGCACAAGTTGGGACCAAAGACTGGACTATGTTCTTCTGGGCTATGCGCCAAGCAATATATTTGGCGTCCACTCTCCTAATACTTGGGAGTTTGACAACTGGTTGACGCCGGTTGATACTCGAATGAATATAGGCACTTCTTGTCAACATCGATGCTTGTCTGAGTGAACTTTGGAGTACATGGCAGCAACATAAGTATCTGTCCATCTGATCATTTTGTGCAGTTCTACTAAAATCACCCAATGCAATGATTTGCCTGCGAGTTCAGGCTCCAGGTTACTCCTTTATAAAATCGGCAAACAGTAGCACAATACCAAATTACCAATACATGACAAGCACAATAATCAGGATAAAGACCAGTACCAACCTGTGTGAGGTAGCATATCAATTACTATTTCCTTTCACTAGAAGTTGAGATAAGCGACTGACAAGAAACGAAGGAAGCAAGCAAGCCAAGACAAAGCGACTGACATGAAGGGAAGGAAGCGGTCGAGGCAATGAAGCACCCAAAGTTTTTGTGCAGTTCCACAAAAACAAGCATCCCTGTTGGCACATATATTGAGAGAGTGAGATTACTGTAATAGTGGGACTAGTTGATGAAACATACACTAACAAACAGAAGCACCCTCATTATCTTAATGGGTAAAGTTAGCAACATAGTAGTCTTGCTTAAAGAGAGGTATTAGTTTATTTAATCAGTGCCAGTTAGCTCAACACTCAAAACATTGCCATGTATCATAGGTTGCAAAACTTTAACATGCAAAGATAAAGGAGTTTCTCATGACAGTAGCAACACAATAGCACAATACATATATAGGTACAACAAACTAATATGGCTGAAGGCCTTAGGCTGGTACCAACCTGAGCAAAATATGCTTATTCAAGTAATTCTACAAGAGATGATAAAGCACTCACTGGAATCACTCAATAGTATATATTTTTGTGCACTTCAAATATATGGTTGAAATAACTCTTGTTTACAAGTGGTGAGATTATATTGAAAGATTATCAAGAACTTCTAGCAGAGTTAAAGCACTGGCTGGGATACAGTTCATTGTATTCTCTAGTGCAGTTCCACTAAAATGTTCGATTGGTACAACATGATCCCTGTTTGCACAAGTAGGAAAAAGGTGAAACTTTCATTAGCTTAGTGAGAAAGGATAGAAAGACAATAGCACTATTATGTCATGACACTACCAAGATTCCCTCCCTGCTCCACCACATGATTCACCTCCAGATACTTAAATACACATACATGATTCAGCATAGGGTGCTACTAAAGATTTGTTTAAATCTGACGGGAAAATTAGGCAGCAATAAATTAGTGCTACTTAAGTACTCCTGCTTAATTAAGTGACCTTGCAGGAGAGACGACAAAAGTGGAAGGTCTCCCTGGAGGATCATCTCACATGTAAGGGAGACATTGCCGGATCCCTTGAATGGCCTCGACTGAGGCCTCGGCTTTAGCAAGATCAACTTGGCACTGTTGATCGTGTAGAGCTTGGTCACACATGCATCCAGAATCCGTTTAACTAGTATGATGTGTCATTAATCCAAGTACTACTATGCTGCATTTCTCTATCTATCTCTACTCTATTATCTATTACTCTTATACTGTTACAAAAAAACAGATTTGGTGATCTTGTTGTTAAGTGCATCTCGATGTTACTTGCAACGAACGAGCATCTTGCTAGTCTTCCAAGTAAATTAAGACTAGTAGAAACACAGCAATACAACACCACTAGCAAGATGTCACGATCACATAGGACGGTACCATCATGTGATCTTCTTCATTTCCTACTGCTCCTTCTTCTTCTTCCACTTCATGCTCTGTTTCTCTTTCTCCTCACCAGTTGGTGAAACCAAGTACATGATTGGCCTTCTAGTTAAGAATTGGTTTTCTCAGTGAGGGACTACAAGTGTACTAGTAAGAAAATAGCATTATTTTCTCATGGCAGTCGAAAATAGAGATGAACACATGCATTAAATATCATTCTTACCTAAAGGAAGGTTATGGCACCAATATGGATGATGAGGATTGGAACACAGATCTCCATTTGTGCAGTTCCACCGAAATGAACCAACTGTTCCATTCTCACATTCCAGTTAAACAGCATAAAAGTCACTTCTTTTTAGAAGAGTTTTGTGCAGTGCACCAAAAGGTCACAACAGCAACCAGGTGAATTGGATATCCCTGTTTGCACAAAAAGGTACAGAGGAAACAATAAGAGTCTCAAACAATTACAGGCAAAAACATTTGGCTAAACTTGTCGTGGCTTATAACAGTGGCATGGCTTCATTTTTACCAGGGACATTAGATTAAGAATAGCTAAATATTTGGTATAAGGGCATGGGACAGTGGGTGCACCAGCAGTCCAACACCATGTACGTAAACAGGGGCATAAAGTGGTGATTCATAGTTTGTTCCCCCGAGAAACAAACATCCAAGAAACATATCTGGGTTGGTCCCATTTTTGTTCACTCTAGCCACCTACTCCTATGTGTGGATAGCAAATCTAGTCCTAGTCGTACCACTGTGTACAGCGTTACCCCTATATTTCCCTTTTCGACCAAGATACCGGTTGGATGACCAGTTTGTGCTACTTTCACCCCCTTTCCTTCCTGTTTGTACCCAGTCCGATGTACATACTAAATTCCCCCACCCCCACTTTATTTCTTGTTTGAACCAAGTACTCCCTCCGCCCGGAATTACTTGTCATCAAAATGGATGTGTCTAGAACTAAAATACATCTAGATACATCCATTTCAATGACAAGTATTTTTGGACGGAGGAAGTACAAGATTCGACTCCATGAAGTAGCTTTACCTCTAACAATAGAAGAAGAAAAACACTAGGTGACGTTGGACCATACGATCGAGAGGGGCTAAGAGGTAGAAAATGATGCACATGCAGCGACGTAGCGAGCTGGGGAGGTAGAGCTAAGGCGGTTTCGAACGAAGATATACCTGAAGGTCGTCGGGATGTGGATAGGTGGGCGGTAGGAGGTCGGATCCCCCACAGGCAACGACAAAGGGATCGGAGGACCTTCCGCGCTGGCGCTCGGCCAGAGATAACGGTGCAGCCGGCAGTGGCTCTCCTCCCTTGCTGTCGATGACGGCCTAAACGCTGCCCCTCCTCCCATTCACCGGCGGAGGGGGATACGTCCGGATCTGTAACCAGTGGTGAGGATAGAAAGACAATGTTTTTTGAAGGGAGAAAGACAGTGTTACTACCCCCATCTTGTTTAGATCTGGAGAGGGTGAGAGTGTGTGAATAGACCAACCCTAGCAAGCAAGCGCGAAGGCTCCGGCCTATATATACGTAGTGGGGTAGTTTTCCTTTTTCACTCCATCAAAACAATCATTTAAAATTGTGTACTACTACATGCCAGGTCGCATTTTTTTTAGTTGTTGATTGTTTTTTGAGATAGCTACCCACTTGTTCCAAGTGGTGTTACGGTGTGCCAGGTCGCACTTTGTATCGTTCAAGTCTGGTACTACAAGTCCCTCCCTTAAATGAACAACCACCCCCTCGTAAAAATTGTGAACAAGCCCATGGCTAAAATTAGCGGAAACGTGGGTTGCCCCAACATGCATTATTATTTACATTTTCTACTCCACATGTCATAGACACAAAAATTGTGGCAAGATTCCCTTAGGCAAGCCAAAGTGTGTCTAACAATTTGAGCAACTCAGGTTAGGCAAGTGTGGCAAGTGTGGGAAAAATTATGTGGCAACATAAGACAAACATAGTCACATTCAAAATAGCCTCGTAATTTTTTGTGACATGCATGAAAATTTGGTTAGTTAAATTTATAGTCAAGATTTGGCAAGGTGCATCAAATCAACACATGCAAGTATCAGAAGGAAAGTCACGGCATGCATGCATGCGTTGTACTCCCTCCGTTTCCAAATATAAGTCTTTTTAGAGATTGCAACAGGTGACTACATACGAAGCAGAATATGTCTATGAAATGTGTAAAAAGACTTAGGCTGGCCATAGTGGGGTTAACATAAGTAGTATCATGCACTTGGGACTCGCAAACATGCTTATGTGGCAGGCAATTAAAGAAGAGAGAGATGGTTATATTAACATAGGTAGATACCATAACAAAATAAATGTGATGCTAATATGTGTCATGCATGTCAATAAATGAGACCACCTATGATACTAATCTATGATACTATGCACTACAAAGATAGTAACATAGACTAGTAACATATGCATATTACTAGTCTAAGTTACTCCCCACTATGACCAACATTATATTGAGTGCAGTGCTTTGATGTGTCGCGTCAACTCGTAAAAGACCAAGAAATTTGATTACTACAACGCCATCTCCCTCACGGACTGAGCTCCGGTGCCTTAACTGCACCTGCCTTTGGCTGCATGACAGGAGGGCCAACCACCTGTTGGGCCCACCAGTCATAGACGCAAAGGCAGGAGCAGTAAGTAGAAGCTTTCGCTACACGCTATCCCTCCCGCACAAGGTGGACGGACATGCAGCAGTGGATTCGATACTGTAGAAGTAGGAGTAACATCATTGTTCGTCTTCTCGAAGAGGCGAAGAGCCAAGCGCTACCCGAACGTGGCAGTTGCGAACGCTCGCGTGGTGCGGTGCCTTGGAGCACGCATATAGTAGCCAGGCTCTTGCATGAGACAAAATTGCTATTGTGTAACAATTAAACTCCATCATCCATTGGTTGATACTCATTCTGCATAGGTCCACGCGCTTAGCACCATTTCCTCCTAGGGTCACCAATGTTTATTTTCTAATTAATAGCATTGCTTGCAATGAACTAGCCATTGCAAGTCATTAAAAGCATGCACACCTCTCATCTCTTATTGGTTGATATGTCAAGAACCCAGAAACAAGGTAGAAGTTAATGCACCGCGCCTAAGTGTTTTGGGACTATTTGGTTTTCGTAAGATGACTTACACACCTAGACGGATGGAGTAGTATAGCCCGGTAAACCAGAAAGGTGTAGTATTTGCCTTTTTAGAGATTTCAACAAGTGACTAGACTACACCGCGTGCAGCCATGCAGTACTCCCTCCCTTCCGGTTTATAGAGCTCAAATCTCAAATCTCATGAACCAAGGCATTTTGTGATTGGTGGAATGTATCTCATACTACTTTACAAAACTACCCTAATTAAACTCATGCATTAATTACGTAGTTCTCTTGTTTTCCTCTCCGCCTTGGTCGCGGTGCACAATATTGAGCACTCCTATATGACTAGCCGCTCCATGCGGGACATTTCAAAGCATCCGGGCCCGCGTACCATCCACCAAACCAAAGCGAGGTGCTACAGTCGAGACTCACCTGTCACCCCGGTGTGGCGGTCATGACTCGTCATATCACAAAACCCACACCTTTACCAGAAGTGGTAAGGTGGCCTCCAAGTTGGACTAGACGAAGCAACCATCATTTCACTGGAATGCTCGTTCAAGCCCTTTCTTCCCTTTCTTGAATAAAACCTCACTCCAGGCTACTCACTTCTGCCATTTTTCTTCTGTACCGATGAAGGAAAGGTGGGCGAATCAGTTACGCTGCTATATTTTTATTCCAACAATCTTCTTTTTGCGAAGCACCGACCGATTCTCACATCCTATTCTTTTCCCGTTTTCATTGCGATTGTGGTTTCCTTTCGATTGCTTTTTTTTGTCAGTTCATTGATGGATCCTGGAGTACTAGGAAAAGAGTTACCGGTGGACAACCCACTAGAGACAGCGATCTCCAGGAAGCGAGCACCGACCAATGAGTTGACCATGTTGGTGGGCCAACCCATGGAGATGAAGAACTCCAAGAAACAAGCACTAGCCAAAGACTTGAGGACGTTGGCGGATGAACTCCTCAAAGAAAGTTGGAAGAACAGCAAGGGCCCCACCGTGCCTACCCCAGGAACTCTGATTGCCACCTATGTGAGGCTCAAGACCGAGTTTGAGGAGATAGCCACTATTGAGAAGCAGTATTCCCCTGGCAAGGTGATGGCCCCCATCGAGGACGAGGAGATGGCCCCCGGAGGGATGAGATCCCCCGGTGAGCTGCACAAGGTGAAAAATAATGGCTTATTAGCATAGTTGTGGTTTTTGATTATTTGCAATGTGCTTGCTAATATGTTAGGGTTGTGCAGGTGCCGGTGGGCATCCTTGATGATTCCGATGTCGTGGCCCGTCCTGTTGGCATCGCCCCGAAGATCGATTCCGATGCCGCTGTCCATCCTGTTGGCATCGCCCCGAAGATCGATTACGATGCCACTGTCCATCCTGTGGACATCGCGCCAGAGATCGATTCCGATGTCGTGGTCAGTCCTGTGGACATCGCCCCAGAAATCGATTCCCATGCCGCTGTCCGTGCTGTGGTCATTGCCCGAGAGATCGATGACAAGAAATAGTTGGTCACACTAATCCTTCAGGGTAGTTTACATTGCCCTGTGTTTAGTTACCATAATGATGCGTGTTATCAAACCATCTTAGGGCTAGTGCACTGTCTTGTGTGGGCGGATCTTGCTACTTTTGTTTGATAGTCAATCATGCGATGAATCATGCGAACCCTCTGCGAGTTATGGAAACAGATGTATCCTCACCAGCTTTTGATGTAATATATGTCATGCTTAGATGTAAGTTTGAACTATTTATCATATCAGGAGGGCTTGTTTGATGATTCTTGGTGTTAGTAGGCTAGCTACTGTGCGAGCTATAATACTTGCAAAACACTCACCGAAGAGAAACGTTGGGGCTGATGAGCTCGTGGTACGCTTATACTTATCCCTCGTTGATCGACCAATAGCCCTAGCTCCTAAAATTGTAGGCTTAGCGATCGATCAGACAATAGTCGACACGGATACATTTAGGCCTCATTTGGTTCAAAGGGTAGGAAAATCGTAGCAAAAGTTCAGAGAACGTGCAACACAGAATCATAGCAGTGCAGAGACGCACTCCCTCCGTTCAAAAATAGATGACCTAGGTGGGATAGTTTGGCCTAGTGGGTTTCAATGATATGATGTGGTACAGTGTCGTCCAGTCTTCGCATGTGGTAGCAGTATTGCGGGTACAGTAAGTTTTCTTGAAGAAGCGGAATTCAACGAAGTCATGATGCTTCCTTCGTCCGAACAACTTACAGTGGGAAAGGTTGGGCCTGCGGTACGACCGGGGTAGACCAGGATAATTTTGTGCATGGCAGGTGGACCAGGATGGTCGACGTCCCACATGTCGGCGAATGAAAGTATTCTTTCCTTTATAGAGGATGAGCAAGGAGTATTCATTGTTTCCACTGTTACTCCTTGACTTTGTCAATGCCTCTCTCTCCTCCACAGAAGCGGGGACTACTTGCTATGCATGCGACGGGCGGCAGCTGGCGTCTTGAGGGGCCAGGACGGGCAGAGCGGGCTCCGGAAGCGGTCCAGAATCTAGCATGGCCGACCTCACATTATTACCATATATTTCTTGGAGTCCGTGCGCGGCGGGCGGGCGATCTATTCTTCCTCCCCCGTTTCTCTCTTCTCAGCCGACACTCGCCGAGCGATTAGATTTCGTCTATCGACGGTATATTCAATTACAGTCCCACATGTCTGTGAAATTGCAGGACAACGGGTATCCCCTCTGGTGAGCGGCGTGCGAGCCGGACTGCCGGGGGTGCGACGCGTACGAGTCGTAAGTGTGCCGCCTTTTCCTTTAGAACTTGCGAAGCATAACATTTTCACGCGATCGATCGATAAAATGACGAGGGCGGTGCTTTCCCGCTCGTTAGGCGGGCTAGTTCGAGTGATATGACGTGCTACAGTGCCGTCCACTTGCTCCATTTTTATGTAAGCAATATAAAAATGGAGGACTATTAGCGATTATAGCATGATAGTTAGGGCATCTCCAGTGCTGGCCCACAAATTTACACTCGCAATTTATGCAAACAAAGCAAATTTCAAATTAACCAGATGAAATTCATCACATTTTGAAAACTTTTCCTACAAACTGGACGAAATTCATTACATATTTCGCACAAACCGTACTAAAACCTACTGTAAACCTAATCTAAACGATCGCTGGCGCCCGACCACCATGTCCGGCCATGAACCCGAGAAAGCTGGCCATTGCCTTTGCCTCCTCCTCATCCGCCTCGATAACCTCCTCCTCCGGAGCACAAGCTTCTGAAGATTTCTGCCTCCACGTCACCGTCAAGCGGCTAATCGGCCGCCGATGTTTACCCCACCAAGCTTGGCGTCGACTGAGTGGAGTAGCGGTGGCCTTCCTGGGACAAGAGCGGCGGTGATCTATAGTGAACTACTCTTCCTCGCTGCCGGCTGCGCCCGCGCACGCGCGCCGGCTTCGTGGTCGTGGTGGCGGAGGGCGGTCGGGGGGTGCCGGCGATCTCCTTTGTTTGCTCCTGCGACAGTATGTCGAAGAGAGCTTTGGAGCGCGCCCGGAGCTGAGCCGCTGATGTCCCTCGTCTACTCCTGTGAAAGTACGTCCAAGAGAGCTTCGTAGCGCCAGGAGGCCATGGTTGGAGTGATGCCGACAGAAGGAAGGGACCGGAGGAGAATAAGTGTGGGTCTTTGGCTATGGCTGGGAGCTGGGGCTCAAGTTAATATAGCGGGCGAACGGCAATGAGCCGCGGCATACGGATGGACAACTGGCGCCGGAGTACGTTCGTCGGGCGTGAATGCGGACACTGTTTCAGTGACTTAACTGCAGATGCGTTGGGTTACTGACATGTGGGCCCAACGGGCATCTAGCCCGCATGTTAGTGACACACCAATTGCACCCGCAGTTAAGTCCGATGAATGCGGCATTGACATTCTGGAGAGACGGTGACCGTTTCAGGCGGGAAGCGCGCGCTAGCGATGGAAGGGTTTTCGGTGTGGAGTGGCGCTAAGATCAGTCGCTCACAATAGTACATACTCCAAACCATACTACCATAGTACCCTCTCTAGCTAGGCTGTTTTATAGATTGTCATTGTGATGGATGATATACATGAGCAAGGCGGTCCGAGTATGACCGTTGGTGTTGAGCCAGGTGAATACATGCTCGGTGTTTGCGTCACCTCCATCAAACGTCTAAACAGTAATGTCAGGCACCGCCGTTTGCATTGCGCCATGAGCAGGACTTTGATTTAGAGGGCGACGTGCATGCATTAGCATGCTTTGACAGCGTGAGCGTGAGTGTCTGACGCAAAGTATTTCATTTTCATTTGGCTAACCAGGGTGCGTTAGAGCGACGAGTCCGTGGTTTGATTCCCCACATACGCATAATTTTTGTTTTTACAGTATTTCTTTCTCCATTGGCAGGTAGGCCTGCGTAGATAGATAAAGAACAAGAGCTGATGAGGCACATGCAGACTGTTTGACTGGTCAACCAGACAAATACGGAGCTATACGCTGAGCCAGTGACCGTATAATCACCATATCTCGTATACAATGATCAAAGTGAGCTATCAAGACAAATTCGATGACCGCCAATGCATTTTACTCGGTAATAAATGACCAGAATTGAAGGGGAATCCAAATTTGCTTCGTCTTCTGTCCTTGAGCTCTTGACAAACTAATGCACTATACGGTTGTCCAGCCACTCCACCCCAGAGCTCTCACCAAGTGTCGTCCATGCCACCGCGCCGCACACTAACTTGTAAGGCAGCGATGGCATCCCGCCGCGCCGAGTTCCTTGCCGCCCATGACCGCACACAAAATGGTAGGGAAGTGATGGCATCCCGCCGTTGCGAGTTCATCGCCGCTCACGACCTCACAACTATATGGGAGGAATTTGAAGATGCCAAGGCCGAATGGGCGGTAGAGCAAGAGGCGGCCAAAGCCGCACAGAGGGAGCGGAAAAGTCAGAAAGCACTCAAGAAAGGAGAGGCCGGTTGCTGCAGGAATGAAAAGGACGCACGCGCTGCTGCGGAGAGGTCGGCGGAGATCCAAGCACGATGGGGTGTCGCCGACAAAGCCGGGAAGGAGAACGACCACATCTGGCCAGCATGTGAGAAGTAGTAGTACTAGAGTAGTAGTTAGTGTGTGTGTCTGTGTCTGAGTACGAGCATGTACCAGTACTACTAGTTACTACTGTAGTTTTTAGAGAAAATTACCAGTACATTAGCCTAGACTAAATGGAAAAATTCCTATCCTATGCATCAAATGGCATCTCTTTCTCTATAGAAATTGAGATGCATGTCATCTCAATTCCTATGATTTTCATATTCCTATAAAATTCCTATCCTATGAACGAGAGGAGGCCTCTGTTGGAGTAACTACTGTAGCTAGCAGTACTACTGGTACAGTAGTTTTCTTCAAGAAGCGGAATTCAACGAAGTCATGATGGTTCCTTCGTCCGAGCAACTTCAAAGTGGGAAGTGGGCCTGTGATTTGATGGCTCATTAGTCATCGTTAGTGCGGCGCGACGACCTGGGTGACTCTCCCTTGGAGTTCTGCGTGCATGGCAAGTGGACCAGGATGGTCGACGTCCCACATGTTGGCGAGCGAAAATATTCTTTCTGATATCGAGGAGCAATGAAACCGCGTGGTATAGTATCACTGGTGATTGGTTCACAAAAAAATAGTATCACTACTGATTGATAATTGTTTTTTATTTCTCATGAATGCTAGTGTTTCAACTCTTACGACGAAGGGTTCCAAACACGGCATGTGCTGGATGTCCCACACGTCAGCGAAAGGAGTGGGACATGAACAACGTGGTAGAGCCCAGCATAAAAAAACAGCGTGTTGGAGCATCTCCACATCTTCCGCTTCTGGATCGGAGACCACACGTAGTAGTACTTAGTGCTATGAATGATACAAAGTGCGACCTGGAGAAAAGACACGTCTAGTTGGAAGGTCTCGGGGCATACACGTAAACAAATATAAAAGTTAATATGTGCCTCCAACTAATATAGTAGTAGTAGAGTACTTAGGCATGTACTCCATAACATCACCATGCATTGCATGTACAACATTTAGTGGTAGTACGTAGTAAGATACAAATGCCGCCCAAGAGTTCCCTTCTCGACCCACTTTTGGTGTTTGGTAGAGTGTATGGAGGGTGCATGAGTCCACACTAGTTTAGCACAAATACACTAGAAGCATGCATGAAGAGAGCATGCATGAAGAGGGGTGTTGAGTTGAGCATGCATAAAGAGGGGTGTTGAGTTGAGCATGCATGAAGAGGGAACAACTATGCTGAGATGAGAACGCAACCAAACACACCCTATATGCCATGCATGTTCATACCATTTGTTCCTTTCTACTTCACTTACTGCGCTACATTACTCAGGTTCGTACGTCCACTCCTGGGTACACGCCTGTCTCGTAGTTCCAGTCCCACGTGTTCTTCATATAGATGGAATGATCCTTGCATAACATGTACACCTTGATGCTAGATGTCTCATGTGTTGGCAAAAGGATGAACAAAGCTCACGTAAAAAAATAGAGTGGAAGAACATAGATTCTGGACGACCGAGAAGGAGCGAGGAACCTCGTGGTGGAGCGTCTGCACTCATAATATTTAATATTTTGAGCGATATAAAATTAACCAATCATCTCTACAGTGGAGTGGAAGAATACGAAAGACGGCAACCCAGTGTAGTTACATCATACTAGTACATGGCTAACCCACGCTATCACCATATTTCTTGGCTTCCATGCGACACCTACCTCTAGTAATCTAGCAACCTGTATCACTTCTCCCTCCTCGTGTCTATCAAAGTGCGGCGGACTAGCGTTTTTGCCGTCTATTGAGGTGAGTTAACTCATCACATGTTAGCGACATGCCAAGAGCATTCTAAAAAATTCCTTTCACATTCTGTTTTCAAAAAGAAAAAAATGCTGTCATGTACGAATTTGCCTGTATGCTTTGAGCAACTTGCATGTCCTATACTACTCCTGTTTGATACTCTAACTTAGCTAGAGGTTAGACTAACTCATGACTAACCCTAAACTAACAATAGCCAAAGAGGTGTTTGGGTGACAGGGTTATATTGACAATAAATGCACTTGATGGAGGGAGAGAAGTGATTTTTCAGTGGTCCCAATGAGAACTATCTCCAGTTAGCACCCCTTGGGTGGGATAGTTTTTTTGGTGGGTTCGGTGCAACTTGCTCCAATTTAAACCCTCATGCTTGGATACTTTAGGGCTATTTGAGCCCCAACTAGCTCAAACTAACTATAACCCATGGACCCAAACAAGGCCTATGGCCAGTCTCGACGCGGAGCAGTCGCGTGCACCGGGAAGCGGCGCTCTCTCGGCCGTCGCGCCACTTCAAATCCGGCGCCAGTGAGAGGTCACTCCGCTCCGGCCGGGCATTAATGCGGCACTAACGCTCCAGGGCGACGCTGACCGTTTCACATGGGAAGCGCACACTGGCAAGGGAGTATAGGTTTTGAACCGTTTCAGGTGTAGTACTGGTAGTTTGCAAAACTACTCAATTATTGCACTCAGTTTCCTAAGAAACTGTGGTAAAAAACATTACTCCACAGCCCGCTTCCCTTCTCCTTCCTCTTCCACCGCCCGTGCACGTCTGCGGGAAGCGACCGGTCAACCCTTATATAGGAGTGCGAGCACAAAAAGATGCATGCATGACCACTAAAATTTCCATATTAAAGCGCCGCTCCGGCGGGAGTATGGCGTATGTTGTTACCTTCGGCCGGGCCATGGCTACCGGGCGAAGGCGACCAGAGAAGAGGTGGCGGGAGGGGAATGGATGCAGCTACTGTTTGGGTTCGCCTTCCGGCTAAAATAAATGCGCATCATCACGTGTACCCGCGGGTGCACAAATTGTAACATATGTGTCTGCTTAAGTGGGCGTCACGTAACTGGTGTGTGTGAGAGGGAGAGATTCTGAGAGACAGAGTGCGTGTGTGCGACACTACTCTTCGGATATGTACTCAACCTTTTGCATCGGGATATAAGTATAATGGTATTTACTTTAGCTAGTGATTTACGTGGCCATGTTAACGTGGTTGTGTCAAAAAATGTCACTTCCTGCTTGTGATTTGCGTTATATAATTACAAGCAAGATTCTCGTGCATTGCACGGAACATCAATATGCATTTTTTTACAAAACACATGTTGTGATTGACCCATGCAGGAGTAATCCCATGTGTAAAAACTGATGATATCTTGACAAATTTAATCGGAAAACTGGTATCTTGAGAATGTCATCGAAAAAATGAAAGATGAGAGATAAGGCGAGGAGGAGTAGAGCATGGTGGTGACTGGTGGTCGGAATGGGTGGAGGCATGGGGATGGACGGTGCCGGCAGGCGGCAACAGCCACCATGCATGCTAGATTGTTCTAGAGACTTATTCCTTTTTTAAATGCTGGGAAATGAGGTTGTGGGAGATAATAATGTGGAGAGAGGTGCGGGTATCTTTGGTAAAAATTATCATTGTTTGCTTTCTATCCGTCAGATATAGATCATACGGTGTGTATTACAAGATGGCAGGCACACCATCATCACCAACTTGTTTTTTTATAAGGGTACAGATGATAAGTTTGCTTACTACTAAAGTAAAGTGGAATTTGTCCATGTTATGCAAGTAAATAAAGGTCATTGTTTATCATACGGGTAAGGTTGGATGAAGGGTGGTAGGAACAAATGCTCTGCCTAGAGCATGTGTGTGTGAGATGGAGTCTTAGTGTGTGTGGGGTGTGTGTGTGTGTGTGAGAGAGAGAGAGAGAGAGAGAGAGAGAGAGATGGAGTCTTAGTGTGTGTGTGTGTGTGTGTCACGGGGTCCTCTGTGGCGGATGTAATTTAAGTGTGCATGGCTTCATCATAGAGAGGTGATGTGTATGGCAGAGGCCACCAACGATGGGGTGCGAGAGAGAAAATGCCCGTAGAGAGGGAAGAGAAGGTGTCTGCGCGTGAGAGGAGTCGATATCTAGATAATGTGTTTGTTCGAGAGACACCGAGGAAGACTACTATATATCGATGGTGCATGTAGGCGGGAATTAAACAAAGGGATGG